>NC_091953.1:72683258-72993330 GCF_031021105.1 Erythrolamprus reginae | reverse complement strand
AAGCTTTTGTGGTGTCCCATAAATTAAATATTGTAGTGTCATCATTTTTATTTGTTGGTAGGAAAATTTTTAGTTCTTTTTCCAGCATAATAACGTATGCTTTCTCTTTGATTATTGTTTGATTTAGCATCCACCTTTTGGTAACATTTTTTTCAGAGTCTTTCCATTTTATGCTCAGAGGGTTGTGGTCCGCCCATGTGTTAGGAGGGATTTTACATTCTATTGTTTGATTTATTAAATCCTGATTTGCCCACGCCATATCTATCCTCAACCAGGATTGATGAGGGTTTGAAAAAAAAAGTATAGTTAGAGGTATTTGGAAAGAAATATCTCCAAAGGTCTTTTTATTGATACTCCTCTGACAGCTGCAAGAAGGTATCAGGTATTATTTTCCTGCTTTTTTTGTTCTTTTATACCGTATTTTCCGGCGTATAAGACGACTGGGCGTATAAGACGACCCCCTAACTTTTCCAGTTAAAATATAGAATTTGAGATATACTTGCCGTATAAGACTACCCCTCTTCTGTACATCATAGACCTGACTGAGTCTAGGTCTATGATGTACTTGCATTGAGAAAAAAATCATTTCTGAACATGATAACACAATATTTTAATTACTAATGATGAAGATCTTATTGTTAAAATTATGAATGAATTATTTAGAGAGAGAGAGCCAAGTGGGAGCACTCTTCTGTCTATCTCTCCATATGTCTCTGTCTATCTGTTTTGTCTGCCTCTCATATTTCTCCTCACCACAATTAAGTTTATTATTATAACTCATCATAATTTGTCAACACAAAAAGGTGAACCTGGCTATTTTTCTTTCTCCTACCATCTATTCTGCAGGTATCTTTCAGTCTAACATGCAGCATGCTGACACCTATGTGAGAATCTATTATGGAATGAGAATCTGTATGTGATATCATGATATGGCAATCCAAACAGCCCATCCATTTTTTCCTCTTTCCGCACTTTCTGTCTTTATCCTCTTGCAATGTCACTTAAACAGATTTTAACTTGTCGGGTTTAATTAGTGACCCTGCCAATTTTCAGTACTGTGCAGTGTGCTATGATACAGAGCAGGGTGAATAATATGACCTCAGCTTTTAAAGTTATTTTAAAATGTTGCCTAAGAAATATGGAAAGAGGATTCTTTTTGGAGGAAAAGTACATTTTCAATGGTTAAACATAAGAACAAATACAAACAGGCAGAAATAAATGCATCCAGTTTAACATTCAATTTTGCAACCACTAATAATGTTGGTCAAGTAGGTACAAAAATACCTGGGGAAATGATCAAAGTCTGGGAAATGGGTCCCTTGTCAGTTAAAAGGAGTGCTGATTTACCACCTGCTAGAGCAGTGATTTTCAACCTTTTTTGAGCCGCAGCACATTTTTTACATTTACAAAATCCTGGGGCACACCACCAACCAAAATTACACAAATCTAATAAATAAATAAATACATACACACACACACACACACACACACACACACACACATAAATAACCCCCTCATATATACAATCCCATGTAACATCCCCTTATAAATACAGTCAATCATCAATCATCCCTCCTCAAATTTATACCACTGTCTCATTTCTGGGTTATTCTCCTGTCTTTCCCCCTTTTCTCTTTCATGTTTCTCATTTCTCTCTCTTCCTCCCTTTTTCCCTCATTCCTTCTCCCTCTCACTTCTCCTCTTTTTCCATCCCTGTCTCTCTCCCCCCCTTACGTGTGTGTGTATACACACTCGAACCATTTCCAAAACCAGTTGAGGGCTGGGTTTTTTTTCTCTTTTATTCTTTTCAAACACAGGTGTGGGCTGGGGGGGGGGTGTTTCTTATTATTTGGGTGCTTTTTACCATATGCTTCAAGAATCACCTCTCTCCCTCTCTCTTGTTCTCTCTCTCTCTTGTTCTCTCTTATTTTCTTTCTGAGGCTCCTCCCACAACGGTGGCTACAGCGGCGCTGGCGATCCGGCCGCTAGCCGCTCCGAGCGCTGTGGGAACGCCCACCCCTCTCACAGTCCGGTCCCGGGATGACAGTAAAGGGGCTGCTTCCCATCCTCCTCAGAAGGTTTCCTTCTGAGCAAGCTGGCAGGAGGATGGGAAGCAGCCCCTTTACTGTCAGCCCGGGACCGGACTGTGAGAGGGGTGGGCGTTCCCACACCGCTCGGAGCGGCTAGCGGCCGCATCGCCAGTGCCGTTGCAGCCACCGCTAATGTAAAGGGGCTGCTTCCCGGCGGCAGGAACTGCGGGGGGTAGCCGGCGTAACGAGCCCTTGCCACAGCTATCCGCCGCTTCTTTCTTCTCCGCCTCGCCTCCGCTATTCCCGCCGCCGCCTTTGCTCTCCCCGCCGGGCAAGAGGCAAAGGCGGCGGCGGGAGTAGCGGAGGCAAGGCGGAGAACAAAGAAGCGGCGGATAGCTGTGGCAAGGGCTCGTTACGCCGGCTACCCCCCCGCAGTTCCTGCCGCCGGGAGTGGCGCTCCACCCCAGCAAAGCCGGCGGCGGGAGTGGCGTCGTCCAGCAATAGCAGCGCTTCGATGAAACCGGCGAGGGAGCTCCGGAATCGGTTGGCGCTCGCCCGACGCCTTGTTTTTTTATTTCCCCCTTTGGTTTCTCTTCACAGGCGGGAGTTCAGGAGGCAAGGGAGCGCTCGAGGAGACAGCGTCTTGCGGCATCGCCTCCCGTTGGGTTTATGACGAAGGGACGCTCAGCAACTTCTTTTTCCTTTCGGCGCCATAGCCACCCGCAGTCCCCGGAGCCGGCGGGTTGAGGCAAAGGGCTGCGTTTCCCTTCCCTCCCTCCCTCCTGCCCCCGTCCTGAATGGAAGCCCCGCTCGGCCAAGCAGCCCGGGATCTCCGCCGCTTGCAAACCGGGCGGGCGGAGCGGACCCGCGCTCACTTTCGGCTCCGGGGACTGCGGATGGCTATGGCGCCGAAAGGAAAAAGAAGTTGCTGAGCGATGCCGCAAGACGCTGTCTCCTCGAGCGCTCCCTTGCCTCCCGAACTCCCGCCTGTGAAGAGAAACCAAAGGGGGAAATAAAAAAACAACGCGCTGCTGTTGCTGCTGTCGCTGCCGCCTGAGGCGGCGGCACTCGAATCTGGCGTGGTGGAAAATCTTTGCCTGCCTCCAGATTTTCCACCACGCCAGATTCGAGTGCCGCCGCCTCAGGCGGCAGCGACAGCAACAACAGCAGCGCTTTTTCCTTTCGGCACCATAGCCACCCGCAGTCCCCGGAGCCGAAAGTGAGCGCGGGTCCGCTCCCCCCCCTCCTCCCGCCCGCGGCTGTGGAATGGGCGCAGTATCCGGCCTATAAGACGACCCCCCACTTTGGAAAAGATTTTCAGGGGTTAAAAAGTCGTCTTATACGCCGGAAAATACGGTACTTTGTTTTATCATCTCTTTTCCTGTCTACTATTGCATTAAAATCATCAATAATTAACAGTTTTCCCCATTTTATTTCCTGTAGTTTTGTATGGATTTTTGTGTAGAATTTCTTCTGGTTGATACTAGGTGCATATATATTTACAATTGTGGTGGTTTTTACTCCTTTGTTAATCTGAACAATCAGAATTCTATCATCCTCATCGGCATATATTAATTTTGAACTTAACCATGGTTTTATATAAACAGCAATCCCCCTTTTTTTGACTGGTGCTGTTGTTAGGTTGCCCAATTTTGGATTCTCTAATACAGTAATACCTTATGATACGAACTTAATTGGTGCAAGGAGGAGGTTCGTAAGACGAAAGGTTCGTAAGACGAAACGTTGTTTCCCATAGGAAACAATGTAAAGTCAATTAATCCGTGCAACCAAAAAATCCCCCGCAAAAAAACGGCTTTCGGCGACTGCTGGGAAGCCGCGCGGCTGTTTTAAAAGGTGACAGCTGGCCTGGGGGGCTTCCCAGCACCCCCCGAACCCGGGTTCGTGGTTTGGGGAGTGGTAGCAAGCCCCCCAGGCCAGCTGCGACCTTTTAAAACAGCCGCGCCGCTTCCCAGCTGTCTCCTGAAGCCGAACACTAAAGCCGAACTTCCGCGTTCGGCTTCGGGAGACAGCTGGGAAGCGGCGCGGCTGTTTTAAAAGGTGACAGCCAGGCTGGGGGGCTTCCCAGCAACCTCCCGAACCGAACCCGGGGTTCAGAAAATTTTTGTCTCTTCTTACGAACTTTGTTCGAGTTACAAACCGGCGTTCAGGAGGCTTCTGGGAAGCCCCGCCGCCCGGCTGTCACCTTTTAAAACAGCCGCGCGGCTTCCCAGCAGTCTCCGAACGCCGGTTCGTAACTCGAAAAAAGTTCGTAAGAAGAGGCAAAATTTTTCTGAACCCCGGGTTCGTATCACGAGTTGTTCGTAAGACGAGGGGTTCGTATCTTGAGGTACCACTGTAGTTGTTGTTGTCCTTTTTTAATATGAGTTTCTTGAATACAAATTATATCACAATTTTGTTTTATTAATTGATGATACAATTTATTCCTTTTTCTTACAACATTTAAGCCATTTATGTTTATTGAAAGCAATCTTATTTCGTCCATTAGCTATTTACTTCTTCCCTTCCCCTTTACTTTTGTTCTTTTCCAACTGTTTTTGATCTGGTGATGGCTCCCTCTCTGTCGTTGTTATCCTGCGCTCCCTGTTTTTCTGTGTCCAGCAAGCTTTCTTGTGAACTTATCTCATCCTTTGTCTCCCCCTCTCTTCTTCTTTCTATCTACTCTAACCTCATATTTCTCTATCTCTTTAATATGTTGTTCATAAAACTCTGTTGCATCTTCCGGGGAATTTATTCTATATTTCTTATTGAGGAATGTAATTAACATTCCCTGTGGTATTAACCATCTAAAGGGAATCCTATGACAATTTAGCTTGGAGGAGAGGAATTGATAAGATCTTTTTTCTTGGATACATTTTGGGATTTGTTTTAAAACAATTCGTTCTTTCCCCTTATGTTTAAATGTATTGCCTCTAACTGTGTTATAGACCTCGTCCCTGACTGCCTTCTTAGCGAATTGCGCATGAATTTCTTTTGGCAATTTGTTCCTTCTAGCATAGCTAGTGTAGACTCTGAATATTGAATGGGTTTAATTTTTATTGCTGAACTCTGAAAGAATTCCAGGGAGAAAACTTGAGAGGAAGATACAGTTTGAAAGGAGGAAAATAGGCGTTGATTCCTTACCTGAACACCTCTTCTCGTACGCTGAGCAGGTACAGCAGTCACGTGGGTTGCTCACTGTCCAATCCGCATAGGACTCAGCCTGTCTTTAATTCGTGAATCCGCGAATCCATAGACTTAGGCTCAAAAAGTGGTGGCTCGTATAGTGCTCTACTCTCATAGATAATAAAGGAAGGAATAAAGGTTCAAGCATAGTCAGAAAGACATAGGGAGGGAAGTGACTGCTGTACCCACTCAGTATACGAGAAGAGGCATTCAGGTAAGGAATCAACGCCTATTCTCCGTACTGTAGGAGCGGGTCCAGCAGTCATGTGGGATATACCCAATAGATGTGTCCCTAGGGAGGGATTAGTTGGCTATCATGAAAGATAACGGATTGGAGGACTCTCCTGCTGAAGGCAGCATCCGCTGAAGCGTAAGAGTCAATTTTATAGTGCCTTATAAAAGAATTGGGAGAGGCCCATGTGGCCGCCTTGCAAACTTCCTCCAAGGGCGCTTGAGTTGCCCAGGCTGCTGATGTGGCTGCACTTCTTGTAGAATGTGCCATGATGCCTTGTGGGACATTGAGGGATGCTGACTCGTAAGCTTTGGAGATTGTCCCTCAAATCCAATGTCCTAATACAATGGATGAGACTTTGGACCCCAGAGACCTGGGGTGGAAAGCTACAAATAGGGCTTCTGACCTATGAAAGGTCCTAGTACGTTGGAGATAAATTTGCAGAACTCTAGTAAGGTCCAAAGTGTGCCATCTGATGGAGAGATGGTGGTTTTGGTTAGAGTAGAAAGAAGGCAATACAATGTCCTGGGATCTGTGAAACATGAAGCTGACCTTTGGTAGAAAGGTGGGGTCCAATCGAAGGACTACTTTGTCAGGATGAAATTGACATAAATCCTGGCGAATAGAGAGCGCCGCCAGCTCAGAAAAGCTACTTTGTAGGACAGGTGTCTGTTATATTTTATTTCATGCTATATACCTCAAGCACATACAGTATATATTAAATGATTTTAAAAAGCAACATAATAGCATCTACAAGATATTCCACATGTAAATGAGTTAATCAAGTTAAAGATTATCAACTAATTTATTTTTTTAAAGCTTAAAACATTGACAGTAAAGCTCATAAATTTAAAAATTGCAAGACTTGAATAGAATGTCAAAATACAGATTCAAACTTTTAATCAGTCAATGAAGTGGACTGGTGAGCTTTTATCAATTGCCATCTCTTAGCTTAGCTTTCTTGTAAAGTTGGCATGTAGCTAATGTAAAAGCAAAAAGAACTATATAATTGCACTGAAATTCTTGAAGAACAGTAAAACATATAAATAAATTCATATTTATTTTATGTGTCTGGTATAAGGTAACATTTAAAATTATAAGATTATTAATTCTGCCAAATATATGAAAAGCCTGAGCATGAGTAACTGAAAGGATTTAAATTTCTAGCACTGAACTTAAAATTTTCTAGAAGTTAAATCTAGGAAGAACTACCAAGATAATTATGGTTACTATTACTATTAAAACTATACAATACAATTATGACATAAGACAATCTAATAAATATAATTGCATGCTATGTAAAATGACTGGATGAAATTAGTAAAATATTGGCCCTGGGGATGGGCAGGGTACCGGAGATAGCACCAGCAGCAAAACCTCTCTTTCCAGGTGGCTGCCCGGGGCCTTCAGCTGGCAGGGACAAGGTGGATGGCCGCCTGAGTTAGCCAGTCTCGCCAGTGGCATCTGCTGAGGTGGCTCCAGCAGCTTTCGTTTATGGGTGAGAATGTCATATTCTCGTCCCAGGCCGAATCGTGAGGCTGAGGAGCTCAGCGAACCGGCCCTGAAGGGGCAGAGCCATTGTCCTCTCCAGCGCTGTGTTGTTGGATGGCTGTCTTGGCTGGGCGAGCAGCTGTGGCAGTGACTGGGCAGGGGCCAGCTCTCCCTGACTGAGGAGCCGAGCCCTCTCACACCGGACGATCAAGGCCTCGAGAAGTAGGCCCGCTTCTTTGCAGCTGCCGTTGCGTGCGCTCATCTCACCTGCGACCTCACAAAGGCACCCCCGAAGACAGAAGATTGGAGTGGGGGCTGATGGAGCCGAGCCCCCTCGAGCCGATCAAGGCTACCCCGCAGGCTTTCTCCAGCGGCTGGAAACATAGAGCGCCGAGGGATGCCCATCCGCTTCTCCTCAGCTGCTGCTGCATGCCCCATATCACTTGCCTGGCGGGCGTTTCTCACGGGGTCCCTGCCAGCACTGCCTCCATTTCGGATACCTGTGATGACTAGCCGCCCCCATCCAAACTGGTGGTGGTGCCAGCAGGTACGCTGCCAGAAACGCCCGCTGGGCAAGTGATACGCTGGCTGGCACTCTGCTGCTGCCTGCCGCCCAGCCCTGCCCGCTCACCCATCAGGCCCGCTTGCCTGCCAAGGTGCCACAGGAGTCCGGGAAGGAGACTTGCTGGGTGCTGCTGGCCCCGCCCTCAGCAAGGCAAGGCAGCAGGAGGACTGTGGGAAAGCATGGCCAAGATCTGGAGAGGGGCAACCTCCGTGGGTGCCGTGGGCCATGGCTGGGGCGCTTCGGATCTGGCCTTGGTAGAGAGCACAGCCACGCAGGCTGGCAGCTCAGGCTGGCTGCTGCTTTTGCTTCCGCCGTGGAAGCAACGAAATGCCAAGCAAAGCAACAGCAGCAGCCAGCCCAAGCTCCGGCCATGTGGCTGTGCTCTCTACCAAGCCCGGACCCGAAGCGCCCCAGCCATGGCCCACGGCACCCATGGCGTTTTGCAATGTGGCTGTTGTGTAAATGCAGGGGACTTGGTGGTGGTATGTACGCCAGTGTTGGGGGAATGACAGCAGGTGAACAAAACGTGTATCATACGTGTGTATGAGTTGGCGAAGGGGAAAGGCGGAGCAAGTAGTAGGTTTAAACCTGCTTCGAAATTGACGCTGCCGGTTTTGAATTCGCAAAATGGCGCAGTTCCAAATTGAGCTAAAATTCAACGGTGACCGCCTGTCATTGCTTTTGAGTTCCTTAAGCGCCCATTTCATTTGGAAATGGAAATGAAAAGCGAGGAAGGCGAGGAGGGAACCCTTGCGTGACATCGCGACAGGGGCGACTGCAAACTTCCTCCAAATGGCCAAAGATCCACATGGAGGCCCCGATCAGCTGCTCGTTCCTCCTTCCTCTGCCCCCGCTTTCGCTATTTCCAGCTTCAATTGCACGGGAGAACACAGCTGCGCAGCCGGAGGTGGGGATGAGAGGTGCAGCTTTTAATTTTTCAAAATTGGCAAATTGTACACGGGCTTCAGTCTCTGTGCCTGGTCAGGAAGCTGAAGGGCATGCGCACACGTGCGGGGGCATGCATAAACGCACCTCCCCTCCAGAGCGTTCCAGTAGGGCAGCGAATAGTTTATTAGATTTGTATGCCACCCCTCTCCGTCTGCCCTTTACTGATTAGAAGTGCAGGGGTCTTCAAACCTGGCAAGATTAAGGCTTGTGGACTTCAACTCCACTCCTAAGGTAGCTTGACTGGTGGAGGAATACTGGGAGTTGAAGTCCTTGAAGCTGTCAAGTTTGAAGTTTGTAAAAAGCGTACATGGTTTAAAAAGTATACATGATGTTAAAAAGTATACATCGTTTTAAAATGTATTTTGCTACACTGGTATTTTATTAAACAATATAACACTACACCATTTGGTTCAGAATACTTTTTTCCTTGTTTTCCTCCTCTAAAATCTAGGTGCATCTTATACAGTGGTCCCTCGACTTGCGCGTTCTCGATTAGCGCGAAACGCTGCAACGCGGTTTTTCAAAAAATATTATTTAAAAAATAAAATATTAAAATATTATTTAAAAAAATTTTTTAAAAAAAAAAAAATTTTTTTTTTAAAAAAAATTTTTTTTATTCTGTTCCCTGAATGGAGACCGCCGGCCGCTCAATCGGGCCGGCAGGGAACAGAATGGAGCCTTCCGCGGCGGGGCTGGTAAGGGGGGGAGCCGAGGGGGGAGCCGAGCCCAGCCCCGTGGCATTCGCTTTCCTCCCTGCCCCGGAAGCTCTCCGAGGTTGCGAAGGAGCCCACAATCAGTCTCGGCTGCGGGTGGGAGGAAGGCGAATCCCCCGTGGGCTCCGTTACATTTTCCGCTGCCAGCCAGGCCATGCTGGCGGCAGCGGAACAATCGCTGGGTGGAAGGCGTGCTCGGCTCCAGCCGCTTTCGGCCGAGCCTCCCCGGCCAAGCAGCCAGGGAAGTCGAGCCAGGCGTGGCGGCGGCCTGCGCCGATGTTCCCCGCTGCGACGGAAGGCAGTCGCTTGGCTAGGGAGGCTCGGCCGAAAGCGGCTGGAGCGGCAGAGCCGAGCACGCCTTCCACCCAGGGAGTCCTGCCCTTTCATTCCCGCCGACCACAGGGGCGAGGGGTGGGGATGAAGGGGCAGGACTTCCCGGGCGGAAGGCGTGCTCGGCTCTGCCGCTCCAGCCGCTTTCGGCCGAGCCTCCCTAGCCAAGCGACTGCCTTCCGTCGCAGCGGGGAACATCGGCGCAGGCCGCCGCCACGCCTGGCTCGACTTCCCTGGCTGCTCGGCCGAAAGGGGCTGGAGCGGCAGAGCCGAGCATGCCTTCCGCCCGGGAAGTCCTGCCCCTTCATCCCCACCCCTCGCCCCTGTGGCCGGCTCATCCAGGGGGGCGTGTGTGGACTGGCAAGCGGCAAGCGGGAAGACCAAGGGAAGGTTCCTTCAGCCGCCCAACACCTGATCCGCTCCGCAGCGCGGCAGCAGCGAGGAGCCGAAGATGGGGTTTCCCCTTTGCCTTTACCCCATCTTCGGCTCCTCGCTGCTTCCGCGCTGCGGAGCAGATCAGCTGTTGGGCGGCTGAAGGAACCTCCCCTTGGTCTTCCCCGCCGCCCACACGCAAACTCCACCATCTGCGCATGTGCGGCCATGAAAAAAATGGCGCACATGCGCAGATGGTGGTTTTACTTCCGCATCCAATATAACGCGGAAATCGGTTAGCGCGGGAGGTCTTGGAACGTAACCCCCGCGCTAACCGAGAGATCACTGTACACCGGAAAATGCAGTACTTAACGTTTACATACAAATCACAATTTTTATACTTTTAAAATATTAAATACAAAAAATTCATTACTTCGATTAGTGATGTTTGTTCGAAACTCTTGATTGCCAGTTTTATTTTTCAGATTCTGGGCTGTTGTTATTAATTCTTCAAGCTGTGGTCGCCTTTGTTCCAGATCTTGTAATGTTGCCTGAAATCATAAATATATTTTGATATTTCTATTATTATTTCTATTTTTATTATTAATATTCTTTTCCATAAAATGTACCAACTAAAAAAATAGAGAGAGAGGGATAATTAATCATAACAGGTGATTATATATTTTAAAAATACAAAAACCTAATGAATAAAATAATTTATGATAATTAAAACTATACTTAATAAAGATGCAATTTTATCAAAATAATCATTTAAGAAATTCAAATGAAACTCTAAACTTAAAATTTAAAAGTACTGTATACATGTTACAGTTTATGAAGAATGGATATAAGTCATTCAGGCATCATTTTTGTCTTAACGTCGATGGAATATTGAATAGCAGTCATGTCTTTAACTTTCAGTGGGAAAAGCAAAGTATAGAAAATATATCCAGTCAGATATGCCTATAAAAAGATGTTACTATTACTCTGTCCCATGAGTAATATACAATGGAAGAAATTAGATTTATGTAGGATGAATTGATATTTTATTTTAAGTTCAGAGATCAAAATATGAACTTTGTTGTTATATAATATTTCTCAACCTTATGTAACTTGTTCTCAAACTGTGGTGCACAGACCCTGAGTGGCCTCATTGTCATCATAGAGAGTCTATGAAGTTTTATGATTTAAAGCTTGAGTTTAGTCTTGGTGGTCTCTGGCCACAAAAGGTATTTAAGAAGGGTTCATGGGTTTAGAAAAGATTGAGAGCAGTTGTCCTGTATAAACAAATGTAATCAGCTTGGGCAAAAAAATTACAGGATGAGAGCACTTACATAAAACATATTTCACTAGATATTCTAACAAATTGGCCAGTTCTTATTGGACTACGCATTTAACAAAAAACTTTTCATAAATACAGCAGCATTTCAGACTCTTTCTTAAATTAGAATACAGATAGGGATAATCAATATTAGTCAGACATTGCAATAGCTTTCAATCCCTGCTTTAAAATGAAAATTTAAAAAAAATAACATACCATTTTAATGAATAAAATATATTAAAAATATATATTAATACTATTAAAATATGTTATACAACCTTATTAACCATGCAGAATTTTCCTTTGTGTTATCTTCACCTATTTCATGAACATAGTTTTCTGGGTCACCATGGTATATATACAATTGAAATTAATTTGAATACATGTAGGTTGATAGGCTGTTAGTCCAAGCTCCGAATTTGACAATTTTGTTGCATGTTTTGTCACCGTTCAAGGTGACATCATCAGTGTGCTTTGATTTGTGCTCATCTGTCTAAGCCTGTCAATTATTTAGCCAATAATGGTTGAACACTTTGGTGAGGTATGTTATGTTAATCCAAAATAAGCAAACTACATGATAGCTTACTACAAAGTGTGGATCTAATCACAAAAGATGGAAAAAGATATTGTAAAGTCCCCAATTGTTGTGGGTTGCCATCATGCTTCACTCCCGTAGGGAAGGGGGGGTGTCTTCCTCTCCAGTTGTGACATTCTGAGCTGGCCATGAACAATTGCAAGGGCTGGTGCTGTGTGGAGTGGGCTCACTGGAGGAGCAATCCTGGGCTTGTAGGATATTGCTGCTACCTCACTCCCTGTCTGGTGTCGATCTAGTCTCCCCCTGGTTCTGAGGTTTTCAAAAGCCTCCATCAAAATTTGCATAATGTTTCTCTTGAGGTGGTTATCTCTGTCCAGTTCTTCAATCAGATCTTCCTGGTCATATAGGGCTTCCAGCTCACATTTGTAGCCCGGTGGTTGACTGCCCTGTGTGAGGGTGACTCCTCAGATTCTTCCATCCCAGTTATCTTTCTTCCTCAACTCTGATCGACCATCTGGGCTTCATGGGGACCTCCAAACTGGCTTCAATATCTTTGATGGGGCAGAAAGAGTTGGTTTCTGTCTGGGTGGTAGTGGAGGTCTTACCCCAGCATTCTCCCTATCCTTGCTCGCTACTTTTCTCGGACATTGTATGCACGATCCCTTCGGTAGAGCAAGTTTGTTTCTCTGAGTTAACAGCTTTTGCAGATCCTGCTTTATGTATGCCACTCCCTCCTATTCAATCATTGTGAGGCTGGCCGAGCAGTGGCTGGCCAGTATTTGCAGCGTGGCCGGATAACACAACCACTGTCGCATGTGGCAGGGAGGGATTGGTGATCTCCCATGAACACACAAGATCTCCCAGGAGGCCTAGCATGCCCAGCACATGGGAAGTGGGACCCAGGCGGCAGGGTGATGAGCCCTGTATAAGAGGGGCTAGCACACCACCTGTTGTCCCTTTTTTTGCTACTTGTCAGTCCTGTTGTAGGCCGGCGAATACTCATTAGAGCCGACCACGTGGAAACTGTAAGATGGTAAAGCAAAGGTTGGAAACCTTTGTCCCCTTCAGTTGTCTTTGGACTGAATTACTAGCATACCTGTACTTAGTAGGTCTATTTCGAGCTACTGGGTTTTGTAGTCTAGCAAGATCTGGAGGGGTACAGATTCTTCCATCATTATTCTCCTCTTTCTCTTTGCTGGTATGTGTCTGTGTGTGACAAGCCTGTGGCCTAGAGGTTAAAATGTTGCCTTGCAGGCAGACATCTACAGGTTCAAATCCCAGTAAGGGTATGGGAGAGAGAGACAAAGATGGAGAGTGTAGTTTGGATTTAGTAGTACTATGACAATATCCATACTGTACTAAGTGATCGGAAGTTTCATTGTGACAGCTTTTTCTTTATGAGAAGGACATTGTAGGAAATTATCTCCTTTGCATATGACCGAGTAGCCCTTTAACCAATTATCTAATTCTTTATTAGTCTTTCTTGTTGAAAAATAAAATTAGTCATTCTCTTATTAGAAGCTAGCCAGCCCCCAAATTACTTCAAAATTTCTGTTAAGAGTGCCCTACTAATGAGGAAAGATGTCTGATTGTGGCATCAGAGCAGATGTACGTTGTTTATATATATTGTATATAAGGCTACCCAGAGATATGCTATGTGGCCTTATGCTATGTATGCTTCAATTATCACTGTTGATTTATCCATTGGTCGAAGAGGCACATTTAAATGATATTTTGGTTAAAAATTGAGGATTAGATTATCTTCTGGGGCCTTATCTACAAATATACGGGGTTTATGGATACTTTAAAAATATTACTACATAGACGGGTTAATAAATCGTTCCATGGATAAACTGAACCTAATTCTGGGGGAAGTATTTGTTTCCTAAAATTCTTGAATTATCTACAAACATATATATTAGATGAGAAAGAATACAAAACAATGCTATAGGGGATGTATTTATCAAAATTGGCATAGCTTACGGCTGAACAAAGCCTTTCCTAGGTAGGGAAGGGACTATTTTCCCCATGGGAAGCAAGTCAACAGCCCCAATGTTTGCCTTATTACAATGTAATATCATAATAGGAATCACAGTGTTGGCTGACAACGAGTCAGTCGAGGTGACAGGGGCCCATCCTAGTCCACCTGTGTGTGGTGAGTTTGATCTGGTGATACCTGATGAAGTGGACAAGGCCATTGGAGCTGTGAGTTCCGCCACCTGTATGTTGGACCTGTGTCCCTCCTGGCTGGTTTCGGCCAGCAGGGAGGTGACACAGAGATGGGTCCAGGAGATTGTCAACGCTTCTTTGAGTGGGGTCCTTCCCGGCTCCCTACAAGGAGGCACTTGTGTGCCCCCTCCTCAAGAAGCCTTCCCTGGACCCAGCTGTATTTAATAACTATCGTCCGGTCTCCAACCTTCCCTTTATGGGGAAGGTTGTTGAGAAGATAGTGTCACTCCAGCGGTCCTTGGAAGAAGTCAATTATCTAGGCCCTCAGCAGTCAGGATTCAGGCCTGGCTACAGCACGGAAACTGCTTCGGTCACGCTGATGGATGATCTCTGGCGGGCCCGGGATAGGGGTTTATTTATTTATTTATTTATTTATTAGATTTGTATGCCGCCCCTCTCCGTAGACTCGGGGCGGCTCACAACATAATAAAAACAGTTTATAACAAATCTAATAATTTACAATATAAAATATTAAAAACCCCATTATTAAACAGACATACACACAAGCATACCATACATAAATTGTATAGGCCCGGGGGAGATATCTCAGTTCCCCCATGCCTGACGACAAAGGTGGATTTTAAGGAGTTTGCGAAAGGCGAGGAGGGTAGGGGCAGTTCTAATCTCTGGGGGGAGCTGGTTCCAGAGAGTCGGGGCCACCACAGAGAAGGCTCTTCCCCTGGGGCCCGCCAACCGACATTGTTTAGTTGACGGGACCCGGAGAAGGCCCACTCTGTGGGACCTAATCGGTCGCTGGGATTCGTGCGGCAGAAGGCGGTCTCGGAGATATTCTGGTCCAATGCCATGAAGGGCTTTAAAGGTCGTAAACAACACTTTGAATTGTGACCGGAAATTGATCGGCAACCAATGCAGACTGCGGAGTGTTGGTGTAACATGGGCATACCTAGGGAAGCCCATGACTGCTCTCGCAGCTGCATTCTGCACGATCTGAAGTTTCCGAACACTTTTCAAAGGTAACCCCATGTAGAGAGCATTACAGTAGTCGAACCTCGAGGTGATGAGGGCATGAGTGACTGTGAATAGTGAGTCACGGTCCAAATCGGGCCTCAACTGGTGCACCAGGTGAACCTGGGCAAACGCTCCCCTCGCCACAGCTGAAAGATGGTTCTCTAATGTGAGCTGTGGGTCGAGGAGGATGCCCAAGTTGCGGACCCTCTCCGAGGAGGTCAATAATTCCCCCCCCCCAGGGTGATGGACAGACAGGTGGGATTCTTCTTGGGGGGCAGGACCCACAGCCACTCCGTCTTATCAGGGTTGAGTTTGAGTCTGTTGGCACCCATCCAGGCCCCAACAGCCTCCAGACACCGGCACATCACTTCCACTGCTTCGTTGATTGGACATGGGGTGGAGATGTAAAGCTGGGTATCATCAGCATACTGATGATACCTCACCCCATGCCCTTCGATGATCTCACCCTGTGTCACCTCCCTGCTGGTTTATCCTGTATCCTGGTACTTCTTGACCTCTCAGCAGCTTTCGATACCATCGACCATGGTATCCTTCTGAGCCGACTGGAGGGGTTGGGAGTGGGAGGCACCATTTTACCGTGGTTCTCCTCCTACCTCTCTGATTGGTGGCAGTTGGTGTTAGTGGGGTCAGAGATTGACCCCTAGGTTCCTCCCTTGTGAGGTTCCTCAGGGGTCCATTCTCTCCCCCTTGATGTTTAATATCTACATGATATGGATGGGTGCTAATAGACTCAAGCTTACCCCCGACAAGGACAATCCCATCCATTACACTGGGGGGGGGATTATTGGCTGTGATGCCTCCGGACCCATGCGCAGGCTTTTGGAGAGTTGGCCACATCACCACAGGGGGAAGGGCATCTCAAGGCAGGAAGGCAGGGGAAGATTATAACAGGCACTTCCAGGAAGGATAGTTGAAGGGGAATTTTACTGCAAACCGGTTTAGGAGCAGAAGCCCTATAAAGTTGGCGTGCATTGAATCCCCACAATAAGCTCTTCTGGTTCCAGTGGGGAGGCAAAGAGGAGGGCGGAGGTTGCAGCTCCGCTGGACTACGGTTTTAACATCAGGAAAATAGGAATTATAATCCAAGTTAGCAAAAAATGTTCTAATTGTTCGGGGAGGCAAAACGTTGCTGCCTCTGAAGACCCTCAATTCTGTAATCTTCTGTGGCGTTCGGAGCCGTTTTACTCTGGAGCGCAAAACACCAGAGGAAAGATCAGCTGGGAGGTGGAAGATGGCATCTGCTAGCTGTCACGCCACCCAGAGAGTAAGAACCTGACGAGACCAGGAACTAACTGGGGCTTCTTAGAGCCAGAGACTAAGGATTGATCCGGGCGGATCTGAAGACAGCTGCCCCCTCCCTCCCTTCATGGCGGGCCCAGGAGTTCTAGCGTGGTATGGTGGGAGCACTCGGCTTTGGAGGAGCCGTTGAGTGGAGGGCTGTTACAGAGGAAGTGAGGCGGCCGCTCTGTTGAAGGAGGAAGCTGGAGGAGCGTTGTGGGAGCCGGCGAGCTATGGCAGGGCTTACGGAGGGAGAAGGAAATTGCCCCTGTGGAAGAGGAAGCCGAGGAGAACATCGTGGAGGCTGCCGGCTTGTGACGAGATTTGTGGAGATTGTGTGGTGGCTGTATGGCTGTGCGGTGTTACTAAAGGACTGGGGAATTGAAGATGTCTCCTGACAACTACAGAGATGTGGGAAAGAGGCTGGGGCGAACTTCAAAAGCCGAGCGGCATTGTGGAGACAGAGGGACCGAGATTGGTGACTGAAGCATAAGAGAAATCTAGAAGCCTGCCTCAGAGATTTTGGAGGACAGAATCTACCGGTATTTATTTAGAACTTTGCCATTCCCTTTTGACCTGTGCCAAACAGAACACTGAACGTTTTTTGAACTCACCTTTGAGAGCTGGTGCTACATACTTCTGACTTGTTGATTAATGAATTTTAATCTATCTCCTATTTTCTTAATCTTTTTTAATAATTAATTTTTAGATTTTTAGTATTAATATTAGTATTAATATTTTAAATTTTGTTTTAACTTTCTTTTTAATTAAATTATTGGGAGGTTTCTTAAAATGATGGATAAATGGGGTGGATGTAGTATGTATGGAATGAATGATTGGTATGTGTTCTGGTTTCTGGTAGAAGTTTAGTAATTACAAATAACTCATTTGCATCATTTCATGAATAAAGCAACTCCGTTTATTTCTCTGTTCTCCTGTATTTCAACACCTTCCAGACATCACTTGGTCCGTTATCTGCCTCTCAGCCGCATTTCTCACATTCCTTTTCCTGCTTCACTTAGATAAGATTTATTTCCTAACTACATAGCTATAAAAAAACATCAGCACTGACTAAATACAATACAATACTTTAGCGTGGTGAAAAACCCCTCCATATTTCTTTTCAGCAATGTTGAAACTCCACCCTTCTTCTCCACTAGCCCCCTGACATACCAAATACCTCACTACAATATTTAACCATTCCTCTCCTTAATATCTTCTTCCAGACCTTTGCTCTATACATTTCTGAATCCTTCTGAATTTAGGATTAACCCAGCGCGCGTCTGAGTCTCCCTCACTAGATCCTGAACTCATAACCCCATCCTGTGGCTGGCCTCTCACCTGTTCTACTACCTGTAACGCCGGGCCCCCCACTACTTCATAAACACTATCTGAATCTGAGTCCTCAATATCTTCATCATCCTCCAACTGATCAAGAGTATGTACAACAGTATGGTTGGGATGGGTGGGGTTATAATATGGGTGAGGTGAATGGGAATGATGTAAATGATATATTTGGCCTACCTGGCACTGGAGAGGCAGGCGGGGGGGAGGGCACCTATCTCTGGGGGGGGTCAGAGGGTCAGAATATTCTGGTGTTGCTGGGGAGAGGCAGATATGGCGGGAGCCACAGAGCTAGCCATTCCAGGGGAAGGAGGGATCGCTGCTTAATAACGATCCCTTGTTCTGGCTCCGTGAGCTCAACCCAGAATACTGGTGATGAGTGTAATTCTGGCCCTAGACTCAAGTTGCTGCTACTCAATGCCAGGTCGGTGGTAAATAAAGCTCTCCTCATCCGGGATTTGATTCTGGATGAGGAGGCCGACCTGGCATGTGTAACTGAGACCTGGCTGGGCCCGGAGGGAGGAGTTCCTCTCTCTGAAATTTGCCCAGCCGGGTTTCAGATATGGCATCAGCCTCAACCCCAGGGAAGGGGGGGGGAGGAGTGGCTATTATAGCCAGGGAGAGCCTTGGCCTGCGTAGACTCGTTGCTCCAGAGATTGTGGGTTGCGAGTCCCTCCTGGTGAAGTTGGACTTAGGGGTTCAGGTGGGCTTGTTTCTCATGTACCTGCCTCCCAGCTGCGTGTCACAAGCCCTGCCTGTGCTACTCGAGGAGATAGCCGGGTTGGCGCTGGGGTTCCCCAGACTTATTG
The DNA here is from genome assembly GCF_031021105.1 of Erythrolamprus reginae. Lineage (NCBI taxonomy): Eukaryota > Metazoa > Chordata > Lepidosauria > Squamata > Dipsadidae > Erythrolamprus > Erythrolamprus reginae. The sequence continues at coordinate 72,974,960 of NC_091953.1, read as the reverse complement.
TCTTGGGGGACTTTAACCTGCCGTCACTCGACGAAACCTCTGAACTGGCACAGGAGTTCATGGCCACCATGACAGCCATGGACCTGACCCAAGTAGTACAGGGTCCGACTCATGAGGGGGGTCACGCACCCGACATGGTATTCCTCTCTGAGCAATTGAGCAATGGTCTGAGACTAAGGGGCTTAGAAGTGTTGCCTTTGTCATGGTCAGACCATTTCCTATTGTGGCTTCATTTCCTGGCTCCAATCCTTCCTCGCAGGGAGGCGGAACCAATTAGGTTGTTCCGCCCCAGACGCCTGATGGATCCAGAGGGTTTTCAGAAGGCGCTTGGGGTTATTCCAGATACACTCGTCCACAGTTCAGCAGAGTCTTTGGCTGAGGCCTGGAACAAGGCTGCAGCAGAGCTCTTGACTGAATTGCGCCATTGTGACCTTTCCACGGCACTAGATCCTGGAGAGCTCCATGGTTCAACGAGGAGCTCCAGGAGTTGAAACGGCAGAGGAGACGTCTAGAGAAGTGATGGAGGAAGAGTAAGTCTGAATCTGATTGAATACTTGTAAGAGCTCACATTAAGACTTACAAAGTGGTGCTCAGGGCGGCAAGATGCACGTATCATGCCACCTTGATTGCATCAGTGGAATCCCGCCTGGCCGCTCTGTTTAGGGTGACCTGCTCCCTTCTCAACCAGGGGGGAGTTGGGGAGCCCTTACCAAGTAGTGTCAAGGATTTTAATATGTTTTTCTCTGATATAATCACTCGGATCCGGGCAGACCTCGACTCCAATTGGATAACAGAGTCGACTGACAACGAGTCAGTCGAGGTGACTGGGACCTGTACTTGTCCACCTGTCTGGGAAGAGTTTGATCTTGTGACACCTGATGAAGTGGACAAGGCCATTGGAGCTGTGAGTTCCGCCACCTGCTTACTGGATCCGTGTCTCTCCTGGCTGGTCTCCGCCAGCAGGGAGGTGACAGAGAACTGGGTCCAGGAGATTGTCAATGCCTCTTTGGGGAGGGGGTCCTTTCCAGATCCCTACAAGGAGGCACTCGTGCGCCCACTCCTCAAGAAGCCTTCCCTGGACCCAGCCATTCTTAAAAACCACCGGCCAGTCTCCAACCTTCCCTTTATGGGGATGGTTGTCGAGAAGGTGGTGGTGCTCCAACTCCAGCGGTCCTTGGAAGAAGCTGATTATCTAGGCCCTCAGCAGTTAGGATTCAGGCCCGGCTACAGCACGGAAACTGCTTTGGTCGCGTTGATGGATGATCTCTGGCGGGCCCGGGACAGGGGTTTATCCTCTGTCCTGGTGCTTCTTGACCTCTCAGCAGCTTTCGATACCATCGACCATGGTATCCTTCTGTGCCGGCTGGAGGGGTTGGGAGTGGGAGGCACCATTCTTCAGTGATTCTCCTCCTACCTCTTCGGTCGGTCACAGTCAGTGTTAGTGGGGGAGTCAGAGGTCGACCTCAAGGTTACTCCCTTGTGGGATACCTCAGGGGTTGATCCTCTCCCCCCTGCTATTCAATATCTACATGAAACCACTGGGTGAGATCATCCAGTGGCATGGGGTGAGGTATCATCAGTACGCAGATGATACCCATTTGTACACCTCCATCCCATGTCCAGTCAACGAAGCAATGGAAGTGATGTGCCAGTGCCTGGAGGCTGTTGGGGTCTGGATGGGTGTCAACAGACTCAAACTCAATCCGGATAAGACGGAGTGGCTGTGTGTTCTGCCTCCCAAGGACAACTCAATCTGTCCATCCATCACCCTGGGGGGGGGGGAATTATTGACCCCCTCAGAGGGGGTATACAACTTGGGCGTCCTCCTCGATCCACAGCTCACATTAGAGAACCATCTTTCAGCTGTGTACCAGTTGCGGGCCTATCTGGATCGGGACTTACTACTCACAGTCACTCATGCCCTCATCACCTCGAGATTCGACTACTGTAATGCTCTCTACATGGGGCTACCTTTGAAAAGTGTTTGAAAACTTCAGATCGTGCAGAATGCAGCTGCGAGAGCAATCATGGGCTTCCCAAAGTATGCCCATGTTACCCCAACACTCCGCAGTCTGCACTGATTGCCGATCAATTTCCGGTCACAATTCAAAGTGTTGGTTTTGACCCTTCATGGCATCGGACCAGAATATCTCCGGGACTGCCTTCTGCTGCAAGAATCCCAGCGACCGATTAGGTCTCACACAGTTGGCCTTCTCTGGGTCCCGTCGATTAAACAATGTTGTCTGGTGGGTCCCAGGGGAAGAGCCTTCTCTGTGGTGGCCCCGACCCTCAGTAACCAGCTCCCCCCTGAGATTAAAATTGCCCCCACTCTCCTTGCCTTTCGTAAACTTCTTAAAACCCACCTCTGCCGTCAGGCATGGGGAAACTGAAATAACTTCCCCAGGCCTATATTGTTTATGTATGGTGTGTTGTGTGCATGTTTTTAAATTATGGGTGTTTAGTTTAAATTATTAGATTTGTATTACATATTGTTTTGCTACTATTGTTGTGAGCCACCCCGAGTCTACGGAGAGGGGCGGCATACAAATTTAATTAATAATAATAATAATAATTATTATTATTATTATTATTATAACAACAACAACAACACTGTTAGCACCTGGTTAGGGCTGGGGGGAAAAGCTTCAAATAAAGCTACATTCAGAGAATAAGATGCACCCAAATTTTTAGCCACTTTTAGGGAGGAAAAAGGTACATCTTATATTCCAAAAAATAGAATAGTTTCTGAAGATAATTTGGCATGGAATCCAAATATAAGGAAAATTATTCCACTAAAAGCAATATGTAGAATGTGATGATTTTTTATTTATACTCTTTGCAAATATTTAAACATCTGTGTAAAAAAAATTCAAATCAGATTTCTATTTAAAACAGGTTTGCTAAAAATTTAATTAATAAGATTTTATATTTTTTTACATTGATAGACATGTTATTGTAGCTATTTGTGTCAATACATAGAAAAATCAGTGTCTAAATATTTTACATACCTTTTGTTTGTTGATCATGTCATTAATTTCATCAAGATCACTGACGGTAACTTTATGGGATTGTATCAGTCGATCCAATAGAGAAAGCCAGTCATTGAGATCTGCCCATGCCTTATTGAAATCAATCAGGGCAGGTACCTCTAGAAGTAAAGATGATGGCATTTCTTGTTTGGAGGTAGTAGTTTCCTTGGATACTAGAGTTTCTGTAACCACAGTAACAGTTTGGTTAAGATGTTACTGACAAAGGGAAATTGCATTAATACATTTTTTGTAATGGAAATAATTTTTGCATTATTATTTATTACAACTGCCCTCATTAGCAGTGTAGTCAGGGTTTTTTTTTTAGTTTTAATAATTAATATGTATTTGTGTGATTTGGGCATAGAAAATGGCTTTTTACTTGAGAGAAAGGAAATAAAACTTAATTTGCAGAACAAACTAACTGTTTGTTTATTATTGTTGATTATTCTATTTCTCCATAGACTTTTGACCTCCTTATGCCTGGATTTTTTTTAAATTGCCATATCGCCATGCAAAACTTTAGCTAGCTTCTGATTTCCAAGTGACAAACAGTCAATACTGTACTCCCTAGCACTACTCCCTAGTCTGGAAACAGACTTAGAGCCCAGCTATTAAGGTTTAAGCTAATTTTCAAGTATAAATGTAAATACAACCTTCAAACTGATCAAACAATTATCTAGCCTCATTTTATTATATAAAAAGAGTCCTTTAGGAGTTGGGCAGCATAGAAATACAATAACCTAAATTAAATTAAATTTAAAAGATTTTGTTCCACAAACTGCAGGCCCAACAGATGTATTTATTTATCTATCTATCATATTTATATATTACATTTAACATTTCTTCCCATGATTATACATGGGAAACATTAGAATTTCCTAAAAATACCCCTTTTACTGTTGTTTTCGATGTTAATATTTTTAGGAAATTCTAATTATTCTAATTCATGATTATTGTAATCATGGGAAGAAATATTAAGAATTATATATAGGCCGAAATAGATCTATCCTAGTCTCCCTTAATTTTCAAATTCAGCTTAAACATGTGACATATATATATATATATATATATATATATATATATATATATATATATATATATATAATAGATCTATCCTAGTCTCCCTTAATTTTCAAATTCAGCTTAAACATGTGACATATATATATATATATATATATATATATATATATATATGTCACATGTCTTTTTGCTGAATTTGAAAATTAATATATTAATATATATATATGTATGTATAGTTGTCGGCTATGAATAAATTAACTGCCTTGAAATGGCCCTGGATTGGGCCTAGAGGCAAAAAGGAGCTGTGACGTTCCTTCAATATGCCAGGGTGATCCGACATAAAAAACATATATATAAGCTGAAGGGATTGGATACTGTAGCCTAGAGGATAATTTTCTGCCTTACAAGGCAAAGGTTGCAGGTTCAAGTCCCAGTGGGTATGGCTAGCTGATGAGGCCAAAATAAGGCCAAAATAGATCTATATATATGTGTGTGTGTATTTATGTATGTATGTATGTATGTATGTATGTATGTATGTATGTATGTATATAAATGTCACATGTTTTTTGCTGAATTTGAAAATTAAGGGAGACTAGGATAGATCTATTTCGGCCTTATTTTGGCCTCATCAGCTTAGCCATACCCACTGGGACTTGAACCTGCAACCTTTGCCTTGTAAGGCAGAGAATTATCCTCTAGGCTACAGTATCCAATCCCTTCAGCTCTGCACCAGGGAAGGGATACATATTTTTGTGTCGAATCACCCTGGTGTATTGAAGGAACATCACAGCTCCTTATTTGCCTCTCGGCCCAACCCAGGGCCATTTCCAAGGCAGTTAATTTTATTGATAGCCGACAATTCTATCTGTATGTGTCAGATGTTTTTTTGCTGAATTTGAAAATTAAGGGAGATTAGGAGAGATCTATTTTGGCCTTATTTTGGCCTCATCAGCTAGCCATACCCACTGGGAATTGAACCTGCAACCTTTGCCTTGTAAGGCAGAGAATTATCCCCTAGGCTACAGTATCCAATCCCTTTAGCTCTGCACCAGGGAAGGATTACATATTTTTGAGTCGAATCACCCTGGTGTATTGAAGGAACATCACAGCTCCTTATATATATCTGTCATATCACCCTGGTATATTCAAGGAGCATCACAGTTCCTGGTACAAAGCTGAAGGGATCAGATCCTGTCGCCTAGAAGTTCATTCTCTGCCTTACAAGGCAGAAGCTACAGGATCATATCCCAGTAAGGGTATGGCTAGCTGATGAGGCCAGAACAACGCCGAAATAGTGCTATCCTAGTCTCCCTTAATTTTAAAAAGATTCAGCAAAAACATGTGATATATAAAATATTTATATACATGATATACATGCCTCTTAGGAATCGGGTGAGGTTGACAGTGGATAGTCTAGGAGTAAAGTTTTGAGGGTTAGGGGATGTTATTACACAGACAGGTAGTAAGTTCCATGCATTAAGTACTCGGTTACTAAAGTCTGATTTCCTGCAGTCGAGTTTGGAGCAGTTTATATACATTTTACAAATTATATAAATTGTCTAACAGTAGTAGAGACTTCAAATTACTACTTTATAAGGTATACATCAAGCTGATACCAGTCATTTATCATTATCATTATCAATATTATTAATATTAATATTTATTTATTTATTATTCATAATTATAAACCGCCCAACTCCTTCTGGACTTTATGTGTGTGATGCCCAAAGAATTATACATGTATTAAATATAAGCTATGTGAATAATTAGAGGAAAAATTAAAGAATCTATAGACAATTGTAACCAAACTCCAACCTATGCAAGAAAGCTATACCCAAATTGACCCAGAAAATTTGATCCTGCTGATAAATCCTTGGAGGAAGACAAATGGAGATTTGTCACCACAATGGTGGTGCCCATTGAGACTACAACAGAATTGGCTCTGTGATGTTATCACCAGATTACTAATGGTTCTAAAGAACTGGTTATAACCGATAGGATCTCACCTCTTTTTTATTGTTTTTCACACCCTACAGAGATTCCAATTTACATACCTCAAATTAAAATACAATACAATACAATATCAAATGCCAACCTCCCAGTCAAAAAGTATCTTTCATTAAAAAAAACCCCAAAATACTAATATTCTTCCCTAATCTAGATATTTTCCACTGCCGTTCTTAGTGTGATAATCTTCCCTAATCTATAAACCCCGCTGCCAATCCCAGCATAATAATCTTCCCTAATCTATCTGTCATTGTGATATCAGTGCAATAATCTTCCCTATTCTAATTGATTACAATGCTAAATGCAGTGCCATAATCTTCCCTAATCTATATATTTCCCTAATCTATATATTATCCCTAATTCTAAATGTCTTCCACTATCGAACTCAGTGATAATCTTCCCTAATCTATTGATTTTAACTCTTTGTTGTTTCATCTGTCTTTCCTATATAATACCTAACATAATTAATGCTAGTTATTATTCCACATTAATCCTACTCCTGTTATTGTAACTCTCCTCCCTTATCTTTTCCCCTTTGTTCCACATTATTTATCACCATAAATCAAATAAGCAATTTATAATTCAATCAACCAGAGTAATAAAATAAAAGAGAGAGAAAGAAAAAGAGAGAAAGAAAAGCAAAGACGAAAATAGAAAAAAGGTCGTCCAAAGATAATCATAATCATCATAATCATTACCAAAGATCTCATCTATATTATGTGCAATAATCAAAGCTATTTTCAATTTTTTCATTTATAACCCATTAAATTTTCTCCTCTTATATAATTCTTCCATTTTACACTTTATATCACTTGCTTGTATATTTGTATATATATATATATATATATATATAAGCCCCCATAAGATTAAAATATTTAAAAAATCCAATTCATTAAGTATACTCAATTCTTTTTGTAATTTATAACTTTGTAAGAACAAAAAGAGAAAAAAGGTGCTATTATCTTCTAGTAACTTTTAAATATTCTTACACATATTTTAATTTTAAAATCTTAAAAACATTTAATTCTTAAAAGTTTTAAATTTCAATTTATATTATTCAATGTAATTTCAGTCGGATCAGATGATCCAAATGTAATTTTATTCAAATCAATCAGTCCAATTAGATCAAATCTATTCAAATCAGTTTAATTCAGTTCAAGTAATTTCATCTTAAACATTATCTTCCTTCCATGGGTTTAGCTAATCAGTCTTCCCACGGCAAGAATACTGACTTTGAACAAATGTAATTTCAGTCAAATCAAGCAGTCCTTAATGCATTGGCTGGTCATTCTTCTGTAGCGTACTGTATTTAAAACCAGTAGCAAACTGCTATATTTCCTCCGGGCATATGATGTCGCTAGGTGATCAATTCTCCAAGTCTTTATGTAGCTTTTCTCTGAATAGCTTTAAATGACTCTTTTACTGTAGCTTCCTGATTCGTACTTCCTGTATTACAATGTTCTTTGTTTATAGAGGAAAAGAAAGATAAGGATTCCAGAACAAAAGTTAAACATTTCAAATTCCAAAAGGCAAATTTAAAAGAGATCCAATTAGATAGTTGAAAATAATCCAAATGATGGGCAATTTCGCTGTTTTAAAAGCTTTCGCTGAAATGCCACGTTGCACAGTTAGCTGCCTTCTTCAATCTCAGGCCATTTTAACCCTGTCCAGCAACCAAGCAAGAAACAAAGGTCTAAAATCTCATTCAGGCATTCTCCGCTTACCATCATAGACAGAAAAACTCTGGTCCCTCTCTGCAAGTAAGTCTTTCAATTCTCTTTCCAGATGGAATCATTCGGCTATCCTCCTGGCAATGGGTAGTCTTTGCAGCTGTGTCGGAACAGGTATGGCTGCCTGTCCAGCTTTACCACAGCCAGTGCGAGACAAACCACTTCACCCAGCGGGGCATGCTGGCCCCTGCCAGGCCCCTGCCAGCGCCCCAAACATCACTCTCCCTGCAGGAGAGATCCGGTCTGGTCCAAAAGGACCAGAACCGCCGGGCAATGGGACTTGGGGACATTTCCCAGGAGAGAGGGAAATATCCCAGTGCTGCAGTCACGAGACCCCATCCCCCACTCCAGGATCTCACCTCTGAATCTAGGGTGGTATGTTGTCATCCTGGAGCAAAAATCAAGGATGGTGCTGAGAACCTAACTAAATAATTAGGCCCACAGATCACTCAACAAAAATTAGCTTATCTCAACTGTGAATAAGAACATGACAAAGTGGCATAAGAGCCTCAACTAACATGGAATTTATATGCATATGCCTAGTCTTAAAATATCCAAAGTACTCCATGCATGTCATTGCAAATATCAATTGCTCTTATAACACACAAGATAAATGTAGGTCAGATTGTCCAAAGGTTGATGGAGGAAAGAAATAAAACATTGGCATTTATTGCTCAATTGGATAGTGGAATATTTTTGAATGAAAAAAATAAATAAATTGTGAAATTTCTAACCCTAATCCAATTGTCAGCAAGAAGAATTTATTGCTGAATCAAGGGAACCATAATCACAAATGAGCTACTGGCCTCAGATAACTCTCAGTGCTTTTAGTTTATCCTGACATCAGCTGAGTTACTTACATTATCTTTGAGAACTAAAACACATTTACACAGGAACCTCAACAATCTCTTACCCACAAAACCAACGCATCCTAGAGTCAACAATGTAACACTCCAAGCTATGGTTTAAAAAGAACTATGCTAATGCAAAAACATTCTTAGTATATATTGAATAATATATTCAATAACAATAGAATATAATTCAACCAGTGTCTTCAGTTTTAAAAATTTAAATTTCACAATACAACTGAAAAAGAAACAGAAGAAATCCAAAAATAAACCAACATGGCTGTAGAAAGATCACTCTGATTAACTGAAAGACAAAAAAGGATAAGCACAAAAAATGGAAAGAGGGACTCATAATTAAGGCAGAATATCATCAGTTAGCCAGAATCTGCAAAGACAAAGTTAGGAAAATAAAGGCCGGAGCCAACATCACAGCAAGACAGACGTTTCCCCTCGACACCTCCGAAGGAAACTCAGAACTACAGTTGATCAGGAATCCAAATCTGGATCAGAACTGTTCTGGAGGAGTGGAGAGTAAGGGAAGCACCAAATGGTGGACCAGGGGAGGGGGTATATCACAGACTCCCCAAGGCAGCCGGCAACAGTTCCCTGACCATCAGCTGATGAGAGGCAACCAGAGTTTTCCTTAGCTGGGAGGGCCAATGTTGGAAACATGGAGCAAGGAAAATAGTGAAGTCATCTGGTTGAGAAACTGTTTAAAGTGCTTAATTTGGCTGAGATTTGTAAGAGGAAATAGCTGGAATGTGAAAGTGGAGAGTGGCTTTTTTAGCTGCTCCCTGACTGGACTTCAGTGGTGGGGAGAGCGAAACATGGAAGAAGAGGCTTGATTTTATGTTGACCGAGGAAGAGCTTTGTTGGAGAGCCAATTTTTAACTTGGATGTGATTTAAGAGTATTAAGTGCCTATGGAGTTCTGATTTTTGTAAATTAGTATGATTATTGGGTTTTTTCTTTTTTCCCCCTTTTTCTTTTTTTCCTATTTTTTTTAAAAAGTAAACTGGGTTGTATTATTGGAAGTCTTGAATGGTCACAGTGCCATCAAGTGACAAAGGCTGGTATTTTATAACCTTGAAACAGTTTGAGATTTCTTGTTTTTGTATTTAAGTAATTTTTTTAATCTGCTTTGGTCTAATAAGAAAGAGACATATAAAGGCAATACTGAGTCTTCCAGATGGTTATATGCTGCTTTGGTTTGGAATATCTTTTTTTCCCTTTTGTTTTGGAGTAGACCTCTTTTTATCCCCACTTTGAACTTTGAAGCTTGCTGAAATGCAGGAAGAGCCTGAAAAGTAATAGATATATCATCTCTCTTTCTTCTTTTCAAACAATAAAGCATATACTTCTTTTAATCTCCTTTGAATTCTTTTTTCTTTCTCTCTAATCTTTTTCCTTTTTTGGTTTTTAAAATTTGCTTTTTTATTTATCTAAATTTTTGTTATAAATATTGTTTTGGTTTTTTGCAGAATTTTGAAGATAATTACCTTTTTCTCGCTTTGTTTTCCTTTTCTAATTATTTCCTTATATTGTTGGAGTACAGTGATCCCTCGAGTTTCGCGTCCTCGAGCATCGCGAAAGGGCTATATCGCGATTTTAAAGCAATTGTTACCATCTCGATCCTCGCGAACGCTACATCGCGATTTTACAGAAAATTAAAAAAATAAATAAAAAATACGTGCTTGGTTTTTCCCGCCCGATGACGTCACGCGTCATTGCTGGTTGGCCGAAATCTCGGCCAATCAGCTTTGCCATTGCAATCAGTTTTGCAACTTTTGCAAAAGTTTTTGCAGCCGTTCCTTCGAGCCGTTCCTTCGAGCCGTTCCTTCGAGCCGTTTCTTCGAGCTGTGTCTTCCATCTGTGCCTTGGAGTTGTTGTGCTTTGCATCTGTGTCTGGGATCTGTTTCTTGGATCTGTGTCTGGGATCTGTGTCTGGGATCTGTGTCTGGGATCTGTGTCTGGGATCAGTGTCTGGGATCTGTTTCTTGGATCTGTTTGTGAAGACTTCTTTGAAGATGGCACCTAAACGTTCCATGCGGAGTGGAGGCGGCGATGCTAAAAAGACCCGGAAGATGCTGACAATCAAGGAAAAGATTGAACTGTTGGACATGCTGAAAGCGGGACATTCTAATGTACAGGTTGGTCGCCATTATGGGCTCAGCGAATCGACTGTGCGATACATTAAGAAAGATGAGAAGAAGATAAGGCAAACTTCTCTGATATCATTCAACAAGGCTGCCAAAAGAGTAGTGACGCCTAGAAACAAAAGCCTTATGAAGATGGAAGCTGGTTTGTCTGTGTGGGTAGAAGACTGCCGAAAAAAGAGCATTGCTTTGGATACGAACACTATCCGAACCAAGGCGCAGCAATTGTACAACCGTCTTGAAGACACAGATGCAGATGGGGTAGACCGAGGTAAGGACTGGTGTTTTTTATAAGTGTATTTAAGTGTTTTTTAAGGAAGGAGGTAGGGAGGGAAGGGGGGAGAGAAAGGAAGGAGGGATGGATGGAAGGAAGGACTGTATGCTTTCATTCAAGTCACTTCTCTCTCCCTTTCCTGTCATTCTCTGTAGATGAAGGCGCTGATGACCCTGGAGACCCCCAGCCGTCAACATCTTCTGCTTCTTCAGCCTCAACCCCAGCCACATTCACAGCAAGCAAAGGGTGGTTTGAGAAATTTCAACGGCGCTATGGCCTGAAGAGTGTGTCATTGCACGGAGAAGCTGCCTCAGCAGATACAGGTGCAGCCGAAAACTTTGTCCAGGGCACGTTTAAAGACCTAATTGCAGAAGGGGGCTACCTTCCAGAACAGGTGTTCAACATGGACGAAACAGGCCTGTTCTGGAAGAGGATGCCTTCAAGGACTTTCTTGATGCAAGATGACGCCAAAGCCCCTGGCTTTAAGGCCATGAAAGATCGGGTGACTTTGATCATGTGTGGGAATGCAGCAGGCTTTTTGCTGAAGCCAGGGCTAATCTATAGGTCACGAAATCCAAGAGCCCTCAAGAACAGAAATAAGAATTCATTGCCAGTGTACTGGATGCATAATCCTAAAGCATGGATTACAAAACCCCTCACGCGGGACTGGTTTCATCAGTGCTTCATCCCACAGGTGCAGGTTTATTTGGCTGGCAAAGGACTCAATTTCAAAGTGCTTCTCCTAATGGACAATGCTGGAGGCCATGATCACCTGGAACATGAACATGATGGGGTGCAAGTCGAATTCTTGCCACCAAACACCACATCGCTTATCCAGCCGATGGATCAAGGTGTTATCCGCGCATTTAAGGCACTGTACATGCGCAATTCTCTTGCAAGCATCGTGGAAGCAATGGATGCTGATGCAAACTTCACATTGAAGGCCTACTGGCGTCAGTACACAATTGCATCTTGTCTGACGAACATTCAGAGTGCCTTAATGGATATGAAGTCACAGACAATGAATGCCTGCTGGAAGAAATTGTGGCCAGAAGTGGTGCATGCTCACAGGGGATTTGCTCCTGAAGAAATTCAAGATGCTGCAGTCCAGAACTCTGTGAAGCTGGCACAGGCACTGGGTGGAGAAGGCTTCGTTGACATGACACCAGAGGAAGTCAATGGTTTGCTTGATGAGCATGGCCTACCGCTGACAGACAGAGATCTGGAGGAGCTGACCAGGTCAGCGAGTGAAGAAGAGGAGGAAGAGGAAGCTGAAGAAGCTGAGGAACAAGAAGATGTTGGCCTAACGCTTGAGCGGCTTGTAGAAATGAACAAAGCTGCTGCAAATCTCCAACGCATGGCGGAACTTTGGGATCCCCACATGACTCGCTATTTTCAATTTAAGGCCTCCCTTGACAACACCATTGCACCATACAGAGCCATGTTAGCCAAGGAAAAGAAAAAGCGCCAACAACTGCCCATAACTATGTTTGTCACGAAAACCAAGAGGTCTGCCACAACATCACCTGCAGCGTCCATTGTAGACATGGTGATAGAAGAAGATCCCGATTTATCCTAGTTATGCTAACCCCCCCCCCCCAAAAAATGTAAAACTGTAAATAAATATTTTTGTTATTTCTATCAGGATGACTAAGTGTTATTCAATGTGTACAGTACAGGTACAGGTACAGGTAGAGGTACAGTACAGTACATTAAGGGGATGGGAAATGGTAATTTGTGGGTTGACAGTGTTGGGACTGAGTGGCATAGAGAAGAATGAATGAATGACTGAGTGAATGAAATTCAAACACAGGTGAGGGCTGGGGGTTTTTATTCTGTCATTGTTTAAGTGCTTTTTACGAACCTGGTTAAAAATTAAGTTTGGAATCACAAACTAAAGTTTCCTCACTGAGAGCTAGCAACTTGGGCAGGGCAAAAAACCTGGTTAATAATTAAGTTTGGAATCACAAACTAAAGTTTCCTCACTGAGAGCTAGCAACTTGGTTGGGCAGGGCAAAAAACCTGGTTAAAAATTAAGTTTGGAATCACAAACTAAAGTTTCCTCACTGAGAGCTAGCAACTTGGTTGGGCAGGGCAAAAAACCTGGTTAAAAATTAAGTTTGGAATCACAAACTAAAGTTTCCTCACTGAGAGCTAGCAACTTGGTTGGGCAGGGCAAAAAACCTGGTTAAAAATTAAGTTTGGAATCACAAACTAAAGTTTCCTCACTGAGAGCTAGCAACTTGGTTGGGCAGGGCAAAAAACCTGGTTAAAAATTAAGTTTGGAATCACAAACTAACGTTTCCTCACTGAGAGCTAGCAACTTGGTTGGGCAGGGCAAAAAACCTGGTTAATAATTAAGTTTGGAATCACAAACTAAAGTTTCCTCACTGAGAGCTAGCAACTTGGGCAGGGCAAAAAACCTGGTTAATAATTAAGTTTGGAATCACAAACTAAAGTTTCCTCACTGAGAGCTAGCAACTTGGGCAGGGCAAAAAAATGGGGCGAATCGGGGAGAGGGGCGAATCGGGGAGAGCTAGCAACTTGGGAGGGCAAAAAAACGGGGCGAATCAGGGAGAGGGGCGAATTGGGCGGGCGGGGTGTAGCGGCGAGGAGCTCGGAGGCGCTGGGGGGGTGGCCGGCATGGAAAGTAAACATTGCCAGCCTCCGAACTGCCGTCGCCCCACCATCTGCGCATGCGTGGCCATTTTTTTTTAAAAAAGAGAGATCACGCATGCGCAGATGGTGTTTTTACTTCCGCGCCGCTACTTCGCGAATAATCGATTGTCGCGAGGGGTCCTGGAACGGAACCCTCGCGATAATCGAGGGACCACTGTATTGGTTTAGAAGTTGCTGTTGTTGTTTTTCACCTTTTTACACCTTTTTTGTTCTTTTTTTCTTTTTCTTTCCCCCTCTATTTTTACATATTTTGATAAGATTGTTGGAGAACTGCTTTTATTTTTTCTATTTTAAATTGGTTTTGTTTTTTATATTTTGAATTTTTGTCTTATTTTGGGCTCCCCTCCCTCTCAATTTTCTAGTTTTTCACATTGGAATATATTTTGTTTTTTATATATATTTTGCTTATTATTATCTTGGTTTTTTTATTGGATTACAAAATATTTGGAATATAAGAACAGATAGAACGAAGAAGATACCATCACATTTTTCATTAGCAACTACGCTATCAATACAATGTCCAGGACAGAAAATGACAGACATGTCAACACAAGAAGATAAGTCCAACACAATGGAATTTTAAAAATATGATTCAAGCTTTACATGAATATCTTAAAGAAAGCCTTAAAGAAAGCATTGGCAAGGTAGAAGAAAGTATAGGTAAGATGTAAGAGAAATTAAAAGAAATGAAGGGACTGATGGAAAAACTGAACAATATTTGCAGAAAATTGAAGGGAAAGTTGAAGTAAATGAGAAGAAGAAGAAGGAGAAGGAGAAGAAGAAGGAGAAGGAGATACTCCACCACAACAGAGAGAGACCAGATTGCTTCTCGTGAGTGTTCTGGTTTCAGGCTCAAACAGATAATAATTGGAATAAATGATTGTTCAATGCATCTCATTGTAAAAACACATTTTCTTTATTTCTCCTTTATTCTCTCATAAATACACCAACTTGGCATGCATTGTTTTCTTTCCTCATCTTCTATCTTTAGCAATTAGTTAGAATTAGCTTGGTAGTAACATAAAAACATTCCACAAGTCATTCTAAAATTTATGGGCTAATCAGTGCTAGCCAGGAGTCATAAAAGCAAGTAATAAATCACACATTGTTAGCTTATGCTCCGGAGTATGTCCTGGATCATAGATCCCTGTAAGCTGAGTTATGCGCCATAGCGTGCTTAGCTGCAGCTGTCAGCACGTGTTTTTTTAACCCTGCCCAGGAGCCAGTCGCCTACCTTTTGCAAAAGCCTACCTTTGGCGATTGGCTCCTGGGCAGGGTTAAAAAACTGAAAGACGCAGCTAATTGCACCATGGCTAAGTGCACGTGGGGGGGACTCGAGCCGTCCCCTTAATGCCGCTTCGCTTCGCCTCGCCGAGTGTCCTGGGGGGGGGGCTCGAGTCATCCCCTTAACGTCGCTTCGCCTCGCCAAGCTTATTTTTTTTTTAACCTTTAAGGGGTTAAAACCATCAAGTACTGCATTCCTAGAAAGGGGAGAGAATGGGAGGATCACCGAGTATCTTCTGGGCTCTTCCCAGAGTCGCAGCAGCAGCTGGTGGGTGAGTTGAGGATGGGTCGGAGGAGAGGCTGGGAGCAAGAAAGGCTGCTTGATTTCCTCTGCAGCGAGGAAGCAGAGAAGCAACCAGAATATAGAAAAATACATTGGCGGTCCTATAGTCCAACCCCTCCTCGAGCATAAGAACTTAGAGCCGGCGAAGGTTTTTCTTATTTGAAATTTTCCGGGCGGGCTGGCAGGGGGATGGGGAGCGCACGCACCCAACATTGAAAATCACCTTCGCCTGCCTCCACTGTGAGAAGAACAGAGAGAGAACGAGTGAGAGTGAGAGCAACAGACAGAGCAAGATAGAAAGTGAGAATAAGAGAGAGAGAGAAAGAGGGGGGGGAGAAAGAGAGATAGCAAGAGAGAGAGAACAAGAGAGGGGAAAAGTGAGAGAGAGAGTGAGAGAGAGCAAGAAAGAAAGAGAGAGAGATGAGAGAGAAAAGAAAAGAAAAGAGTGAGAGAGGAAGAAAGAAAGACAGAGAGATGAGAGATGATGGAAGAGAATGAGAGAGAGAAAGAAAGAGAGAGAGAGAGAGATGAGAGAGGAAGGGAGAGAGAGAGAGGAAGAAAGAAAGAGAGAGAGAGAGAGATGAGAGAGGAAGGAAGAGAGTGAGAGAGAGGAAGAAAGAGAGAGAGAGATGAGAGAGGAAGGAAGAGCGTGAGAGAGAGGAAGAAAGAGAGAGAGAGATGAGAGAGGAAGGAAGAGAGAGAGAGGAAGAAAGAGAGAGAGAGATGAGAGAGGAAGGAAGAGAGTGAGAGAGAGGAAGGAAGAAAGAAAGAGAGAGAATGAGAGAAAGAGAGGAAGAAATAGAGCGAGATGAGAGAGGAAGGAAGAGTGTGAGAGAGAGGAAAAAAGAGAGAGAGAGACGAGAGAGGAAGGAAGAGAGTGAGAGTGAGAGAGTGAAAGAAAGAGAGAGAGAGAGAAAGAAAGAAAGAGAGGGAGATATGAGAGAGGAAGGAAGAGTGAGAGAGAGTGAGAGAGAGGAAGAAAGCAAGAGAGAGAGAGAGAGAGAGAGAGAGAGAAATGATAGAAAAAAGGAGAGAAAAAAGAGAAATGAGAAAATGATTGAGGCAGAAAATAACAGGAAAGAGAGAGACAGAGAGAGAAGTGACTCTTGATTTAAAGCATATGGTAAAAGCACTTAAATAATAACAGAACCCCCCCCCCCGAGTCCTCACTTGTTTTTATTAATAGTTTTGCTGGTTTTAATACTAATGGATTTTGTGTTTTTTTAATTACTAGGTTCTTTTAATAAAAAAGAAGGGATTTTTTTCCTTATTTATTTATTTATTTTTACTTTTATGCCGCCCAGTCCCGAAGGGACTGCTGTTCAGACGCTATAGGTTTAGGTTTAGGTTTAGGTTTATTGGATTTATATGCCGCCCCTCTCCGCAAACTCGGGGCGGCTCACAACAATAATAAAAAAACAGTACAGTACACAATACCAAATCCAATGCCCACCCATCCAGTTCCAATTTAAATTAATAATCTCATAAAAAACAGTATATATAAAAAACAGGCACACAGTCAATCAATCAACAAAACAACATGGGCAAGGGGGAGGTGTTTTAGTTCCCCCATGCCTGACGGCAAAGGTGGGTCTTAAGGAGTTTACGAAAGGCAGGGAGGGTGGGGGCAATCCTAATCTCAGGGGGGAGCTGGTTCCAGAGGGTCGGGGCCCCCACAGAGAAGGCTCTTCCCCTGGGTCCCGCCACACGACATTGTTTAGTCGACGGGACCCGGAGAAGGCCAACTCTGTGGGACCTAACCGGTCGCTGGGATTCGTGCGGCAGGAGGCGGTCCCGAAGATATTCTGGTCCGGTGCCATGAAGGGCTTTATAGGTCATAACCAACACTTTGAATTGTGACCGGAAACTGATCGGCAGCCAATGCAGACTGCGGAGTGTTGGAGTGATATGGGCATACTTGGAGAAGCCCATAATTGCTCTCGCAGCTGCATTCTGCACGATCTGAAGTTTCCGAACACTTTTCAAAGGTAGCCCCATGTAGAGAGCGTTACAGTAGTCGAGCCTCGAGGTGATGAGGGCATGAGTGACTGTGAGCAATGACTCCCGGTCCAAATAGGGCCGCAACTGGCGCACCAGGCGAACCTGGGCAAATGCCCCCCTCGCCACAGCTGAAAGCTGTTTTTCTATTGTGAGCTGTGGATCGAGGAGGACGCCCAAGTTGCAGACCCTCTCTGAGGGGGTCAATAATTCCCCCCCCAGGGTAATGGATGGACAGATAGAATTGTCCTTGGGAGGCAAAACCCACAGCCACTCCGTCTTGTCTGGGTTGAGTTTGAGTTTGTTGACACCCATCCAGGCCCCAACAGCCTCCAGGCACCGGCACATCACTTTCACTGCTTCGTTGACTGGACATGGGGTGGAGATGTACAACTGGGTATCATCGGCATATTGATGATACCTCACCCCATGCCCTTGGATGATCTCACCCAGCGGTTTCATGTAGATATTAAATAGCAGGGGGGAGAGGACCGACCCCTGAGGCACCCCACAAGGGAGAAATCTCGGGGTCGACCTCTGACCCCCCACTAACACCGAATGCGACCGACCGGAGAGGTAGGAGGAGAACCACTGAAGAACAGTGCCTCCCACTCCCAACCCCTCCAGCCGGCGCAGAAGGATACCATGGTCGATGGTATCGAAAGCCGCTGAGAGGTCAAGGAGCACCAGGACAGAGGACAAGCCCCTGTCCCGGGCCCGCCAGAGATCATCCATCAACGCGACCAAAGCAGTTTCCGTGCTGTAGCCGGGCCTGAATCCAGACTGCTGAGGACCTAGATAATCGGCTTCATCCAAGGACCACTGGAGTTGAAGTGCCACCACCTTCTCGACAACCTTCCCCATGAAGGGAAGGTTGGAGACTGGACGGTAGTTATTAAGCACGGCTGGGTCCAGGGAAGACTTCTTGAGGAGGGGGCGCACAACCGCCTCCTTATAAAGTGGCGGAAAGGACCCCCTTCCCAAGGAGGCGTTGACAATCTCCTGGACCCAGCTCCGTGTCACCCCTCGACTGGCTGAAACCAGCCAAGAGGGACACGGATCCAGTAAACAGGTGGCGGAACTCACAGCTCCAATGGCCTTGTCCACTTCATCAGGTGTCACCAAGTCAAACTCCTCCCAGACAGATGGACAAAGACGTTTAGCCCCAGTCACCTCGACTGACTCATTGTCAGTCGACTCTGTTTTCCAATTGGAGTCGAGGTCCGCTCGGATCCGGGCGATTTTATCAGCGAAAAACGTGTTAAAATCCTCGGCAGTACTCTGCAAGGGCTCCCCAACTCCCCTCTGATTCAGAAGGGAGCGGGTTACCCTAAACAGAGCGGCCGGGCGGGATTCCGCTGATGCAATCAAGGCGGCATGATACGCGCATCTTGCCGCCTTGAGCGCCACTTTGTAAGTCTTAATATGAGCTCTTACAGGTGTTCGATCGGATTCGGACTTACTCTTCCTCCATCGCTTCTCCAGACGTCTCTTCTGGCGCTTCAACACCCGGAGCTCCTCGTTGAACCATGGAGCTCTACAGGGTCTAGTGCCGCAGAGAGGTCGCAACGGCGCAATCCGGTCAAGAGCCTCTCCTGCAGCCTTGTTCCAGGCCTCAGCAAGAGACTCTGCCGAACTGTGGACAAGTGTATCTGGAATAACCCCAAGCGCCATCTGGAAGCCTTCTGGATCCATCAGGCGTCTGGGGCGGAACTTCCTAATTGGTTCCGCCTCCCTGCGGGGAAGGATTGGAGCCAGGAAGTTAAGCCGCAGTAGGAAATGATCTGACCACGACAAAGGCAGCACTTCTAAGCCCCTTAATCTCAGATCATTACTCAGTTGCTCAGAGAGGAATATCATATCAGGTGCATGCCCACCCTCGTGAGTCGTACCCTGAACTACTCGAGTCAGGTCCATGGCTGTCATGGTGGCCATGAACTCCTGTGCCAGTCCAGAGGAACCGCCGAGCGACGCCAGATTGAAGTCACCCAGGACGATAAGTCCGGGGAACTCCACCGCCAGCCCGGCCACCTCCTCGAGCAGCACAGGCAGGGCTGTTGACACGCAGCTGGGAGGCAGGTACGTGAGTAACAAGTATACTTTTCCACCCACACTGAAAAAAAATTAGAGGGAACACTGTCCTGGATGCGTCCATCTTGGGATTGTAAGATTGAACGAAATCAGCTTCTCTTCCATTCACACTTGGATGTGAGGTAACTGTTTAACCAGTTCTTCACTTTCTATTATTTCTTCCCTAACACTTATTAATCCACCTCAGGTCCTCCTCACTACATCCTGAATGCATGTCTATATCATTTGCTTCCCCCTCTGAACTAACCTCCTTTTCTATCTGTAAATCAGGCCCTTCTGCCAATTCAAAATTGCTCTCCACTTCAGAATCTGAATAATCCTCAGGCTGAACACAACACCATCCCTCTCCTCATGGCCACTCTCCTTCTCCAGTGGATAAACGGGGTTAGGTTTGTCAGGAAAATGAACATGAAAGTCAAAAAGTAATTCAGGAGCTTCAAAGTCTTTAGCATCCATCCAGAGAGTGTTATCAGGCCTGCCTCCCGACCATTCCACCAGGTACTGGAAATGGTAGTCAAGCCAACAAGAGACTCGGATCCCAGTAATGTTCAAGCAGGGCACTGGAATTCGAAGTCTGGCCACAGGGCATGGAGGAGCAGGAATGGCAGGAGCAGGAATGGCAGGAGCTGGGACTGGTGGGTGAAGTGGAGAGTCAGGTGACATTGGAACCAATAGTGAGCGATGAAAAACGGGATGCACACGCATAGAAGCGGGCAAAGTCAAACGGTATGTAACTGGATTGATGACCTTTTCAACAGGAAAAGGGCCGATGAAATGTTGGTCAAGCTTGCGGTGATGTTCAAAAGAAAGGTATTTGGTAGAAAGCCAAACTTGATCACCAATGGTACATATTAGAAGACAACATCAAAAATTATTAGAATGTGCAGGATTGGGAAACTTATATTCAGCATTAGCAGACCAAAAATAAAGGAATGGTACTATACATACAGAAAAAATGAATTTGAAATGTATATATGTACAGATGAAGATGGAAGAATTTTTATGGTAGAAATATCAATGAATAATAATAAAAATACCATTAGTTGCAATTTGTATATATCTTTTGGACTCTTTTGGATATCTAAGTGTTCATGGAACATGTCCAAGTAGGAGCTCTGAAAACCCCCAGTGGTTGTTGAAACCCCCAGTGTTTTCCTTTACTAATTTGGACAGGGGCCCCAGGGAGATACCCTTTCATTTTACATGGCAGCAAATAAAACCCTTAAGAGATCTGCTTCTGAACTGAAGACCACGTGGGTGACCCTTCACTCTGATCCCCAGTCAGCTCCAAAGCCAGAATTTGAAAGCCCCCAGCTTTCATTACATTTATGTAAGAACAATGGGGATGGTATACATCCCAGGGTTAGGATGGGCCCAGTGCCAATGGGTGCCCAGCCTCTCTCTTGCATGGAACCATGCAACCATGAGCAATGCCCCAAATTCTACACAGCTACCTCCCCCAACCAGGGGAATTGGACTGAGGAGGAGCCCTCCCCCTCAATGCAGGGCCCCACCAGTGGGGAGGGCCATCTTCTCTTTGCAGCATCTATACCCGCAGCTGCACATGCCATCCATGTGGCCTTCCCTCCCTGGGAAGGACTGCCTCTCTTTCAAGCCAGGTTTGACGGTGACCCAAAGAAGTTAGCATACTTCCTTCACCCTGTGTGCTCATACGTGAGGGAATATGGCCACCTGTTCCAGAGGGATCAGCAGGTGATTGATAAAATATCAGAGGGCGTGAACAGTAAGCCGCATAATTTATTGCTGAGTTACATGATAAAGAGGCCCCTGAATTGGATGACGTGGCTGACTTCGTTGAATTAATGCGGCTGAGGTTCATTGATGTTGTGGGCCAGGTGGATGCAGAGAAGCGAACTGGACTACTGAAACAAGCTGGCCATCGTGTTAAGGAACTGGTGTGGGAATTCAGATAGGCAGCTGGAAAACTGAGGGACTGGTTAGAGACGCTTTTGTTCCACACATTCATGAATGCCCTTGACCCAGAATTAAAAAGGATTTGCGTGATATGCAGTGGCCCTTGGGCCATTCAAAATTGGTATGCCACCAGCATCACCTTTGTATGCCACCACCATCGCCTCATGGTTAGAAAAAACTTCCACCCAGCTGATGCTCTCAAAAGCCTACAGGATGGCATGCTTTTTCATGGCAACTAGAGACTCCCTGCTCCAAACCGATGAGAGGGTTAAAATGCAATCGGGGTGGACAGGCTGGCCATAGAGTGTCTGAATGCTAGGCACTTTCCCCTTTCTCTCTCCAAAGGGTGAAACTGCACCTGACACCCAAAAAGAAACCAGTGAAAGTCCCCAAACATGGACACTGGGCTTTGCAAACAGCAGAATCATCCTCTCCTGAAAATGAAGAGGACAGATCCCCAATGGAGGAGCCCAGACCTAGATGTGATGAGAGAGGCAGTGGAGAAGATGACCGTATGGTGAGTGAAGCCATCCGCCCATTCCTCTTTAAGGCTAAAATCAAAATTTTAGACATGAGGGAAGAGGGGCAGATAGATGCCCAGATAGATACTATTCTGTCTGGATGGATCAACAATCAGAAATAAAAGCCACACATGCTCCAAAGATGATTAAATCACAAGTACATTGATGAAAACACATTCAGGATAAAAAATGTTAATTCTAATTAGGTAAGTCTGACAGCATTCCTGCATGAGTGACTTGGAGATAAGGATAGTCCAGGCTGAGAGCCAAAGAGTCATTATAATTAGTCTTTGAAGTGATTCTGGCAGTTTGACTCGCCTTAAATTCATGGAAGATTTGCAGAACATGAAGATTGCATGAGTGAAAGAGCTTTGGAATAAATTTGTTTGTTTGTTTGTTTGTTTGTTTGGTTTATGTATGTATGTATGTATGTATGTATGTATGTATGTATGTATGTATGTATGTATGTTTATTGAAAGGGACCTAGCAGGTCATCAAGTCCAACCCCCTGCTTAAGCAGGAAATCCTACACCAACCCAGCCAAATGACAGTCCAATCACCTCTTGAAAATGTCCAAAGTTGGGGAATTCACAATCTCCGCTGACTGGCCGTTCCACTGGTTGATCGCTCTGACCGTCAGGAAGTTCTTCCTTATTTCTAGGTCGAATCTCTCCTTGGTCAGCTTCCAGCTGTTGTTCCTCGTCCGACCCTCTGGTGCTCTGGAGAATAGAGTGGCCCCCTCCTCTCTGTGGCAACCCCACATATACCTATATACAGCTATCATGTCCCCTATGGCCTTTCTTTTCTCTAGGCTATCCATGCTCAGTTCCAGCAATCTCTCTTCATAAGTCTTGGTTTCTAGTCCCCTAATCATTTTGGTTGCTCTTTTCTGTACCTTCTCCAGAGTTTATTTATTTTATTTTTATTTATTTGTTTGTTTGTATTTGTATTTTTATTTATTTATTTTTATTTATTTTTATTTTTATTTTTTGTTAGAGTTGAAAGGGACTATGCAGGTCATCAAGTCCAAACCCCTGCCTGAGCAGGAATCCTAAAGCACCCCAGCCAAATGGCAGTCCACTCTCCTCTTGAAAGTGTCCAGAGTTGGAGAGTTCACAACCTCCGCAGGCAGGTTGTTCCACTGGTTGATCGCTCTGACCGTCAGGAAGTTCTTCCTTACTTCTAGGTTGAATCTCTCCTGGGTCAGCTTCCAGCCGTTGTTCCTCGTCTGGCCCTCTGGTGCTCTGGAGAATAGAGTGGCCCCCTCCTCTCTGTGGCAACCCCTGATATACCTATATACAGCTATCATGTCCCCTCTGGCCCTCCTTTTCTCTAGGCTATCCATGCCCAGTTCCCGCAATCTCTCTTCGTAAGTCTTGGTTTCAAGTCCCCTAATCATTTTGGTTGCCCTTTTCTGCACCTTGTCCTGAGTTTCAATGTCTCTTTTGAGGTGTGGTGACCAGAACTGGATGCAGTACTCCAGATGTGGTCTGACCAGGGCGTAGTAGAGTGGTATTAATACTTCCCTGGTCTTGGAGTGTATCCCCCTGTTGATGCAGCTTAGGATAGTGTTGGCTTTTTTGGCCGCTGCTGCATATTGCTGGCTCATGTTTAGTTGATTATCCACCAAGACTCCAAGATCTCTTTCGCAGTAACTACTGCTAAGTAGGGTTCCTCCCAGACTGTATGCATGTCTAGGTTTTTTTTTACCTAGATGAAGGATTTTACTCTTCTCGACGTTGAACATCATTTTGTTAGTTTGGGCCCACAGCATTAAACTATCTAGGCCTTTCTGTATTTTGAGCCTATCCTCTAGGGCACGGGTCCCCAAACTTTTTACACAGGGAGCCAGTTCACTGTCCCTCAGACTGTTGGAGGGCCGGACTATAAAAAAAAACCCTGCAGTTTTCTTAATGCCGCCCTGGGGGAGGAAGAGGAGGCGAAGTGGAGCAATCCCCAACTCCTTGCCGAGTTTTCTCTTTCTCTCCCACTCTCTCTTCCTTCCTCTCCTTTTCTCTCTCTCTCTTTCTTTCTCTCTCTCTTGCTTTCCTTCTCTCGCTCTCACTCACTCTCTATCTTTCCCTCTTCCTTTCTCTCTCCTTCTCTATTTCTCCCTCTCTCTCTCTCTCTCTCTCTCTGTCTCTTTCTTTCTCTCTGTCCCTCGCTCTTTCTCTTGCTCCCTTTTCTCTTTCTCTCTGTCCCCCCTCTCTCTCTTGCTTTCTTTCTTTCTCTCCCTCTCTCTCCCTCTCTTTCTATCTCTCCCTCTTCCTTTCTCTCTCCCTCTCTATCGCTCCCTCTTTCTTTCTTTCTCTCTCTTTCTCTCTTTCTTTCTCTCTGTCCCTCTCTCTCTCTCTTGCTTTCTCTCTCTTGTTTTCTTTCTCTTTCTCCCTCTCTTGCTCTCTTTTTCACTTTTTTCTCCCTCTTTCTTTCTCTCTCTCTGTCTGTTGATCTCTCTCTCTCTCTCTTGTTCTCTCTTTCTCTTTCTTCCTTTCTTCTCTCTGGAGGCCGGCAAAGTTTTTTCTTATTTTGAATGTTGTGTGCGCATGCGCGCGCATTTCTGGTCTCCCTGCCAGCCCGCCTGGGGGGGGAGGTTCAGCACTGGCACATCTCTGGTGGGTGGGGATGGGTGCGGCCGTGGCTCCCTTTCCTTCTCCCACCACCTGTGTCTACCAATGGCACCTGCCACCAAGCCAGTGGCCGGCGCTGCGGGTTCCTCAGGCGGGAGCTGCCACTTCCCTCCAGGCAGCCCAGCCAGGCGGTGGTAGAAAGTGCAGAGATTATTGCCACTGCCTGTGCCTCCACTCAGGGAGCCACCGTGGTTGAGCTAAGCAAGAGAAAAAGGCAAGACATACTATACTTATCGGCCAAGGGGATAGAATCTAATGGGCCTAAGCACAGATAGGTCTTTAAACTTTTATGGAAGGCAAGGAGGGTGGGGGAAGTGTGAATCTCTGGGGGGAGCTGATTCCAGAGGGCCTGATTCCAGAGAAGGCTCTTCCCCTAGAACCCGCCAAATGACATTGTCTAGTTGATGGGATCTGGAGAAGGCCGACTCTGTGGGATCTAACTGGTCTCTGGGACTCATGCGGCAGAGGCATTCCCAGAGGTAATCTGGTCCAATGCCATGTAGGGCTTTATAGGTCATAATCAACACTTCGAATTGCATCTGGAAACCAATTGGCAGCCAATGCAGTCCGTAGAGTGCTGGAGATATATGGGTATGCCTTGCAAGGCCCATAATCACTTGCACAGCTGCATTCTGGACAATTTGAAGTTTCCAAACACTCTTCAAAGGTAGCGCCATGTAGAGAGCATTGCAGTAGTCAAACTTTGAGGTGATAAGGATATGAGTGAATGTAACTCCCTGTCCAGATAGGGCTGCAACTGGTGCACCAGGTGAACCTGGCCGAATTCCCCCCTCGCCACAGCTGAAAGATGATGGTCCAATGTCAGCTGTGGATTGAGGAGTATGCCCAAGTTCCAGACTGTCTTTGAGGGGGTCAAAAGTTCCTCCCCCCAGGGTAATAGACAGACAAATGGAGGTGTCCTTGGGAGGCAGAACCCACAGCCACTCCGTCTTGTCGGGATTGAATTTGAGCCTGTTAGCACCCATCCAGACCCTAACAGCCTCTAGACATCACTTCCACTGCTTCACTGAGTGGACATGGGGTGGAGGTGTATAGCTGAGTGTCATCAGCATACTGATGACAACTCATCCCGTGCCCTTGGATGATCTCACCCAGCGGTTTCATGTAGATATTAAATAGCAGGGGGGAGAGGACCGACTGATTCACCCACTACCATAACTGGGGGTACTACAGTCTCTACGTGATCCTCAGTCTCTGACTATCTCATTCTCACTCTCAGACTCAGGTGACAAGAACACTGGCCTAAGATACCAATATGCATCTGTCTCCTGGTCCTCAAAATCTGTGATCATCTGAGCTGGATGTGGACCAGGCACAACAGATATGAGCTGCTCAAGGTGCCTAATCAGCAAGACAATAGTGGAGTAGTTAAGAATCCAAACAAGGCTTTTAGCAACCCCTATCTGATTTCAGCAAATGGATGGATCACTAGTAGAGGCAATCATACTGGGAAAGAACACCATCATTATGTGGTGTTCTATCCTAGGCAATGCTCCCACTAAGCTGTGCTGGTGCATGCTAGCACTCGTTTTGAGACCTCTATGCAGCAGTTTACAATTGCTGCGGAGAGGAGTCCGACCAATTAGCAATATGAACTGTTGCTGCTCTGCAACAATTCCTCTCTATCAAAGGCTGGAAAGAAAGGAGCCAATTGCGGGCCTGCTTTCCTCCTCAGCGTGGACCCCACTCCTTTATCTATGGAATATCTTCTCCCTGCTGGCAGCCGAATGCTATTTCTTGTTGGAGCTCGCCAGTTATGGTAAGTAAGCTAAAGCTATTACATCGAAAAGCTGGTGGGGGTGGGGCAGAGGGTCATGGAGCATGATCCCAGCCTGGCACCATCCGTGGCCCTCCCACCACTGCCCCTGCTGCCTCTGCCGGGGATGCGCTGGGCTAGTTACCTGGCTGTGAAATTGCTGCCATTAAGTTCTTTAAATTGTGTTGGCGTGGCTGCCAGACAGAGCTCACCAGATCCACCCACCATGATGGCAACGGGTGTGGGCGGGGTGTGTGTGTGTCACAGAGCCCAATCCCAGCCTGTGCCACCCACCACCACTGCCAACTGGCTGAGCCCCCTATTCCACCTCCTCTTCTGCGGTGTGATTTTTAAATGGCCGTCCCCCACCGGATCCATGACTGGCAATGGGGGAGTGGGTGGGGCACAGAACCCGATCTCTCCCACTGCCAACCAGCCCCTTACCGCCTCTGCCAGGAGATATGTTGCCCGCCGCTGCCGCCAACTGTCTGAGCCCCTTTTCTGCCTCCTCTTTTTCCCTCCGCCCTCTCCCCGTCTTGGGCCGGTGTTCTGCACAATTTTTAAATGGCCGCTGCCCTGCCAGATCCATGACTGGCAACAGGGTGGAAATTTTAGTAAGTTTCCCTTCTGTGTTGGATAGCTTCCTAGTGTCCTTAACTTAGATGTAGATAATTAGACATTTGGATGAAATCTATAAGGTTTGTAAACTTCAGATTATGGCACAAAATTCATACAAATAATTGGTTCATGTAGATAATTTTTTATAGCAATCAAAATAATTTTTGACCTATGAAAGGTAAAAGAAAAGGCTGTATGGAGCATTGAATGGATGCTTCAATCTCATGAAGATTCAGTAAGAGCATCACATCAAAGCAATGCACCAATTGAAGCAAACACCCCTTTTTGAAGTTCTGAGGCATAGCCCCACTTTGATCCAGATGCCAAAAAAGGCTTCTGCATAGAGCCTCCTTTCCACCAAGTTGAGTGATTGCATGGAATTGACATTCTTTGAGCCTTTGCTTTGAGGCACTGACTCATTTTGTGTCAAAGCACCCCTTCAATTTGGATTATTATAGCAGCCTAGACTAAAATGATATCTCAAGGCAGAGCAGAAATGTTTGTCACAGATCTTGGGGGGGGGGGGAATGATAAACCATGAGGCTCAACCATGAGGAAAGAAAGAAAGAGAAAGGGGGGGGGAGAGAAAGAGAAATAGAGAGAAAGGGAGGGAGGGAGAGAGAGAGAGAGAGAGGCAGAGAGAAAAAAAAGTAAAGAAAGAGAGGGAGAGAGAGATAGAAAGGAGAGAGAGAGAGAGAGAAAAGAGAGGAAGGAAGAGAGAGAAAGAAAGAGAAGGAAGAAGAAAGGGAAAAAAGGCAAGGAAGAGAGAGAAAGAAAGGGGGATGGAGAGAGAGAGAGAGAAAGAGAAGATGGGAGGGAGAAAAAAGAGGGAGGGGAGAGAGAAAGAAAGGGAGGGGAGGAAGAGAGAGAGAGAGAAAAAGAAAGATATTTTTTTGCTTCATATAGACCCCAATTTTTAATCAAGACACCCCCCTCCCCCCAATGGTGTCCCTATTTAAAAAATGTAAAAATCTGGTCACTTCTTACCCTAATCCCTACATGTTAAAATTAATCATTGGCTTTGATTTGGAGAACTGCTTCACAAAAAATGCTAAGCTATCAAGAAACAATTAGAGGAAAACATATTAGCTACTCAACAAATGGAAATCAAGGCCGTTAGTAAATAATGAAATGTCTATAATGTAGCATAAGTATTTCTTTTTCTTTAAAGTCTCCTCTTTAACCTTTTTATTTTTACTTTTTTAAACTTTCAACTATTTTTTTCTTTCTCTTGTTTGTACAATTTATATTTTAGTTTTACTATGTGTTATGCTGGGCTTCTGTCCAAAACACACTTTTTAATCAGCCAAAAGTGCTCTCCCATACACCACACAAGCATTGAATGCTGTGAAAAACATAATACTTGTGCAGTTGTTCCTTCCTTGACATCAACCAGTGTCTGCGAACATCTATGAATGCCTCCTCTTCTGAACCTAACAATGATGATAATGATGATGATGATGATGATTGTTCACTAATGGGGTAATTAGCTAATGGGCTGCCTGTAATTACCTCCTCCATTGATCCTACTTCACTAGAATCTTCCCCTGACACAGACGTTTCGGGGCCGGAAGCTGTTGGCAGTAAAACTGGCCTCTGATAATGTGAGGATTCTCCCACATCAACACCCCACAGTCCTTGGAGCAGGAGTTGGCCTAGAGCCAACCATAACACCCCCACCCCCGGAAGGCCCCTCTCCTGACTCCAGCGCAAGGGACGGAGATTGTGTGGAAATTGCATGTGAAACGCGCTGAATGAGGGCAGGAGCATCCAATAGTGCGGCCTCCACCCATGAGCAATCACCTGGCTCGCCCTCAACCCATTGCACTAAATACTAGAAGCAATCGTCCACCCAACGTGAGTCCTGAATGGCGTGGATCATGATGTTGGGCAAGTGATCCCGAACACAGGGTGCAAGCAGGATGGGTACACTAGGACAGAGCGGGCAGTCAGGACGAACCGGAACCAATAGGGAACTATGAAACACCAGGTGAACTCGCATATTGGCAGGCAGGGTGAGACGATATGCCACAAGATTGATGAGCTGCTCAATTGGGAAAGGGCCCATGAATCATGGATCTAACTTTCGACGAGGCAACTCTGAGACGATGTACTTCGTGGACAGCCACACCTGATCTCCAACGGCCAATGGGGGGACATCTCACCGGGAATAATCAGCAAATCGCTTCTAATCCTCTTTGGCCTTGAGCAGATATCGTTTCACCATCTCATGAACTGCATGAAGTTCTGAGAGGAAGTCCTCCGCCGCCGGGACTGGGGAATCTAACAAGGTTAGTGGAAAGAACCGAGGATGGAACCCATAACTGGCATAGAAGGACATGATTCTTATGGATGTATGATGGGAGTTATTGAAAGCAAACTAGGCCACTGGGAGACAGCATGACCAGTTGGACTGCCTGTCCGACACAAAACACCACAAATATTGCTTGAGAATGCCAATGACCTTCTCGATGCCACCATCAGTCTGAGGGTGCTGTGTCGATGCGAGACAAACCTGCAGCTGTAAAGTGGACATGAGTTCCCTCCAGAACCGTGCCGTGAATTGAGTCCACGGTCCGACACCATCCAATCTGGAAGCCCATGGAGCCTGAAAATGTTCTGTAAGAATAGTTGGGCAGTGACATGAACTGTGGGCACTCGGCAGCATGGAATGAAATGTGCCATTTTAGTCAGCATGTCCACCACCACCATCACCATGGTGAACCCCGAAGACACTGGCAAGTTAGTTACAAAGTCCATGGACACAGCTCCCCACGGCCTCGTGGGTGTTGGCAATGGTTGTAACAATCCTGGCAGGGCCCCTGTAGCGGACTTGGCCGCACGACAACATTCACAAGTGTTGACATATGATTGTACATCATCATGGAGCCGCGGCCACCAGAAAGTTCAGGACATTAAGTCCAACGTCTTGAACAATTCAAAGTGACCAGCAGCAGGATTGTCGTGACATTGGGACATGATTAAACCGTGAAGTGGCCCTGCTGGCACATACAACTGCCCCTGGTACCGGAACAGTCCATCCGCAAATGCCCAGGGAGAATTGGGCACCATCTCCCGCACCCGCTGTGCCACAACCCCCCCCCCACTGCATCTCTTGAATACGCCTCCGCAAATCGACGGGGTCATGGGTGGCAGCCAAAGCTTCCGCAGGCAGGATAGTTTGTAATGGGGCCAGTTCTTTGGGATGCATGAACTCAGGTTTTTGAGATAAAGCGTCCATTCGAGGGTTTTGAAAACTCTGTGTACCGGATCCGAAAGTTGAACCGCAGAAAGAAGACCAACATATCTGTCGTTGGTTCAACTTTCGGGCCATTTGCAGGAACTCCAGATTCCGATGGTCTGTCCGGACCTCCACCTGATGCCGAGCTCCCTAGAGATGATGCCTCCACGTATCAAATGCAGATTTGACAGCCAACAATTCTTTCTCTCAGAACGTATAATTGCATTCTGAGGGTGTGAGCTTGCGGGAGTGGTAGGCGCACAGGAACAGAGTACCTCCCTTGGGATGGGCCTGAAGAAGCACAGAGCTGACGGCGACATCGGAAGCATCAGTCTCCATGACAAACGACTGACGCAGGTCTGGATACTGCAGCAGGGGTTCCTTCATAAACACGTTCTTGAGAGCCACAAAGGCCTGCTGCTCAACCTCACCCCATTGAAATGGCATGTGTTTCTGCAACAGGCAGGTGAGGGCACAGTCAGGGTGACAAAACCTGGGATGAACGTTCGATAATAATTCGCAAAACCCAACAATCTCTGCACGTCTTTCACCCTCCGTGGAGGTTGCCAGGTTTTGAGAGCCGACACCTTCCTGGGTCCATGGCTATGACGTGCCCCAGAAATTCTATGGTGGTCTGAAAAAAAGTGACATTTCTCCAACTTGGCAGATAAACTCTGCTCTCGCAAACGGTGCAGAACCCGGTGCAAATGCCACAAATGACTGGACTGTGATGGGGAGTACATTAGAATGGCATCAAGGTAAATGACCACAAAATGGTTTAGCATATCCCTGAACACATCATTCATCAGGTGCTGGAAGTCCGCCAGGGCATTGGTGAGACCGAAGGGCATAACGGTGTATTCAAAATGCCCGTACTGGGTGCCGAATGCCATTTTCCACTCATCCCCTGGTCATATCCTCACTAAATTATATGCACTGCGTAGATCAATCTTGGAAAACACTTTGGCAGCCTGCAGGCATTCCATCAATTCGGGAATCAATGGTAACGGGTACTGGTTGGCACCGTGATAGCATTCAGGCATCGGTAATCACAGCACAAACGTAAGTCCCCAGTCTTTTTCTTAACAAACAGAACAGGCGTGGACAGAGGCGAGGTCGAGGGCTGATGAACCCTTAAGCAAGATTCTTGTCAATGACGTCCTTGAGGGCCACTAGTTCAGGTTCAGACATGGAATATAACCAACCGGCAAGTGTTGTATATACTCCTGGTCAGTTGGAGGATGATGAAGAGCTTGAGGACTCTGATACGGATAGTGTTTATGAATTAGTGGTAGGCCCTGGGTTACAGGTATTAGAACAGGTGGGAGGCCAGCCACGGGATGTTGCTATGAGTCCAGAATCTAGTGAGGAAGAAGAACCGTTGTACATACCTGAACGGTCTTCTTGATGCACTGGAAGGAGAGTCCAACATGGATAATTTACCAATCTTATTGGTAGAGACTGAGTTAATTTAAATATTTAAATATGAGGTAGTCACCGCCCCTTAGCAGCCCCCAATACCTCAGTTTTAAAAACGAAGCCAGTTTAAGGATAACCTGTTTATTGAACAATAACCATATAACCTCATAACTGTTCAACTTGTAACCCCAAGACTCCGGCGACCTGGCGAAACAACCATGCCGGGTGGGTTTGGACTCTCCTTCCAGTGCATCGAGAAGACCGTTCAGGTATGTACAACGGTTCTTCTCCACTGCATCTGGAAGGAGAGTCCAACATGGGATATACCAAAGATTACAGCCCATGGGAGGGAAAGGACTGAGCTACGGTCGCAGGAGTTGAACACACTTGCTGCAAAACCCGTCTCCCAAATGAAGCTTCCGCCGAAGCCACTGAGTCCAGTTTGTAATGGCGTATGAAGGTGGTAGGAGACGCCCACGTAGCCGCCCTGCAAATGTCCTCAATGGACGCCTGAGTACTCCAAGCAGCCGACGTGGCTGCACTTCTAGTGGAATGCGCTGTCACCCCGGTCGGTGGTAATTGAGACCGAGCTTTGTAGGCTTCCTCAATACAATCCTTTAGCCAGCGACTGATGGATCTTGATGATACCGCAAGACCCATTGACCGTTGGCCAAAGGACACAAACAACCTTTCAGATTTCCTGAAATGTCCAGTCCGTCTGATGTAGATCTTCAAGGCCCTCCGAACATCTACCTTGTGCCACCTCAACTCGAGAGGGTGCTGCCCATGTGTGCAAAAGTCCGGCAACACTAATTCTTGTGTCCTGTGGAACCCAGAATTAACCTTGGGAATAAATGATGGGTCTAACCTCAATACAACCCTATCTGGGTGGAATACACACAAATCCGCATGCGTAGACAGAGCCGACAGTTCCGACACTCGGCGTGCTGACGTAATTGCCACTAAAAAGGCTGTCTTTAGCGAGAGCAATCGTATTGGAATCGTCCTCATCGGCTCGAAAGGAGGGGCTGTAAGCGCCCGGAGTACTAGGGAAAGGTCCCATGTCGGGAATCTGTGTACAGGAGGCACATGGGTGTTAATTGTGCCTTTAATAAAATCCCTAATCCAAGGATGTTGTGCTAGAGAGCGAGCGTGAGGCAATCGAATGATGGTTGCCAGGGCAGCTAAGTGTCTTTTCAAGGTATTTGGGGCTAACCCTCTCTCGACCCCGGACTGTAGGAATTGCAAGATTGAAACTACCGAAGCCTCCCCCGGATTAAGGTGGTGGTTCGAACAAAACCTACAAAAGGCCGCCCATGTGGCCTGGTAGATCCTCACCGTTGATGGGCGACGAGCTGCCTGCATGGTGGATATAACCTCGTCTGGCAAAATTGATGTTTCAGACCCGCCCTTTCAAGTGCCAGGCGGTCAGTTTGAACCACTGAGGGTTTGGATGACAAACTGACCCCTGAATTAACACTACTTCGTGATCCGGAATCCTCCACGGGGAAGACACCGACAGGGCTACCAGGTCTGCAAACCAAGGACGTCTCGGCTAATGGGGAGCTACCATTATCACCTCTGCCCCCTCCCGAATTGTCTTGTCTAGTATTCTTTGAATGAGACACGTCGGGGGAAAAGCGTACAGTAGACCTTGGGGCCACGTTGACCATAGGGCATTGACCCCCTCTGCCCCTGGCGCTGGGAACCGGGAGTAAAACCTCTCCAATTGGGTGTTCGCTGGGGTTGCGAAGAGGTCCACCAGTGGAAGACCAAATCGCAGCACTATCTGCTTGAAGAGCGCCGGGTCCAGTTGCCACTCCGAAGGATCCAGAGTGGCCCTGCTCAGCCAGTCCGCTTGCACATTGCTGGTCCCCGCAATATGCTTCGCCGTTAAAGAGGCCAGATGAGACTCGGCCCAATCGAAAAGATCCGTGGCTTGAACCATGAGACGGTGTGACCTCGTACCCCCTTGGTGGTTCAGGTGGGCTTTCGTGGCCACATTGTCCGTTAAAATCAGGACGTGTCTGTCCTGAATCCAGGGAGCGAAGGCCTGAAGAGCTAAGAAAACCGCTCTGAGTTCGAGAACGTTGATATTGACCGGGGTTAAGTCCTCCTGAGACCATAGGCCCTGAGCCATATGAGGACCCATATGAGCGCCCCAGCCAGACAGGCTCGCGTCTGTTGTGATAATCACGCGCTTGTGGCTGTGAAGAGGAGAACCTTGGAGCAACGCCGGGGACAACCACCATGCCAGCGACTGTTTGACTGATGCAGGAAGTCTCACCCTCCGGTGTGAGTGACTCACCTTGTCCCTCTGGGCCGGAAGGAGGAACCACTGGAGGCCCCTTATGTGATGACGAGCCCATGGAACAATCCCTATGGATGAGACCATAGTCCCTAGCACCTTGGACAATGTTGCCAACGGTATCTGCCGTTGTCGCCGAAGACTGGATACCAATCTCCGGATATTGAGTAACCTCTCTGGTGTCAGGGAAACAGTGTCTTTTGCGGTGTCTATGATGGAACCCAGATGTTGGATCCTTGTGGTAGGATGAAGATGACTCTTCTCCTCGTTGACCGTATACCCATGCCATTCCAGAGTTTGCCTTGTGAGCGCCAGATCGTGCTGCGCTTGGGCCATAGACTTGGACAGAACGATGATGTCGTCCAAGTATGCCATGACCCGTACGGAATGGGCCCTGAGATGTGCTGTCAGGATGTCCATCAGCTTCGTAAACGTACGGGGTGCCGAAGACAGGCCGAACGGCATGGCACGGTACTGGTAGTGGACACCATTGAGACAAAACCTGAGGAATCGACAATGAGCTGGCCAAACGGGAACATGCAGGTAAGCCTCTTTGAGATCGATAGAGGTGAGGAAATCGTTGTGCCGAACAGAGGCCAAGATCGATTGTAGGGAGTGCATGCGAAATCTGCGATACCGAATGAAGGTATTCAGGAGTTTCAGGTTTAGGATCATCCTGAACCCCCCCGATGACTTCGGTACTAGGAACACAATGGAATAGAATCCCGTGCCCTTGGCATGCTCGGGCACCGTCTCTATCGCTTGTATGTTGAGAAGATGAGTTATCTCCAGTTGTAGATGATGTCTTTTGAGTGGGTCTCGCGTTAGCGGACAAGTGACAAACCGGTTTGGCGGGGGCTGCAGGAACTCCAGGCGCAGTCCTCGCGATATTGTGGCTATTGCCCATTTGTCGGAGGAGGTATTCCTCCAGGAGGCACTGAAACGTTGGAGTTTGCCTCCTATGGGCTGTAATGAAGCCAAGTCATTTTGTGCGCCTGAAGCCCCTTTGGTTTCCTCTGAAAGGACGCCGAGACTGCTGGTACCCTCTGGGCCTATCCTGAAAGGCCGCACGGTCTCCTCTAAAGGTGGGTTGGCCATACTGACTCTGAGTGTATGACCTATTATTCTGTCCAGCTGAGGAAGAGGGGTCCCACCGAAATGGCTGACGGTGAGCGTAGGGATTGGGCCTACACTCTTGGTGTCGGTAGGCTCTGGGAAGGGTCTTCCGTTTGTCCTTATCCTCAATGAGGACAGGGTCCAAAGCTTCTCCAAAGAGCTTTTCCCCTTGGTATGGAGATGATGCCAGGTTCCACTTGGACTTCAGGTCTGCTGGCCAGCTCCTCAGCCAAAGGAGGCGTCTGGATGCAAGTGATGCCGCCATCCCTCTAGCCGAAAATTTTGCGGCATGGAGGGTGGCATCCGCTGAGAATTCTGCAGCGGCCAACAATTTACTTAGGTCCTGACGTAAGCGACCTTCTTCTGGACCTAGGCGGGCTTGTACCTCCTGCAGCCACATTATTGAAGCCCGATTGAAAAATGAAGCTGCGGTCGCTGCCCTAAACGCCCAGCTTGCCATTTGATGTGATTTCCTTAGTAAAATTTCTGCCTTCCTATCCTCCGGTTTCAAGCTATCGCCGGTTTCAGATGGTACCAAGGCCTTTGAAATCAAAGTCATTACCGGCTGGTCGATGAGCGGAAATTCCAGCAGCTTCTCCATGTCATCATCCAAAGTATAAAACTTCCTTTCAATGACCGAAGGGCCTTGTGCTGCTGCAGGCTGCTGCCATGGGCGCTTAATGCTCTGTCTGAATATCTCCGAGGATGGCACATGATCAGTCTCGGGCTGGGGCTCCTTGAATAGTACTGCCGATGGCTTAGGGTCATCTGAGGCCTCAGTAGCCTTGGTTGGACCCAGTAAGTCCGCCACCTGCTTAGCTTTATGTAGCAGAATCTTGAAAAGGGGAGCCTTAAAGAGCCCAGCTGTCACAGGAGGATCAGGAGCTGTCTCATCATCCAAAAAGTCATATTCTTTTTCGGTGTCCTCTAGGGGTGACGGCTCCTCCATCCAGGACCCCATACCCGAGAGGGGCGGTGCAGCCCATAGGTTCCTGGGCTGTGTTGGGCGGGGGTGTTGGACATTCTGTTGCACCCCCACAGCCATCCCTTGTCAGTAACCATCAGAAATGAGTCCCTGTAATGCAGGGGACATCTGCTGCCAGGTATCTGGTTGCACACGCAGCCCAGCCGCAGTGGGCGTAAAGGTGGCAGATGGTGCACTCCTCAATGAGTGGCTGGCAGACCCTGGTCTCTGTTGCTGAGACCCAGATGGAGGAACAACCTGAGGCATAAAAGGGTGCTGCCTCTCTGGAGACCAATCTCTCTCTGATAAAGTTTCTGATGGTCTCAAAACAGATTGGGCTGGTGGATCCCTGGCCTGCAATAAGGGAGAGACGGTTCCTGGAGTTAAGAGGGCTGCCTCCAGTCTCTGCTCCAACGCTTTAATGCGCCTCTCTGCCTCCTTGATAGAAGAAGAGGTTGGAGCCTTAGATTTTTCCTTGGACTTCCCCTTGCCTTTATCCTGAGGCATTACAGTGGGAGAAGATGTTTTCTCTAAGGTCTTTTCCTCCATTACTCACAGTTAACAGTTGTTATTTTGACAGAAAGTGAATAGATACGTTGACAGGCACGGCTGTCACTGACCAAATATCTGCAAAATGGCGTTTAGGCACCTCAGAGCCTACGCCTGCGCCATACAGGTCGATCCCGCCCAGTGATTGGGTGGAGAGCAACCATTCGCCCGCCCAAACATGGCGGGCGCGGGAATCAGTTGCCCCAAAATGGTGATTCCCGCTCATTTTCGCCGCCTTCACCTCCTCGGGGCGCTTCCCTGTAAGGGCCATGCCCCCCCACGATTCGCCTCCTTGATCCAGCCGATCCCAGCGGCTTTCCGGCTCAGCGAACGGCTTTTTGGCAGCGGCAGCGGCTTCAATCAATAGCCGCCGAACAGCTGAGAGGCGCTGGCCCGGCACCAAATCAAGCCGCCTTTAGTTTTTCGCCGAAATTCTGCATTTCAAGCTTCCCAGTGAGGGGGGCGGACCCCCTCACCTTCAGCTGACAGCCGGGTATGACCACTGAGGTGGTCTGAGGTGCTCCTCGTTAAGCATGGTACCCACTGAGGGAAGGGAAGCTCGAGGAGAGTTACGGTGGGGGTGATTCTTCATTCACAGCACCTGTAAAATAGAAAGGGGAAAAAAACAGAAAAATTAATAATTTTATTATCATTAGTATTATTATTAGTAGTAGTAGTAGTACTTCACACAGAAGAAAACTCAACAGTCTCTACACTAAGACTGAGTTTTTAAAACTGAGGTATTGGGAGCTGCTAAGGGGCGGTGACTACCTCATATTTAAATATTTAAATTAACTCAGTCTCTACCAATAAGATTGGTAAATTACCCATGTTGGACTCTCCTTCCAGATGCAGTGGAGAAACAGATGTTCGCTGGATCAATCCTTAATTCAGAAGAGTCCAAAAATGCAAGGAACAGGTGTTTGGAAAAAGATATTAAGGGGAGCAATGGGTTAAAATACTGGAGTGATGTATTTGGTACATCAGGGGGCCAGTGGGGAAGAAGGGTGGAGTTTCAATGTTGTAGTGTTAAAATGAAATGTGTTTCTGTCCAGCTCCCAAGCGAGCAAGTTTATTCTGTGTTATTTTACAGTCATTCCTGCTGCTTTTGAATCATGCTGTGAATACATAAATCTTGGGAGACCACAGAGGCTGGGAGGAATGTATGTGGAATGTATGTGGAATGTATGTGGAATGTAATCAAGAGAGATAATGGGAGAAAAGGAATGTGCTAGTCTGAACTGCATTTTGAATACAGAAGTGAAGAGAATAAAAATGGAGTTTCTTTGTTTATGAAATACTGCATTTAGTAAGACTTATTTTTAATAGCTAAAGTTCTACCAGAAACCAGAACAGCAGGAAGCTTGGCATCAGGAAATAGTTCAATGGCACAATCATATGGTCAATGTGGTAGCAGCCGATCCGCCTCCTTATCATTGAAAACATCAGCGAATTCTGTGAGGCACTCAGGTAAAACAGCCATGAGGATCCCGGGCCCTTGAGCAGTGCAAACATGACGGTGATGGTCCACACACTGCAGACTTGAAAAGGTTATTATGTTCTGGGACCACACCACATAAGGATCGTGCGCACGTAACCAAGACAATCCCAAATGGAGGCCTCGGGTGACATAGAACTGGAGAGCCTCCTTGTGGGTCCCAATGACCATATGCATGGGCCCGGACAACAAAGCTTGCCCATCGATAGTTTCCACAGTCAATGGAGGTTCCACAGGACACAATGGCAAAGAATGTCTCTGTGAAAAAATCTCATCCAAGAAGTTCGTGGTGGCCCCCGAATCCACGAGGGCAAGAGCCGCGAGATGCCGGGTACAGCGATCTACCTGGAGTTGTACTGCAATCGTTAGGTGTTGGTACGATCTGGGGTCATCAGCCGGCCCGACCTAGTGTTGCCACCAAGCTGGGCTCCCCTTGTTTCCCGACTGAGCCTCCGGTTAGGAAACCAGGGGCATGGGAACGGACACCAAGGAATCGGGAACTGTGGTTGAAACATGGGATGCAAACTCTGGACTCTGTCCTGGAGGAGTCAGGATGGTGGTAGTCAGCACGGGAGTGGACTGGCACAGATGACACCCTCCGATGTGGAGCAGGCACAGGCGTGGCGCCAGAAACTCGGGGGGAGGACTGCCCAGCCTGATGCACCTCTCGGGCCAGCAGCCAGGCTTCAATGGCCAGACAGTTCTTCTCCAGCCCATCCAGGGTTGTGGCAGGGCCTCGTGAACCAGCTCGTCCAACATAGCCTCAGACAAGCCATCCTGGAACGCCTCCATCAACGCGGCCTCATTCCATTGCACCTGCCCCATGAGACTGCAGAAATCACTCATATATTCCGCCAATGGGCGCGAGCCTTGTTTCAATTACTTCAACGCCCTTGTGGCCGTCTGCTCCCGCACAGGATCTGCAAACTGCCATTGCAACTGGCTGAAAAAAGCTGTGTAGTCCTGCAGCAGCAGATCATCTCGGTCCAACAATGGAGACACCCACACTGCAGCGGGGCCGGCCAATAAACTGAAGAGGAACGCCACCTTCTCTGCATCCCTAGGAAAATGTATCATTTATGCATTGAAAAACAGCTGCACCTGGCTAAGGAAGGCAGAAAACATGCTACATTCGCCCCAAAACCTCTCAGGCATGGCCACAAAACACTTCCTCCATGGTGGGGGCTGTGGAGTAGGAATCACCGGCTGCACCAGAGGAGGGGCTGGCTGCTGTGATAACACGTCCACCTGATTCTGCAGAAGAGCTACCGTCTGCGTCAAGGTTTGTATTTCCAAACAATCGGTAGCCTCAAACACAGCCTGCATTTCAGCCATACTAACAGCCATTGCAAAACAAATGCAGGAAAAAACAAAAGCGAACAGGCCACAAAACTTGAATGGTGTGTGTCTGAATGGTGGGTGTATATTCTGTTATGCCGGGCTTCACGTTACAAGCCCCCAATTAAGTCCAAAGGACAAATTCAAACACACACATTTGTAAAGTAAACAAAGTTGGTTTATCAAAAGGAAAATACTATCCGAAACGCACTTTTAATCAGCCAAAGTGCTCTCCCATACACCCCAAGCCTTGAATGCTGTGAAAAACATAAAACAAAAGCAAAGCAGATAAAAGGCAGCTGTGAAGATGTCACAGCCACCACCCCCTTCAAGAGTTCTCATGCTGAAACTTAACTGTGAATTGTTCCACAAGGTCCTTGAAAATCCTGAAGCGGTTCACAAAAGTCTTTGTAAATTCCGAAGCAAAACCACAAGTCTCTCTCTCTCCAAATGGATAAACGCACATGCCAAGAGGCAACAACGCTGGCAATTTATCAGCAGCCCCATTAGCCTAATTGCCCCAGCCACGGGTGTTCTCCCTTATTTCCTATAATACTTGTGCAGTTGTTCCTTCCTTGACATCAACCTGTGTCTGCGAACATCTATGAATGCCTCCTCTTCTGAACTTAATGATGATAATGATGATGATGATTGTTCATTAATGGGGTAATTAGCTAATGGGCTGCCTGTAATTACCTCCTCCATTGATCCTACTTCACTAGAATCTTCCCCTGACACAGACACTTTGCTGTCGGAAGCTGTTGGCAGTAAAACTGGTCTCTGATAATGTGAGGATTCTCCCACCTCAACCCCCACAGTCCTTGGAGCAGGAGTTGGCCCAGAGCCAACCATAACACTATGTATAATTTCTTGTTCTTTTATATATATATATAAATAAGGCTGAAATAAATCTATCCTAGTCTCCCTTAATTTTCAAATTCAGCAAAAAAACATGTGACATATGTGTGTGTATGTATATATATATATATATATATGTATGTATGTATGTATGTATGTATATATATATATATATGTATGTATGTATGTATATATATGTATATGTATGTATGTATGTATGTATGTGTGTGTGTGTGTGTGTGTGTGTATATATATATATATATATATATATGTGTGTGTGTGTGTGTGTGTGTGTGTTTTCGTAGATTTTCACAGGTAGAGGTATGATGGTCTTGGTATATTCGGGTTTCTTCCCGTGTAGGATTTGGAAATTTCTGGCGATGTTTCGATGAGGTCCCACTTGTCATCTTCAGGCTGGTGTTTCTGTCCTTGTTCTAGGGCGAACACAGCGAGACCTTAGCTGCCTTCCTGGTGGCTGGGTGTTGTTTGATGGCTCAGCAATTGCCTGCTGTGTAGAAACTTCCTGGTGAGTCAGTGGGGTAACACCTGGGGTCGTTGATGTAACTGAGGTATACTGATTAGTTAATGGTTGTAGATTAGGTGTGATATCCTGAGTAGTTGGAGCTTGCAGGCTACTTGATTGTTTTGCAATGTGTGTTCTGAGTCTGGTTTCAGTTTCTATGGCTGGGATACGTTTGAGGACTGGTTTCCAGATGTCTGGTAGGCGGGAGGTATCATCCCGCTTGTTCATATTTTGGGGATGTTTTTCTATCTCGATGGCTTCCATGATTATTCTTTTGCTGTAGTGTTCTGTTTTGGAAATTAATTTGGTACTGTCAAAATCAATTTCATGTCCTGTAGTTTTGAAGTGTTGTCAAAATCCTTTTCCAACACTTCCCTTTTCCAACACTATATTTTCTGCAACACGTGCATTTACTCTCCTGTTAGTTTGTCCAATATATGTGGCTGGGCAGATTTTACATGGTATTTGATAAACTCCCTGGTTTTCTAGCTTGATATTGTCTTTGGGGTTTCTTAATTTTAAAATTTCAGCAAAAAATATGTGATATGTATATATATTATGTGACATATGTATATAACTGTACCCGTGAAAATCTACAAAAACAAATATGTGACATATGTATATACACATACATACATACATACATGGATTATTTTTTTAAAAACAGAGATAATTATGTTTCCCTCTCCTGGCCCAAAAAAGAATCCACAATTATGTTGTATTCATCTATTAGTCATGGTCTTCTAGGGATAATCAATAAGACTTTCTTAAAAATTGAAAATTAAAGCACTACCTCAAGCTGTTTGGCTAAATTTATTTCATTTTTCTCTATATCCCATTTCTTCCTAGGACAAGATTCATTTCACTTGCCCAAAATCACACAAGGCTCAAGGCAGGAGGACTAGAAGGTGAATCTCCCCATCCCTTAATCACTTTATCAAAGTTGCCGTCATTTTTTATTGCAATGTTATACTTTCTAGATCAACATCCCTGAAAATGTACAATGCAAAAATTATATTTAAATCAATATATATAGAATACAGATGGAACTTATAGTACAGATGGGAGGAAGAAAAAGAAAGAAAGAGAGAGAAAGAGAGAGGGAGGGAAAGAGGGGGAGAGAAAGAAAGAGGAAGGAAGGGAGAGGAGAGAGAAAAAAGAATAAAACTAAAAATAAAGAAATTAGAAAATGATGGAGGGAGAAAATGAGAGATGGAAAGAAAGAAAGAAAGAAAGAAAGAAAGAAAGAAAGAAAGAAAGAGTAGTAGCATTAAGGGAAGGACCATGTTCTGGAAGCACTGTACCAAACACTCCATTGGAGGAATCTTCAATGGGATGGATGGATAATATATAATAAATACAAGTAGTTATTCTTGACTTACAGTATATGGCTTGCATAGTTAAGTGACTTATGCTCTTATCTTTCCCAGCATTGTAATTTCTTCAAAGAAGTACTAGTTCTTCGCACAGTAAGAGGGCAGAAATATGCTTTCAGCAGGTTAATTTGAAAATTAAAAGTTTCTTTAAAATTAACTGAAGGTGCACTGGGCAGGGAATCTCTTGGAAGTCAAGAATTATTTGTGGCATGCTTGGAGATATCACACTGCTGTGATATATCTCCAAACATGATGATAATGATTTTTGAAAATTACAGAAGAGACTGCAGAGGAACATATAGTGGACTGAGTTGGCACTTTGTTACTTCTGCAGAAAATATGCATGTTTTACTTTGTAAATTATTTGAAGATTGACAAAGAGGTGTTTCCTACAAATTAAATAAGGCTTAGAAGCTTTGAAGCTTTGAAGCTTGACAAAGGTGTGTTTCCTACAAATTAAATAAGGCTTAGAAGCTTAATATATGAAAAATTGATGCACTTACTGCCATTCAGCTTCTTGCATTAAGTTTGGCTGGGGGAGGGCACTGCTGTTTCTGCAGGTTGGTTTAGCTTAGGGATCTCCAAACTTTGCACATTTAAGGCTTGTGAATGTCCACTGGCTGGAGAACTCTAGGAGTTGAAATCCACACAAGTCCAAAAGTTGCCAAGTTTGGGGACCACTTAAGCAAAGTATGCATTTTTACCATTTTTGCATTCTTATGATTGAACAGTAAGAAGTGGAATACTGTACTAACCTCTAGTGACTTGATAGTTCTTAAGTTGTGGTGATTATTAAACATATGCAGAAATAATCTTTTGCCTCTCCTTTAACAGTAGTAATTCTTAATTTGTGGTGAACATAATTTTACAACACTTTATACAACCTATTTAATCGGTCATAGAAAGAGGAAAGTATAGCATTTCTTATTTTTGTCTGTGATCCTTGGAGTGTTCCCATGCAGAATGTACAAGTCTACTAATTCCCTATCAAACTGATTCATTAACATTAGTGATGGGACACCCAACGAAGTTCGGGTTCGGCAGATTCGGGTGAACTTTTCAAAAAATTCAGGTGATGTCACAGAACCCCGAATCCAAACCGAACTCTGAACTTTTAAAAATAGAGCCGTGGGAGGCAGCGCAGCCCTGTACTTGCCCACACAAATTAAATTTGCAGGAGGGTGAATGGGTACGCTGAGTAGCAGGAGAAGGCAACAGCAGCCACTCACCAGATTTTACCCAGAAGATATGCTGCAGGCATCACCTTTCTCACAGTAATCCCATGTGATGGAAGGCCATGTGCTCTGTGGCGCCAACAGTCTCTGGCCACTGTGACCAGTAGTAACAGCTTGAGGCTTCAGCTTACACAGGAAAAGGAAAGGCAGAGAAAGAAGGTGGTCCTGCGGTTGACCCAAAAGTACATTTGCAAGAGGGTGAACAGGGGGACACAGAGTAGCAGGAGGATGCAACAGCAGCCACCCACCAGATCTTGCACAGCAATCCTGTGTGATTGGAAGGCGTGAGCTCTGTGGCGTGCTTCTCCCTTGTGGAGTGTCTCAGGGGTCGGTCCTCTCCCCCCTGCTATTCAATATCTATATGAAACCGCTGGGCGAGATCATCCAAGGGCATGGGGTGAGGTATCATCAGTATGTTGATGATAGTCAGCTGTACATCTCCACCCCATGTCCAGTCAATGAAGCAGTGGAAGTGATGTGCCGGTGCCTGGAGGCTGTTAGGGTCTGGATGGGTGTCAACAGACTCAAGCTGAACCCTGATAAGATGGAGTGGCTGTGGGTTTTGCCTCCCAAGGGCAATTCCATCTGTCCGTCCATCACCCTGGGGGGGGATTACTGACCCCTCACAGAATGTACGCAACTTGGGCGTCCTCCTCGATCCACAGTTTACATTAGAGAACCACATCAGCTGTTGTGAGGGGGGCGTTTGCGCAGGTTTGCCTGGTGCACCAGTTACGGCCCTATTTGGACCGGGAGTCACACAGTCACTCATGCCCTCATCACCTCGAGGTTCGACTACTGTAACATTCTCTACGTGGGGCTACCTTTGAAGAGTGTTTGGAAACTTCAGACCATGCAGAATGCAGCTGCGAGAGCAATCATGGGCTTCCCTAGGTATGCCCATGTTTCACCAACACTCCGCAGTCTGCATTGGTTGCCGATCAATTTCCGGTCACAATTCAAAGTGTTGGTTATGACCTATAAAGCCCTCCATGGCATCGGACCAGAATATCTCCGGGACCGCCTTCTGCTGCACGAATCCCAGCAATCAGTTAAATCCCACAGAGTTGGCCTTCTCCAGGTCCTGTTGACTAAACAATGTCATCTGGCGGGACCCAGGGGAAGAGGAGGCTTTGGACTACCAGACTTTGAATTATATTACCAAGCAACTTGCATAGACTGGTTAAGAGAGTGGGTAAAACTAGAAAACAAGAGAATCTTAACATTAGAAGGCCATGACCTAATGATAGGATGGCATGCATTTTTGTGGGACGATAAAGACAAAATACACATATTTTAGACAACACATAATTAGAAATTTGTTATTGGAGATATGGATCAAAATAAAAAAAGCCCACTACTCAGAAATCCCAAAATGGTTCTCAACCATGGAGGCG
Organism: Erythrolamprus reginae; assembly: GCF_031021105.1. Classification (NCBI taxonomy): domain Eukaryota; kingdom Metazoa; phylum Chordata; class Lepidosauria; order Squamata; family Dipsadidae; genus Erythrolamprus; species Erythrolamprus reginae. Next base: position 72,930,262 of record NC_091953.1, on the reverse strand, counting down.
ACGATGCACCCAAATACTAAAAGTCTACAAGGGATGGCGAAATATGGGCAATTAATAAATGAAAGAGGTGACCTAAAGAACAGAGACCAACTAGAAAAGGAAGGTTTAAAATTGGACTGGTGGCCCTATAGCCTAATAAAATCAAGATTCTTAAAGGATTAAAAAATAGGTATACAAAGAAAGGACTCTGAATTGGATAAAATAATATTAGGCCAAGACAAGAAAATTATTTCTAAGTTATATAAATACTTATTAGATTATAAAATGGAAGAATATATAGTCAAAGGGAACATAGTTCCCTCTAAGCTGAGCAGTGAGCAATGGCTCACTTAAAAATCATCATCAACTCAGAGTTTTTCAAACCTGCCCAGAAGCCGAGAGGGAAAGAGTGAGAGGGAAAGAGTGCCGCCCAGTCCCAAAGGGACTGCCGCTCAAACACTACTTTTCCGCCCACCCCAAAAAAAAATTAGAGGGAACACTGAAGGGGAATATACATAATTGGATTAGAAACTTCGGATATAATGTTAATTTGAATAAATGGGATATTATCTGGTCAAAGAATTACAAATTAACAAAATCAGCAGCGTATAATCTATACAAGATGTATTATAGATGGCATCTCTCACCAGCAAGATTAGCACAGATGTACCCCAAATTAAATCCACAATGTTGGAAATGTGAAGAAAAAAGGGGAACATATTACCATGTCTGGTGGACCTGCCCTAAGGTCAAAAATTTTTGGCGCAAAATACAAAGATGGTTAGAGGAAATCCTTAAAATCAAAGTAATCATGAAACCTGAAGCATACTTACTAGGCATTATTGATCAAAAATTAGAAAAAGACAAATATTATTTGATAATACATGTCCTAACTGCTGCTAGGATGGCATTAGCACAATGTTGGAAACAACCTGAAATACCGAATGACTCACTCATCCTTAAAAAAATGTTAGATTGTGCAGAAGTGGATGCGCTAACATTAAAACTAAGAAACAAAGAAGACACCGATTACTATAAAATTTGGAAGTATTTCTATGACTGGTTAGCAAAAAGAAAAGGAAACTAAAATAATAAGATAGATAATAATACAATATTCTACTGTTTCTTTTCTATCTAATGTTTACTTTGAAAGCTACAATGAATTTAATTATATATATACATGTAATTTATGTATAGAAATAATAATTTTTAAGTTACCAATACTAAAGATAACCTTAACATAAGGCGGTAAATAAATAAATAATAAACTTATGGATAAATTCTTAATTAACCAAGAAGAAGGACGGAACACCGACAACTCACTATTGGCTGAATAACAAAATGAAACTCAGACTTTTGTCTATTGCTCCTTTAATTTTCCCTCCTTCTCCCCACAAAGCATGAAATAAGATAAAGATAAGATAGTATGTGATTTTTTTTCCTCCTGTTTTTGTTTTGTTTTGTTTTTGTTGTTGTAATTGTTGTTGTTTTTGACTATGGGTCTCTGATTGTATCTTATATGTTTTTTTAATGGAAAAACTTAATAAAATATTCTTTAAAAAAAAAAGACCCACCTCTGTCGTCAGGCAGGGGGGAATTGAGACATCTTCCCCAGGCCTATATAATTTATGTACGGTATGTTGTGTGTATGTTTTTTAAATTATGGGTTTTTAGCTCTTTGAAATATTAGATTTGTATTTTACATTGTTCTTTGTCATTGCTGTGAGCCGCCCCGAGTCTACGGAGAGGGGCGGCATACAAATTTAATTAAATAATAATAATAATAATAATAATAATAATAATAATAATAATAATAATGGCAGAGAAAGAAGGTGTCCCTGTGGTTGACCCAAATGTACATTACAGGTTCTCAGAACAAATCTGTGCAAAAAATAGGTTTATTGAACACAAACTTTAGTCAAACACAAACTATACCCAAACATTCACCATAAAAATATAACTGACTATATATATACATACATAACATGAATTTTACAACTGTCTATGAGGGTGTTGTTGTTGTTGGTGGTGGTGGTAGCGAACGCTCTTACCACTAACTCAGGTGTTAAAACTCATTTTAAGAAATGTCAGTATATCCACGTTGACTGTGGTTAGGTGGATCCTTCTGTCAGTAATGACCCCTCCTGAGGAGCTGAACACACGCTCTGACAGGACGCTTGCCGCAGGGCAGACCAGCACTTCTAGGGCATAGAGGGCAAGCTCTGGCCACGTGTTCAATTTTCCTACCCAAAAATTGAATTTGTTGGAGGCATCGCTAAGAACCATCATGTGCGTGGACAGGTATTCGTCCACCATGCGGGTCACGTGATGCCTTCTGCTATGGGGCACTGCTATGGGGCATCACATCCGAGAATGGTTCATCTGTGTGGCTGTCAAATAAGGTCTCATGCATATTTGCAACGTCTTCCAATGACCACCCCCCTGTGGTGCTGCCAGTGTCCCCGCTGCGTTGCCGACTGCGTCCTACTCCTACTCTGCGTGCCACCACTGGGCACTCCAATTGCTCTGGGAACTCTTCCAATAATGCGTCCACGAGCGCACGCTTGTATTCACGTATTCTGTGCTCCCGCTCGGGCGCTGGTATGAAGGAGGTGATGCGGCCCTTATAACGGGGATCCAGCAGGGTGGCCACCCAGTAATGGCCGAGTCATTCCGCAGGCACTGGAGCATGTGAGCCAGGCTGCCCTGAGTCAAGGCGAAGTTTTCAGCAACAGGTCTCTCCTCCTCCTCTTCCTCCTGCTCCACCCTCCAGCCACGCTCCATTGGTGCCCGTGAGCTGCACTGGGGGCCGCCCTGCTGCAAGTCCTCCTCCTCCTCTTCCTGCCACAAAACTCTACACTGGCTGGACAGCAGAGTACCTGGTTGCTGTTGGCACAGCCCCCCACCCTGCGAGACATGGATTTGCTGGGAAAATGGGCCTTCCTCCACCTGCTTCTCCTGTTCCGCCTGCCGCTCTGTTTCCTCCTATCGCACATCATGCATGGCCTGAAGGGTTTTTTCCAGTAGGAAAACCATGGGGATGGTAGCACTGGTGACGGAATTGTCAGCGCTGACCATATTAGTCACATACTGGAAGAAATTCAGGAAGGAACAAATGTCCCTAATGGAGGCCCATTCATTGGGGGTAAAGTGCTGTGGGTCTGCACTTCGACTTGACTGGGGGTTATGAAACTGGTAATCCACTATTGCCTGCTGTAGCTCACACATCCTTTTAAGCATATGCACCGTGGAGTTCCACCTGGTTGGCAAATCGCAGATGAGGCGGTGGGTGGGAAGGCCAAAGTTCCTCTGCAGGGAAGATAGATGAGCAGCAGCAGGGTGGGAATGTCGAAAGTGTGTGCACACCGCATGCACTTTAACCAGCAGCGCCGACATGCCCGGATAATTGGCCAGGAACTTCTGCACCACCAGGTTGAGCACATGCACCATGCAAGGGATGTGAGTCCACCCCACTTGGCCCAAGGCTGCCACAAGGTTCTGCCCGTTGTCGCACACCACCTTCCCCGGCTTCAGGTTCAGCGGCAGCAACCACTCATCTGTCTGCCTCTGGATGCCGGTCCATAGCTCCTGGGCGGTGTGTGGTCTCTCGCCCAAGCAGATGAGTTTCAGCACCGCGTGCTGCCATTTACCCACGGCCTTTCTGAAGTAGGCAGTTGCTGGGCTGCGTTTACTGGGTGTGGAGGAAGAAGACGGGGAAGCAGAGTAGGAGCAGGAGGCAACAGCAGGCACCGACTGATGTCCAGTAATCCTGGGTGGTGGAAGGATATGCGCTGAACTGCTTTCTGCCTCATTCCCAGCTGCCACTACATTCACCCAGTGGGCACTGAGAGAGATGTACCGGCCCTGGCCATGTTTGCTGGTCCACATGTCGGTGGTGAGGTGAACGTGGGAACTGACAGCATTTTGCAGTGCACACCGAATTTTCTCCACTACATGTTGGTGCAGGGCAGGGATGGCCTTGCATGAAAAGTAATAGCGGCTGGGAACAGAGTATTGTGGGACAGCCAATTTAACAAATTTCCTGAAACTTGGTGTCTCAACCAGGCGGTAGGGTAGCATTTTAAATGCAAGCAGCTGTGAAATGCTCATATTTAGGGCCAGGGCTCGTGGGTGGGATGGCTCAAACCTTCGCTTTCTCTCAAAAGTTTGAAGGATGGACAGCTGATGAATGCTTCCCTGGGACGGTGTAGACATGCTTGGCGATGGTGGTGGTGGTGCTGCTGCTGCTGCCGGTGCTACTGGCGCTGCTGTTGGTGGTGATGGTGTTGGTGGCAATCCATCATTGTCCCTTTGGGGACAGACATGTGACCTTGTTGTTGGGGGGCCGTTGGCAGTGGCGGAGGCAGCCACAGCAGAAGAGGAAGACCCTCTGGATACAGGAAAAGGCGTTCACCCTGCAAGCAGGCGTTGCTTGGCAAGAATGGAAATTCCCCAGACCGCACTGAGGACCTTTTCTTCAGACAGGAGCCCCCCTCCCTCTGCATAAAGGAAATGGCATTCGCCCTGCAAGCAGGTGTTGCTTTGCAAGACTGGAAGTTCACCAGACGCCACTTTTCATTTGTCATTTGTAGACAAAATGAATGAAAGGAAAAAAATTGTTGAAAATTTTTAAAGTACAAGTATAGGATAGAGAAAATAAAATAATTTGATTTGAAAAATACCCCCAAAGTAATATTGTTATTCCCAAAAATGCATTTGTGGACAAAATGAATGAAAGGAAAAAAATTGTTGAAAATTTTTAAAGTGCAAGTATAAGATAGAGAAAATAAGTTGAAAAATACCGCAAAAGTAATATTGTTGTTCCCCAAAATGCTTTTGTAGAAAGGAAAGAAATTGTTGTTTAAAAATTGTAAAGTGCAAGCATAGCAGAGAGCAACTGGCCCCCTGCCTCCCCTCCCCTGTTTTTTCCCCTCAGCCCTTCCCTGTCTGGTTGCTCACCAAAATTTTTCTTGCATGAAGAGTCTTTGAGGTCTCTCTTTCTTTATAGCAGAACCAAAGTGAAACCTAAATCTCTCTCTCTCTCAGTAAAACTAACACAGGCTTTCCCTGCTTTTCCCCTTTTACAATGGGGCTGGACACCAAGGTGCTGCCTTTTATAGAGGCAGGTCAGGTGTCCTTGTGAAGCAATGCAAGCCATGCACACTGCTGGCCAATGGGCAGATGGCCAATCCCAGCCTTTCATTTACCTTGATGTCCGGAGACAGCATGGCTTCAGGTAAGAAGAAGGCTGTCCATTGGTCCTCGGCTTCGCCACGCCGGCCGAACCGAACCCGAACTTTGGCATGGATTTTGAAAAAAGTTCAGGTTCGGGTCTAGGATATCGAATACCGTAAAATTCGGTACGGATCCGAATAGTGCAAGTTCGGTTCGCCCATCACTAATTTACATACATCAGCTGAAACCACATTCTCTCTACGTGCTAGCTCCTAAGTGTGTACCTCCATTGTTTCCCAGATCCTGAAACATTTTTGCACAGATGTTTACATGAATTGGGAAACTAATATTCTGATTTTTTTCAACTGACTATAATAGTATTTATGCAATCTGAAACAGGCCATTCTTTGTCTTCATTCTATTGAAAATGTCCTGCCAAATAGATATGACAATCATATTTGTGAAAATAATTATGGAGTTACACTGTCCACTTGATTTTTTTCTTCAGAAGCTGCATCTATAAAAGCCAGTGGTGATGAGCTCGCTGGCCCCTCATCCAATGGCAGGCAAGGCTTCTGAATGTAGTGCTTCGCAAGGGTCAAAGTGTAAAGCTGATGATAAGACTAAAGTAAATATTACGAAGAAAAAGTGCAGCTTGAAGTTTAAGCCAGAGTTGTTGAGAGAGTTAGTAGAGACTAAACTGCTGACTTCAACTAAAAAACATTTAACAAAACTGGGCGACATCTTCACTTATTGTGAAAGTACTGGTGACATTGTTTGCCAGATATGCCAAGAAGTCCGTACAGGTTGCGCATTTGCCACCGGAAAGCAATGGAACGATTGGAAAATTGTTATTTGAAGCATCATATCAATTAAAAGATTCACCTGGATTTGGTCACCAAACTACAATACCAGAAATCTGGAGGGCTGCAGAGACTACTGACTGAAAGTGCAGAAGACAGAGCGAACAGAAAAGGAGAGAGCAACAGTTTGGAATGCTGTCACATCTGCAGGTTTCAGCCTGATGAATGCCATCAAGACCAAAGCTTATAATCGGTTGCAAACTGAACACTTGGATATGCACTTGGAATCCACTCTTACCAGACTTCAGGGACACAGATTGATCTTGACAAAGTGCACTTGGAATGGTCATCAAAGAAAGACATAATTAAATACCTCTATGAATATGTTGGATGTTAATAGTTAATATTTTTAATCTGACAGATTGCTCTTGACAAAGATGGAATGGACAAAGACAAAGATGGAATGGTCATCATCAATGAGAGACAGACGTGAGAAACTCTAAGGTGAGCCAGACTTTTGACTTATAATTAAATACATTTATGAATATGTTGGATGTTAATAGTTTATATTTTTGATCTGACACATTGATCTTGACAAAGTGTGCTTGGAATGGTCATTAATGAAAGACAGACATGAGAAACTCTAAGGTGAGCCAATGTCAACCTTTGCTATGATTCTACATTTCTACTATGCTTTGGTTGCCATGAGAAACGGGGAGGATTTTGGTCATGGGGGGTGGGGAAGAGTTCAGGAGGCCCTGTGAAATTTTGTTTCCTATTACGGAGTAAGGTAAGTTTCATTTTCCTAGAAACCAGGTGACCAGGAGGAGACCATTAGAAGCTGCATTCCATAAATGTGACGTGGGTTTGAAGATGCATCCACCTGACGGTTATGTACACTAGGGATTGGCCAATCTCCAAAAGGGGAGTCAAGTGAGGTTTTGATATACGCATGAATTGCACCTTTTTCCTCAGTGTTTGCTTTTACTTTGATTACTTTCAGTTCTGATTTTTGATAAATTCACTTTTGAACCAAAAATGGACTCTGAGTTTTATTTTTCTTAAATTCTGACTGTAGCATTTGACAATAAGCAAAGACTGCTTTGAAACAGTCATTCCTGGAGAGCTAATTCTACTGGGGATTGAGCAACAATGTCCCGGCATGAAAGCAGAGAGGAACAATCCAAGGAAAATACCAGCTTGAGAAGCCCTCTCCCTCCATACTCAAAAAAGGAAGATTTGGGCCAAAGCAGGGACGACCAGCTTCAAGCCGAGCCTCTGTGGAGAGCCCCCAGATGGTCCATGGGAGTTGGAGTAAGTCACATATCTGAGGATGAACCTCTTTTTTCTGATGCAAATATGACCCATCATAAGAAACAAAAAAAAGGGGGGGGTCAGCCAGGAGGGGCTCCTGTTAACTGAGCTGGTTATAGGCATCAAAGAAGCCCTACAAGTGGTGGAGTGAAAGAGCTGGTGAGCTCTAGCAGATCCTACAAGTGAGGAGGAAGGGGAAGATGAGACTACAGCAGGGCCTTCAGGGCAGCAGAGAGCAGCAACCCAACCCCCCCCCATTGCAAACACAGCAGAGGGGAGGGGAGGCTCGAAGGCAAAGAGCACCAGACACCCCTCCCTTAACGCAACGATATGATGGCTCAGCAGGAGGCCTAAGTATTTCTTGGCCCAAGTGATCCAGTACATGGAAGATTATGAAGGGCAATTCCCCAATGATTTGGCCCGGGTGAAGGTGGTGACCCAGACTCTCGAGGGCAAAGCAGCAGATTGGATGGTGTCACCCCATGAACAAAGAGACCCCACCCTTAGGAATTTTGATAAGTTTATGACAGCTCTCAGAGCACGCTTCGAGGATCCTTTAGCAGAAAGGAAAGCCAGAACCTAAAGCAGGGTGGGAGGTCTATGGCTGGGTACACCCAGGAGTTTCGTGAGCTGATGGTCTATGTCAGCACATACCCAGTAGGGGTCCTCATGGAATGCTACATGGATGGCTTAAATGATGAGGTTTACCAACACTTCAAAGCCAGAGCAACCCCTAGAAACCTTAGTAGATGGTTCCAGCTGGTGGTGGAGGTGGAGATTGACCTTCTGAGAGGCCAGCATGAGAGAAGTTCGCCCTCGGGGGGGAGGGGAACGAGACCCAAGGAAAGGTGCCAGATTGAGCTTGGAGAAAACCAGGTCTAAAGCTTGTTTCCATTGTGGGAAGGAGAGGCATCGGGCAGCAGAGTGTCTTGCAAAACCTGTGCCAAGAGTGACCCTTACTGGTGGAAAGAAAATGGAGCAGCGCACCCAAAAAACCCCAGATGCCATGTGAATGGGGAAAGAGGCCGTAGAGGTTGCCCCCCCCAAAAGGGGAGGAGCTGAGACCTCTGGCACATCTGCTCATCGAGGACAGCAAGCCTGAAGAAACTGTTTTGGTAAGTAACCCCCCCAGATGGTAATCCCATCAAACTACAGGATCCACCGGGGGGGACGGACGGACAAGAGGAACCATGTCAGCCCTTCTGGATTCGGGCTGTACCAGGAATCTTATGTCCTCAGAGGTAGGTAGGTTACGGGCCCTGAGGGACCCCATCTCATTTACTCAACTTGATGGGTTGATGGCAGGGTGGAAGCCAGCCACAAATGAGACTGAGACTTTAATCATGACTATACAATTTATTGTGGGGGCCCTGCCAGACAATGCAATTATTTTGGGATTACCATGGCTGCAAAAATGGAACCCCGAGATTAATTGGCGCACTGGAGTCGTGACTGTCACTTACAAAGGGAAGAACAAAATGTTCTAGCGTTTTATTCTAGCAGAATTGGGCCGGAGAAACTCTCCTTGCATGGAGAAAATCGAAGGGAAGGAAAGAATCCCTAGGGAGTACTGGGACCTCAAGGGAGTTTTCAGTGAGAAGGAGGCAGATAGGTTGCCACCCCATCGGGCCAAAGACTATAGCATTGAGATACTACCTGATGTTAAGCTGCTGAAACCGAAAATGTACTCTTTGACCCCTGGAGAACTGGGAGAACTGCACAGGTTCATTGACAAAAACTTAGCAAGGGGTTTTATTCAGCCGGCTAGGCCACAGATGGCGGCTCCCATCCTGTTCCAGGAAAAGAAAGACGGGTCCCTGAGGATGGTGGTCGGTTACTGCAATTTAAATATGATTTGCTTGCATAATGTGTACCCCCTACCACTTATGAAGGACATGTTGGCTTATTTGGCAAAGGGGAAAATTTTCACAAAGCTGGATTTGCATGAGGCTTACTATAGAGTTTGCATCAAGGAAGGGGATGAATAGAAGACGGCTTTCAATACTCCCCTAGGGCGTTTTATTTATTATTTATTAATTATTTAGATTTGTATGCCGCCCCTCTCCGCAGACTCGGGGCGGCTCAGAGCAAAATACAACAAATCATGACAAATCCAAATAAATTTAAAATATTTAAAAAGATTTAAAAAGAACCCCATTTACTAACATACACACACACAAACATACCATGCATAAATTAGACATGCCCGGGGGAGGTGTTTCAGTTCCCCCATGCCTGACGACAAAGGTGGGTTTTAAGGAGTTTACGGAAAGCGGGGAGAGTAGGGGCAGTTCTAATCTCTGGGGGGAGTTGGTTCCAGAGAGTCGGGGCTGCCACAGAGAAGGCTCTTCCCCTGGGGCCCGCCAACCGACATTGTTTAGTTGACGGGACCCGGAGAAGGCCCACTCTGTGGGACCTAATCGGTCGCTGGGATTCGTGCGGCAGAAGACGGTCTCGGAGATATTCTGGTCCAGTGCCATGAAGGGCTTTAAAGGTCATAACCAACACTTTGAATTGTGACCGGAAATTGATCGGCAGCCAATGCAGACTGTGGAGTGATGGTGAAACATGGGCATACCTAGGTAAGCCCATGACTGCTCTCACAGCTGCATTCTGCACGATCTGAAGTTTCCGAACACTTTTCAAAGGTAGCCCCATGTAGAGAGCATTACAGTAGTCGAGCCTCGAGGTGATGAGGGCATGAGTGACTGTGAGCAATGAGTCCCGGTCCAGATAGGGCCGCAACTGGTACGCCAGGCGAACCTGGGCAAACGGCCCCTCGCCACAGCTGAAAGATGGTTCTCTAATGTGAGCTGTGGATCGAGGAGGACGCCCAAGTTGCGAACCCTCTCCAAGGGGGTCAATAATTCCCCCCCCAGGGTGATGGACGGACAGATGGAATTGTCCTTGGGAGGCAAAATCCACAGCCACTTCGTCTTATCCAGGTTGAGTTTGAGTCTGTTGACACCCATCCAGGCCCCAACAGCCTCCAGACACCGGCACATCACTTCCACTGCTTCGTTGACTGGACATGGGGTGGAGATGTAAAGCTGGGTATCATCAGCGTACTGATGATATCTCACCCCATGCCCTTGGATGATCTCACCCAGCAGTTTCATGTAGATATTAAATAGCAGGGGGGAGAGGACCGACCCCTGAGGCACCCCACAAGGGAGAGACCTCGGAGTCGACCTCTGACCCCCCACTAACACTGACTGCAACTGACCGGAGATGTAGGAGGAGAACCACTGAAGAACAGTGCCTCCCACCCCCAACCCCTCCAGCCGGTGCAGAAGGATACCATGGTTGATGGTATCGAAAGCTGCTGAGAGGTCAAGGAGCACCAGGACAGAGGATAAACCCCTGTCCCGGGCCCGCCAGAGATCATCCATCAACGTGACCAAAGCAGTTTCCGTGCTGTAACCGGGCCTGAAACCCGACTGCTGGGGACCTAGATAATCGGCTTCTTCCAAGGACCGTTGGAGCTGGAGTGCCACCACCTTCTCAACAACCTTCCCCATAAAGGGAAAGTTGGAGACTGGACGATAGTTATTAAGTATGGCTGGGTCCAGGGAAGGCTTCTTGAGGAGGGGGCGCACGAGCGCCTCTTTATAGAGTGTTGGAAAAACTCCCCTCCCCAAGGAAGCGTTGGTAATCTCCTGGACCCAGCTCCGTGTCACCTCCCTGCTGGCGGAGACCAACCAGGAGGGACACGGATCCAGTAAACAGGTGGCAGAACTCACAGCTCCAATGGCCTTGTCCACTTCATCAGGTGTCACCAGATCAAACTCTTCCCAGACAGGTGGACAAGTACGTGCCCCAGTCACCTCGACTGACTCATTGTCAGTCGACTCTGTTTTCCAATTGGAGTCGAGATCGGCCCGGATCTCAGCGATTTTATCAGCGAAAAACGTATTAAAATCCTCGGTACTGCTCTGTAAGGGCTCCCCAACTCCCCCCTGGTTAAGAAGGGAGCGGGTCACCCTAAACAGAGCGGCCGGGCGGGATTCCGCTGATGCAATCAAGGCGGCATGGTATGCACATCTTGCCGCCTTGAGCGTCACTTTGTAAGTCTTAATAAAAGCTCTTACAAGTGTTCGATCAGTTCTGAGTGCTCCCATTTGGCCTAAAGGGGGCACCAGGAGTTTTATGCAATTAATCAATGCAAGAACATTTATATAAGGGAGTCTTGATCTATCTTGATGATATATTGATATTCTCAGAGACATTAGAGCAACATGTTGCCCTTGTAAGGGAGGTTCTAAAGAAACTTAAAACCACAGAATTATATGCAAATCTGTCTAAGTGGGAATTTAACCAGAGCAAAATTTACTATTTGGGCTATCGCATCTCACACCAAGGGGTGGAGATGGATCTTGAAAAGGTGAAGGCTGTCCTGGAATGGGAGGCCCCACGTACCAGAAAGCAATTGCAGAGTTTTTTAGGGTTTGCCAACTTTTACTGACAGTTTATCCCAGCGTTCTCCCAAATAACCTTGCCTATCATGAATCTGTTGAAAACGAAAGGAGAAGGCAAGCCAAAACCGAACGGCCCACTACAGTGGACCATGGAATGTCAAGCGGCTTTCAAAAAATTAAAGAGACTGTTTGCATGTGAGCCTATCCTCAAATACCCAGATTTGGAGCATCCTTTTATGGTCCAAGTCGACGCAAGCGACGTGGCCATGGGAGCAATCCTGTTGCAAGGAGATGAAGAACAGGGCCTTCATTCCTGTGTGTATACTTCTAGGAAACTCACTGAGACTGAACGTAGGTGGGCAGTATGGAAAAAAGAAGCATTTGCAATACGGTAGGCCTACGGTCCTGGAGGCATTTCCTAGAGGGAGCTAAACAGCCGTTTGAGGTGTGAACTGATCACAAAAATTTAGAGGCATTGAAACCCCCCCGGAAATTGTCCCCCAAGCAAGCTAGATGGGTGCAGCATTTCAGTCGGTTCAACTTCTCATTGTGCTACATACCTGGGGGAAACAATTTTATGGCAGACGCCCTTTCCAGGTTGCCTCAATATAACAGTGGTAGGCTGGATATAGTTCAACAGGTGATCCCAACACAACAATGGGCATGCCCGGCAGTCACCAGAGAGCAGAGCTCAAAGAAGGCTGATCTTGCAGATGACTTGTCAGTGGAACTACATAAGGCTTTAGAAACAGAAGACTGGTTTTTGACTCATCAGGCAGACTGCACTCAACGGTATGGATTAGCATGGATAGGATCCAGAGTGTATGTCCCAGCCTCGATGAGAACTGTCATATTAGGGAGGGGCCACGATTCAAAAGTGGCAGGGCACTTTGCGTTTCTGAAAACCTTACACTGGTTGAGGAGACAATTCTGGTCCATGAAAAAGGACATTGAGACTTATGTGGCTAGCTGCCCTGTTTGTGCGGCAGCGATGCGGCCCCTGGGTCAACCACAAGGACTGTTGGAAAGTGTGGTGAGACTCTGGGCACCCTGGAAGGACATTTCTATGGACTTTATTGTGGATTTGCCTGAGAGTGGGGGGAATACGGTTATTTGGGTTGAGAAACACATGAGAGCCCAGAAAGAAATTGATCATTTTAGAGCAAAATACCCTGACAAACCGTAATACAGTGATACCTCGTCTTATGAACTTAATTCGTTTCGTAAAGAGGTTTGTAAGAAGAAAATAAAATCCAATAAATAAAAGTTCATAAGGTGAAACAATGTTTCCCATAGGAATCAATGTAAAAGCGAATAATGCATGCAAGCCCATCCGAAAACTCGCCCCTTTTGCGAGGCATTCTGATCTTTGTTTGGGGGTGAGTAGAGGAGGCACTGGGGGGGAGACAGCGGAGGTTGCCCAGAGGGAGCCTCATGGGTGGATTGACACGGATGGGAAGCTGGGGCTTCCACCCTCCTTGAAAGTTTTCAGGGGTGGCTGTCATCTTCTTCAGAAGCGAGAAGAGGAGGAGGAGCCAGGTGCCAGTGGTGGCAGAGGAAGGCAAATGCCGGGGAGCTATTGGCCGGTCAGGAGGCTGGGAGAGAGGTGGGAGATGGGAGGAGGAGGAGGAGTGAGTGAGTTTGGGAAGGGGCACAGTGGGCCTGGCCGAAGGAGAGAAGAAAGGCAGGGAGAAAGTCTTGACGCCATGGCTCCCTGTCTTTACAGCTGGCAGGAAAGCAAGTGAGCGAGCGGGGCATTAAAGCAGCAAAGCCCCACGCTGCCACTTTTGTGGGGTGGAGGAGCCATGGTGGAACAAGTGAGAGGAAGCGAGCAGGTGGCAGTTCCTAAGCGGGCTCCAGGTTCAGGCACAGCTCTTCCCCCCCCCTGCGGAGCACTGGGCAAAAGCGGCAGCAGGGGGCTTAGCTTCTTTAAGGCAACAGGGCACCCCAGGGAGAGCCAGGGAGCCTTTTCTGAGGCCGAAGCACGGGTCCTTGCCACGGCAGGATTCCCCACCTTGGGACTCCAAGTGCAAGCAAAAGGAGGCGGGGAATCCCATTTCCCATTTGCTTGCCGCCCCGCCGGGATACCCTGCCTGCTTTTGCTTGCATGGCAAGGACCTGTGCTTCAGGGAGGCAGGACTTTCTCCCCGCTGAGCTCCTGGGCATCATCCACGGCACCAAACCCACCCAGGAGCATCCCTCAGGGGTGTATAAGAAGGAGGAGAGACGGGGCCGCTTCCTGCTTTGCTCCTCCGCCTTTTGGAGAAAAAACAAAACAAAACCTTCCCTCCAAGGTACCAACTTTCACCCGCAACATTTATCATCAACATTTAACAAAGATATTGGCCTATAGTTCTTCACTTTTTTGTATCAGTCCCTTCTTTTGGTATCAGATATATAGTATAAGTCTGCAGAGAGGGGCGGCATACAAATCTAAATAATAAATAAATAAATAAATAAGTTTCTGTCCAAGTATCGAGAATTTTAGCTTGTATAAATATTTCATTTATCAAATCCAAAAAGATAGGTCCAAATACCTTTTGAAATATCTTATAAACCTCAGCTGGTAAGCCATCAGGTCCCGTGGTTTTACCATTCTTTTGTTTCTTAATAGCTTTCAACAATTCCATCATTGTTATCTTAGCATCCAATGTCTCCCTAATAGTTTCTGAAATTTTAGGTAAATTTGCCTTTTCTAAGTATTGACAAATTTTCTCATCCTCGATAACATCTTGTTTGTATAATTTTTGGTAGAATTCCCATATTATTTCCTTTTTTTCATCTTCTTTATATTTCGATTCTCCTTCTTCATCCTGTAAATATTTTATCCATTTTCCCTCTATCTTTCCTTACTTTATAAGTCAACCATCTCCCTGGTTCATTAGCCTGTTGAGAAAAAAAATGCCTTGTTTTTTTAATGTTTTTAGCTATTTCCTCATTTTCCATCAAATTTAATTTGTGCTTCGTCAAGTCCAAAGTTTCCTGAATTTCTATATTTTGTGGATCTGATTGTAAAGACTGTTTCAGTTCTCTATGTCACCTTTTGAGATCATTTTTATATCCAAAAATTTGCCTATTTCAATTGCTTGTATAAATCCATGTTAATAGTTAATATTTTTGATCTGACAGATTGATTTTGACAAAAATGGAATGGACAAAGACAAAGATGGAATGGTCATTTTTCAGTGATTAACCAGTTTTCAAATAACACTGATTACTTTTTTGACATAATTAAATACATCTATGAATATGTTGGATGTTAATAGTTAATATTTTTGATCTGACAGATTGATCTTGACAAAGACAAAGATGGAATGGACAAAGACAAAGATGGAATGGACAAAGGCAAAGATGGAATGGTCATCATCAATGAGAGACAGACGTGAGAAACTCTAAGACAAGCCAGAGTTTTTTAAACTTATAATTAAATACATTTATGAATATATTGGATGTTGATAATTAATATTTTTGATCTGACAGACTAAACTTAAAGTTCTCAAATACATATTGGTATTTCTAGAGGGAAAGATTTATAATTTGCAATGACTGTTGTAAGAGGCTAATTTTAGGACGTTTGGGATGTTGATGATGATGGTGATGATATTATTGAAAATGAATAAGGTGTTTTCTAAGAATTTAAATTTAATAAAATTATTTAAAAATAATTACACAATTAAGTGATAACTTTGGGGAAATACTACTATATTATAAATTGGTATAAATTGGATCTGTTGAAATAAATTTAAAATGGCATATTGGTTATTTAAGAGGGCAATATATAGCAAAATGATGGTTGATTGTTATTTGATTGTTTGATCATTATTTCTTTACTATATAAGGACTTTTTTCTTCTAACATAATGGATTATATCTATGAATATATTTGATGGTTGGTGACATATACAGAGAGTTGTATTAATGATATTTAGCAGATGGTATATGTTTACTAAGTTAACCTGTATGATATTGCTTTCGGGCAGATAGTTTCCTGAGCAAAAGTGTAGATAAGCTGTCTCAGACAGTTCTCTTAAAACAGAGCTCTTATAAAATTGAACATTAAGTAATATGCTAAATTACATTTCCAAACTTTGAACTGGAGGAATCAGCAAATGTATGATATTCTAAAGCGGGCATCTAGCAAAGGCTCATAGTCCTTCTCCTCCTTCTCCTCCTCTTCCTCTATCAGACCCTATTGTCATTGGCATATCTGCCACCTCTGCTGGTCTTTCAAGTTCACCAATGTCTATTTCTCCCTCACTCTCATTCTCTGCCCCAGCCTGCAAAATCACTGGTCTAGTGTACCAAGATGGGCCTGGCTCATCCTCCTCTGAATCTATCATTAACAGAGTTGGTTGAGGACCACTCACAATAGGTGGGAGGATGGATACCAAAAGCTACACCTTCACATTGGTCTATTCCTCTGACAAAACCCTGTGGGAGGAAGCAGCCTTCACAAGAGGGAACAGGGGCCATTTCTGCTGCTGCAGTGAAAGAGGCCATACCCCCAGGCTTCCAGAAAGTGCCACTGGAGTACCATGACTTAGAAAGGGTTTTTAGTGAAGAAGATTGTAATGAGCTTCCCCCCTCACAGACCAGCAGACTGTGCAAAAGAGTTTGAGCCAGGGTCAACTCTCCCAAACCCAAGATGTACTCCATGTCACCAAGAGAAATGGAGGAATTGAGAAGGTATATAGATACTAATTTGGAGAGGGGTTTTATTCAGCCTTCTAAATCAAGAATAGCAGCCCCTGTGCTTTTCAAAGAGAAGAAAGATAGGGGGATGAGATTGGTCACTGATTTTCATACATGCAATGTGCATGAAAAATACCTATCCCCTCCCTCTCATAAAGGATCTACTCATACCTACACCCTCCCTCTCATAAAGAATCTACTCAACCATTTGTCAAAGGAAAAATTGGATTTTAGGTAAGTGTAATATCACATAAGAATAAGGGGTAGGGATGAATGGAAGACTGTTTTTAACTGCCCATTAGGAAGCTTCCAATTCTGTGTCATGGCTTTTGGACTCAAGCCCCACCCACCACTGTATTTATGCAATATATCAATGAAATATTACACGGTGGTTCTCATTTATTTGGATGATATCCTTATATTTAGTGAGAATCTTCAAACCACATTACCGTATTTTTCTGTGTATAAGACGCACCAATGTATAAGATGCATCTAGATTTTAGAGGAGGAAAACAAGGAAAAAAGCATTCTGAACAAAATGGAGTAGTATTATATTGTTTAATAAAATACCAGTATAGCAGAATACATTTACCACCATATATACCTTTAAAAACCATGTATACTTTTAAAAACCATGTACACTTTTTACAAACTTCAAACTTGACAGTTTCAAGACTTGTGGACTTCAATTCCCAGAATTCCTCCACCAGTCATGCTAGCTCAGAAATGGGAGTTGAAATCCACAAGCCTTAAACTTACCAGGTTTGAAGACCCTTGTACTCCTAACCTCTAACTCAGGTGTATTCAAACTTGACAGCTTTAAGACTTGTGTATTTCAACTCCCAGAATTTCTCCACCAATCATGTTAGCTCAGAAATGGGTGTTGAAATCCACAAGCCTTAAGCTTGTCCGGTTTGAAGATCCTTGCACTCCTAACCTCTAACTTGGGAGTCTTCCAACTTGCAGCTTTAAGACTTGTGGACTTCAACTCCCAGAATTCCTCCATCAATCATGCCATTATCGACTCTCCTCCTGATTCTCCCCCCCATACCCACCCACCCCACAGTTCAGATTTACACCCCCTTCTGCTCTATCTGTATTTAGAGCTGGCATCGCTTTGCAACTGCATGACAACTACAAGCTCTGAAGACATAGTAGCCGTGAGTGGGAAGCCAAGCCCAGCTGAGGAAAATCTGATGAAGATTATGCACCTGGGAATGGCTGTAGTTTGAGTTTGGCTGGGGGTGGCTAGCTTTCCACCAGGTTCTTTTCTTTTAAAGAGAGAGAGAGAGAGAGAGAGAGAGAAGGGGGCAGGCAAATAACCAGCTTCTCTAGAGAAAGAAATGTGAATCTCCCATCAATTGCAGTGTAATTCTGTCTTTCTTTCTGTCTTTACATTGCAATTGATGGGTGATACACACTTCTTTCTCTAGAGAAGCTTGTTATTCACCAACCCCCTTTTCTCTCTCTCTCTCTCTTTAAAAGAAAAGAACCAGGTGGAAAGCTATCCACCCCCATCTAAACTCACACCACAGCTGATACCTTCCTCAGAGCTTTCTTACATTGCAAGTAGAGCAGTGGAAAAACCCTGCAAAAATTTAGGGCTTGGAAAACATTCTTCTTTGCAGAGAGTAACAGTGAAAGAGCTGAAAAGAAACTTACTCAGAGCAAGTTAGAGTAATGAAACAAGCCCTGCAAAGACTTATGGCTTGAAAACATTCTTCATAGAGAGTAACAATGAAAGAGCTTGGGTACATTAGTAGCACCTGGTTTGGGCTGGATAGAAATATCTGGAGCAAGTAAATAAAAAAAATCCCTACAAAGACAGGTTTGGGAATACATTCTTGGCAGAAATTAACAATGAACAAGCTTGCAAGTGGTAAGAGCTGGGAACATCATTAGCACCTGGTTAGGGCTAGAAAGAAACATTTGGAGCAAATAGAAAATGAAAAAAAATCATTAGGGATAATTTAATCAGTATGGAGTCTTATATTAAAAAAAGTTGGGGAATGGAAAGGGAAAAAGAATAAGGGAAATAGAATTAATAAGAGAAGATTTAAGAATAACAAGAAATAAAGAATGGAATGATTTGTTAAAACTTAAACAAAGACAATTAAAGTATATAGAGGAACAACAATGGAATAATATGAGGATGACGGTAAAACAGAATAGAAATATGGGGGGGGGGGAATCAGCAAAACAAATGATGAATTACCTCAAAAAAAAGAAAAGAAAAATTAATAATAAATGGTCTAAGAGACAAAAATGGAGTAATGAAATATAGTAATAGAAAGTTAGAAAGTGTAATGAGAGAATTTTATGCAAAATTGTATGAAAAAGAACATGTTATGCTACAAGATATAGAGGTTAAAGAAAGGCTGAATGAAGAAGAAAGACAAAAGTTAAATGCAAACATAACAAGGGATGAAATAATTAACGTGGTAAAAGGGTTAAAACCTGGTAAAGCACCAGGCCGCATTTGGAGAGATTGTATAATAATGTCCTCACAACATTAGATGTTCCACAAACATGGAAGAACTCCAAAATTGTAACAATTCCTAAACCAGATCGAGATTTAAAAGAAACCGGTTCCTACCGCCCAATTAGTCTACTAAATGAAGATTATAAAATTTTTATGAAAATTTTATCAAACAGATTGGAAAATATACTACCAAGAATAATTGGAAAGGATCAGTATGGATTTATAAAAGGAAGAAAGATATATGAACCTATTAGAAATATAGTGAATGTACTGCACCATGCTACTGGAACTAAAAGGAAAATGGGACTATTAAAGTTAGATGTTTATAAAGCTTTTGATAAAATAAATCATGACTATTTATTCCAATTATGTAATAGTCTAAATATGGGGAAAAGATTTTGTCAAGTAATGAAAGAAATATATAAGGAAAATATAGCCTATGTTAGAGTGAATGGAAATAGAACGGAGAAGATAGAAATAAATAATGGAACCAAGCAAGGATGCCCCCTATCCCCGATGCTTTTCGCAATGGCAATTGAAACATTAGCTAATAAAATTAGAAAAGACAAACAATGGAAGGGATATCAAATAGGGAATATGGAATTAAAATTAAATCTGTTTGCAGATGATGCTATAATAATTACAGAAACACCAGTAGATATGATTAAGAGAATGATTATAATACTTCAGGAATTTAAAGACCAATCAGAATTAAAAGTAAATATGGAAAACTCAGAAATCATTTGTTTAAATACCGAGCCTAAAGAACAAATTGAAATACGGAAGGTATCAGGTTTAAAACTGGGGAATAAGAAAATGAAATATTTAGGAGTATGGTTATTAAAGAACCCAGAAAAAATGGTGAAATTTAATTATAATTTAATATGGAAAAAAATTCAGAAACAAATTAAGAATTGGGGAAATAAAAATTTGAGAAGATTGGCTAGAGTAAGAGCATTAAAAACGATGATTATCCCAAAAATGTTATATATTTTACAGGTAATGCATGGAACCTTCCCAATAAGGAAATTAAAAGAATGGGATACTAAATTAAATGCTTGGATAGAAGGTAATAAAAGATCAAGAATTTAAAAAAAATGGTTGATAGCCACGGAAGGCGAGGGAGGTTGGGGAAATCCAAGTTTGGAGTATTACAGGGATGCATATCAAATAGATAGATTAATGGAATTACAATTATTAGAAGAGAACCCATGGGTAGAATTAGATAAAGAAATTAATGACATTAAGAATCAAGAATTATTATTTAGGAAATGGAATAAGATAGAAATAAATAGATTAATAGACCCAACTAAAGTGATTATAGAAAGTTGGATGAAATGGCAAGGCAAATTAAAAATGACAAATTCTAAATTAGCGACGCTGCATGTGATAAATATAAAGAAAGTACGTAACCTCACAAAGATAATATGGAAATTAAGGGAAAAAGGTATACAGAGAATTGAACAGTTATATGAAAAGGATGGAAGGATCAATAGAAATGAAATAGAGAGATGCCTTGGACAACAAAATTGGTTACAAGTTAACGCAATAAGTACGTATTTAAGTAAGAGGGAAAATAAAGAAATATTCCTCAAACAAGAAACAAATTTAGAGAAGATATTAAGGGAAAAGAGTAAGAATATAAAAGCACAAGCAGGTAATATATATAGGAAATTATTACAAGCAGAGGAGCAAGTAATAAAAGGACTGATGAAATATTGGCAGGATGAGTTAGAAATTGATGAATGGGATATGGAAGGCATAATTGAAAATATTAAAAGAATTAAAAATACAAGGATAAGAGAGATGAGAAGAAAAATTTTACATAAATGGTATTATACACCAGTACAACTAGCACGCTTTCAAACGATGATGAAAGGAAATTGTTGGCATGGATGTAAGGAAAAAGGAGTATTTATGCATATGTTTTGGGAATGCAGTAAAGTCCAAAAATTTTGGAAGTAAATACAAACGGAAGTGAATAAAATTACGAATAGTGACTGGAAACTAACCAAGGAAGCAGCATTATTGATAAAAAAATAGTGAGGTAAAAGTATACGAAGAAATTAAAATTGCAGCAATAGAAAGTGCCCAAGCAACTATAGTGCTTGGGTGGAAAGATGCTAACAAATGGACAATAAAGAATTGGTGCAGGTACATGGTGGATCACATTCACTATGAAATTATGGAAATTAGATTACATAATTATAATGAAGAGAAATTGGCAGTAACAATGAGGCGGTGGGAAAAGGTTAAAAATCATATATTAATATTAGTAAGCGATGCAAATGTAAAAAATAAAATTCAATCACTCTATAAAGAATGAGCAATGTAACCCGGAGCTGAGGCAAATGAAAGATATAGAATTGAATCTTCCCCAGTGGAGGGACATATTATTTTGTTTGGTGATGGTACACACATTTATGTTTTTGAATTTATGTTTTTTCTTTTTGTAAAAACTTTAAAAAAATCAATAAAAATATATTAAAAAGAAAAAGAAAAAAAAATCAAAGGCAGAGCTTGGAATACATTTTTGGCAGAAATTAACAATGAAAGAGCTTGCAAGTGGTAAGAGCTGTGAACATTGTTAATACCTGGTTAGAGCTAGAAAGAAACTTACTGAGTAAGTTAGAGTAATGAAACAAACCCTGCAAAGACTTAGGGCTTGGAAAACATTCTTCACAGAAAGAAACAATGAAAGAGGCTGCAGGGTGTTCTGCCTGACAGGGCTCAGGCAGTAATTAAAGGTCCAGGAAAGAAGGTAAGACACACACGTGCATTGCTAAGCAGCAAACTTGTATTAAACAGAAAGGAAAAGGCTAAACAAAACTGTCCTTATTTTTCAGGAGTAAAACACAGTTCGAGGCAAAAATTCAGATAGATACAAAGTTCATGAAAAAGCAAACAAATACAAATTTCACGTAGCAGGAACGTTCCAGGAGTTCTACGAATTTTCGAGGCACGATAGCAGCAGCTATTCACAGGCTTTCCAACTCCCACTTGCCTGACAATGCTGGGTTGAATCCAAAAGCACAGAGCAGAGGCTTCAAAGCAGGGAACAGCAAAACCCACACAAACCACACAGATAAACATCCACAGTTTGCCTCTGCCTCTGTTCCCTTTTTTAACTGTAGCCCTCATTATGGGAACCATACCCAGCCCTCATTCTGTGGACCACACCAAAACACAGGTGACACTATAATCACCGTTGATAATCCCGTAATTGAGCCCTACATTGCATTGCTCTACGGCTATGCATATTGATTATCTGTTCGGCATCCAAATCCAGAGAAGAGACGCTGCCAAGTCCCCTGGGCTGTCTGCCAGTTCCTTTGGGCTGTCTGCCAACTCCTCTGAACAATCTGCCACATCCTCTGGGCTGTCTGCCACATTTTCCTGGCTGTCAGCCAGGCTTTCGCAATCACTCTGTGATGCATCTCTCACATACGTGGGGGCAGCAGCCGGCCCAAGCCCAAACACAACACAAGGTAAGAGCTGGGAAGATTGTTAGCTAGTTAGGGCTGGGGGGAAAAAGCTACATTCAGTGTATAAGATGCACCCTAATTATCAGCCTATTTGGGGGAGGAAAAAGGTGTGTCTAATACACCGAAAAATACAGTAAATTAGTGAGACAAGTCTTTAAAAAGCTCTTGGCAACCAAGCTCAATGCTAATTTTTCCAAATGAGAATTTAACAAGACTTCAATAGACTACTTAGGGTAACACATTTCAAATGAAGGGATAGTGATGAATCCAGAGAAAGTGAAGACTGTGTTGGATCGGCAAGCCCCCCACACTCACAAAGCTTCCTAGGATTTGCAAATTTTTACAGACAATTTATTCCAACTTTCGCAGAGGTTGCTTGGATTCTAGCTGAATTAGTAAAGGCTGGATCATCCCCTGTGACACCCAAGTCATCACAACCAATTAAGTGGACAATAAAATGCCAGAAAACTTTCGAGAGGCTCAAAGGACTTTTTGCAAAGGACTGATCCTACAACATCCTGATCCCAAATGTAAGTTTGTGAAACAATTAGATGCCTGTGATGTGGCAGTGGCAGCTGTACTATTGCAAGACAATGGAAAAGGCCAGCTTTTACCATGTACTCTCCAAAAAGCTGAACCCTGCTGAAAGGAGGTGGGGCATTTGGGAAAAGGAAGCTTTTGCTGTCTGTATCGCACTACTGACTTGGAGACATTTCCTACGGGGGGGGGATAACTTGTGAGATGTGGACTGATCATAAAAACCTTAAATTTAAAGACCCCTTGGAGGTTTTCTCCTAAGCAAGTATGCTGGGCTCAATACTTCAGATGCTTCAAATTCATATTGAAGCACATCCCCGCAGGGAAAAACATCCAAGCTGATGCATTATCACGATAGCCTCAATATGACAGCCAAAGGGAAGAAGAGATTTCCCCAATCCTTCCTTCTTCCTCAATGCAATATGAAGGAGGGGGAAAGGTGGCACCAGTCCTCACCAGAAATCAATCAAGAAGGCCTACCTAACGGGGAAAAAAGGAGTGGGAAGACAAGTTGAAAGCAGCCTTGTCTAACGACTCGTGGTTCAACAATCTGAGGGAAGGTTGTCTAACGACTCGTGGTTCAATCTAACTCTGAGGGAAGGTTGTCATAGAAGGGGACCAAATTATATGTGCCTGCTAGCCTGTGAGTAGAGATACTTCAGCAAAGTCACGACTCCAGACTAGGAGAGCATTTTTGCTTCCTGAAAACGCTGCACCTTGCTCAAAGTCAATCCTGGTGGCCCAGAATGAAGGCAGAAGTGGAAGACTATGCTTAGGAGTTGTGCCACTTGTGCCACTCATAAGCATAGACCAGGGAAACCTCCTGGACTGCTACAGCAAGTGGCTAACCCCAGTAGACCCTGGGAGGAAATAGTGATGAACTTCATAATAGAACTCCCTGAGAGCAATGGAAACAAAGTTATTTGGCCTGTCATAAATTTGTTCTCTAAGCAAGCCCATTTCATCACCTGCTCAGGATTGCCTTCTGCTAGACATTTAGCTAAGTTGTTCCTGAAACACATTCAGACAGCAAGGAGTCCTCTGTGGAATCATATTGGATAAGGGGGGTGGGAGTCCAGTTGACGGCTAAGTTCTGGAGGGAGTTTGTTCAAGCCATCCAAGGACTTAATTCTGCTTTCCACCCTTCCACAAATGGAGCAGTTGAGAAAGCTAATGCCCGAGTGGAGCAATATCGTTGATGTTATGTGGACTAGCAACAAGACAATTGGGCAAGTTATTGCCTTTTGCGGAAGTGGCTTATAATAACTCTGTCCATAGTAGTACAGGACTAACCTCTTTCCAGATCACCAGGGCCAAGAATTTTTCCCTATGCCAGAATTGTCTACAGAATCTCCCTCGTCAATCTCCCTGATGGAATGGATGGAGAAGCTGTGGAAGGATTGGGAGAATACCAAGAAAGTGCTTGTTGAAGCAGCAGAAGCCTACCAGAACAAGCAGATCAACGTTGATCGCTCCAACCCCCTTTTTGAGTGGAGGATAAAGTTTTCTTGTCAACTAAATACATTCAATTGAGATAACCTAGCAAAAAGCTAGGACCAAAATTTTTCGGTCCTTTCCCAATAGTAAAGGTGATAAACCCGGTTACTGTTCAGCTTGCATTACGCAGAATCCAAGGGAAAATCTACCCCATGTTCCATTGTATCTTGCTTAAACCAGTAATCAGGTCCAATGTTAGACCTCAACATGCAAATCCCTCCTTTCCCTGTAATAATACAGGGGAAAACACATTACGAAGTAAAAAAGATTTTGGACTCTTATATATATTGAAGTCAATTGTAATATTTAATTCATTGGAAGGGATACCCTTTGTCTGATGCCACCTGGGTTAAAAGTTAGTCAGGGAAATCTGCCAAAGACTAGGAAGACATGGACTAGGAACTCCCAATTTCCAACCAGCTGACAACTTGGCTTCTCAGAGATTTCTAATCAGAGTGGGGTGACCAGGTAGCCCCCATTTGGGCCTCACTTCTTTGGTCACAGGTTCCTGGCCTTCCACGGCTCCAAGAAGAGACAGATCCTGTAGGAGGGATCATCTCATAAAGCAGCCCTATTCCACCGGCCCCCTCTCGTGCTTTCAATTCTTGTTGATCCATCTGGGGGAAGGGTCTTGGACACTCCAAGCCTTTCCACCTTAGGCTTTTTGGTTAACCCTTTTTCTTCCATTTCTCCTGAGTTTACTCTCCACCCATGGCTGGGAGTGGAGGGAAGGGAGCTCCAGTCCCCAAGGAAAAAGGAGTATCAGGATTGTTGTCAGAACCCCAAATAGCATCTGAGAAATAAATCATATTCCAGTCCAATTCTCTCATCCAAGGTTCAATTTATTAGCAGAGCCATGTTGGTCATGCCATTGCCATCCCAATACTAACTTCCTTCCAGTACCCCAACCAGGTTAAGGTTCATCCCACATCCCCCCACACACAAGTTCATCACGAGGACCAGTCCGAGTGCAGGGATTTTACCGATTTCCTCTTTACTTCAGCTGATGCAGAACAAAAGATGACCTTTGACTCTAAGAAATGAATTTGTTGTGGCTAGTAACTTTCCCTCTCATGCAACTATCCCTCACAATTCCCCTAATACTATTCTACTGTGGCAGGCCAAAGTCTTTAACCCTACATGATGGCTTAAGCCTGACAATTAGATCTGATCCTCAGATCTCAGGATTTAAGATTAGAGATTAAGAATATAAATTGCAAGCCTTTGCTGATGATCTGGTTTTTATATTTGAAAATCCATCAATTTCAGACTTGAAACTTTTAGCATCAATTCAAAGATATGGAGAAGTTGCAGGACTAAAGATTAACAAAGATAAAACTAAATTGGTCACAAAGAATATGACCGAAAACCAGAAATCACAGCTAAAAAGACAGTTGGATGTTCAGATGGTAAATGATGTAAATATTTGGGAATTCAACTAACAGATGTTCATCACTTAAAGAAAACAACTATGTAAAACTTAAAAAACAGATTGAGAAAGATTTAGAAAAATAGAAGACTTTCAGTTATCACTGATGAGTAGAATAGCTTTAATTAAGATGAATATATTACCAAGACTATTGTTCTTATTTTCCACAATTCCAATTAAAATTGACAAGACTTTCTTTAATGAGTTAAATAAAATGACAACTAAATTTATACGGCAAGGGAAAAGACCAAGAATCAGTTTTCAAAATCTACAAAATGTGAGAGAAAGAGGAGGATTTGGGCTTCTGAATTGGGAGCTTCATTACCAAGCAGCAGCAATGACCTGGATAAAGATTGGGTTCTTCCTAGAAATAAAAGACTATTAGTATTAGAAGGACATGATTTACAAATAAGATGGCACACATTTATATGGTATGAGAAGAAGAAAATACATAGTTACTTCCAGAGACATATTATGAGGAACTCATCGCTGGCGATTTGGGAAAAGATGAAAGTGAAACACTATTCTAAAGTACCATTTTGGATTTTGACAATGGAAGTTTTTGTATACCCCAATAGATTAGATTTTAACATTTTAAGATATAAGGATATAATTACACAATCATTGAAATTAAATATAAGATATAAGGATATAATTACACAATCATTAAAATTAAAATCGTTGTAAGAGTTGGAAAAACAAGGTATAAAACTGGTTTGATTTATGTACATACAGTTACAATCTAGGATAAAAAAAGATGTTAAAACAGAAGGTATTAATCTGTGAAAAACAGAATTAGACATAATATTCCATTATTTTTCTAAAGGCATATCTGTACAGCAGAACAACTAATAGCAATTTATCATTCAATAATTAAGATAAGGTATCTAATACCTATGCTATACTTTTTCAGTATGACAGTATTGTAATGTTACTATCGTTTTTAACGTTATATTAGGGAAGTTATTCAAGTACTGCTTTAATTTCATTTGTTTTAATCAAAATATAGTTGTAATGTTAATGCTATAGAGCATATTAAGACGTCAGAATTATTATTCTTACTATAGTTACAGCATTAACTTTAATTTCCTGGCTTAACTTTTACCTATGAATGTTTTAAATTATTAGGCACTTACCAGCCCCAAATGGTACAACTGCAACTGCAGACCTTGGCTTTTCTTTTAGAGTTTGGATTAAATGATTTACTGTTTTCCAGTCAGTGTTTAAATCCTCCAATTTTTTCTAAGCAAATAATAATATTTGAAGTCTATTATTAAAAGTGTCATAAAGATCTAGCATTTTAATAATTCACCTTTATAATTATTGTTTTTAATTTCTATTCTGTTAAAATAGCATTCAAAACTCATTTGGTAATTAGTAGTTCAATGCCCTGGTAGAATCACTGAATTGAAATGATCATCTAATGTAATCTCATGCTGAGGTACTAACTTCAATGCTACAGTATCAATAGAAGGCAATCCAACATATTTGTGCAACTCTCTACTGGCATTATAAGTCAATCTATTCAGGTTCAAAACTATTTATATTATTCAATGGTGGATTGCTACCATTCACACTGGTTAGGCAAACTGATAATAGCGGGAGGCTCCACCCATCCTCCCAGATGTCATAAAAATTCTCTGTACATATGCAGAAGTGTCATGCATGTGCGTTCTCGAACCGGTAGCAAAGGTAAGAGAAACGCATTATTGTACAATCACTGCAATTATTTTGCACAGAATTCTGTAGCCAGGTGTATAAATTTTGTGCACAAGTAAACTAAAGATAATAGTGGAATAAGAAACTTATTATTGACTGAATAGTAACATTACATAAAATACTACTGAATATTTTTAATTTTTCATTTATCAAAACTCAGAGTAAAATATTAAATCTTGTGTGCATGACTCTTCTTACTTTGCACATCCAGAACAAAGACTGCATGCACACTTTTGTCAAGTTTGATAATATTACAAGGGAACAGAAGGCCCCCAAAATAAAATAAACTTTCCTATTTCTCTCACATAGTGTTCATAAAGTATTAATATAACTTTTTTTTCCTTCTGTGATCATGTTATAGAATTTTAGCTAAAACTACTTTTGACGCACCAAAATTCTTAATTTAATAAATTAATAAATAATTTTAACAGAAAGACTATTTTTTATTTCTTTTTAGTGTTTTGGGCTCTGAATTTTTAATTGTTTCAAACAGATCACATAAAGGATTGCAACAGAAGTATAATCTATTACGCAATAATGATTATTACTAAGGTTGTTTCATTACCATTACTGGTTGAGTAGCTAGTTTTTCTTTATATAAATGACACCCTTTATACAAAATTCCTTCCACATCTGGCTGTTTAGATTTTACAGTTGCTTCAATTTCCTGAAAAAGCAAAAAGAAAAGTAATGTAGATTAGCTCTCTTCTGAACAATAATAATAAAAAAATCATAGTTAGAAATTCCCCAAGAAGTTGTATTCTGGATAGATTAGTATCTTATTATAAGTAGTAATCAAAAATGTTTAGCAAAAACATTTTTATAAAAACTGAAGCAACAATAGACCCTATGTCACAGTGACTGAATATTACAGAAATAAATAAAAAAATTGATAAAGAAATAAGATATATTGAAAATAATATTGCATAAAACTGACTTGTCAGAGTCAAAATGTTATTAGACCACCAAAAAGAGACTTTGACATCAGCCACTATTATGACTATTATTTTCTTGTTTTTAATTCTGAGATATTTCCTGGGGAGAAATCAATTTTATATTATTGTTATTAATATTCCTTTCATTATTTGTCAATATTTGAAAACCAACAAATGTTTGTATTACAGTTTTGGACAGGAAAGTTGTGCAGAGAGTGATGAGGATGGCAGAAAAGATTATTGGAAGTTCACTTCCTTCTATCCAAGACATTACATACATATAAGCACTGCTTGATCAAGATCCGCAGTATTGTCTGAGACGTTACACATCCTCTCCATGATGGTTTTCTTTGTTACCTTCTGGGAAGAGGCTTAATAATATCTGAAGTATAACAACTAGATTCTGTAATGGCTTTGTATTAATATAGTACCAATCATGTTATATCTCAAGACTCTCTTTTCTGCTATGTATTCAAAATTGACTGTGATTAATGGCTATATGTATGCATTTCATACAGAAAATTTATATGTATTTATACACACTTTTTCTTGTGACAGCAGGCATCACAATTTCATTTTTAATATGTACCAGTGTATACACAGAAAAAGTGTTAATAAAGATTATCTTATTTTATCTCGTCTCATCTCAAATAAAAAAGAAGAAACACATGAATCCATATAAAGGATCTATTTAGCAAGATCCTTTTAGAAAGTTGAGAGTATTTATGAAATGAACAAATCATACAAAGATAGGATGGAGCAAATCAGTACAATTATTCAATGTCATCAAGGCTAGTGTTGGGCGAACCGAACTTGCACAGTTCGGGTTCGTACCGAACTTTGCTGTGTCCGGCATGCCGAACCTGAACCTGAACTCCGCAAGGCACCAATCAACAGTGTTCTTGTTAGCTGAAGCCACGCGGTCTCCGGACATAAAACACAAGAAAAGGCTGTGATTGGCCAGCCGGATGCATGGCTTAGATTGGTCCAGAGGGGCACCTGACCTGCCTCTATAAAAGGCAGGACCATGCTCTCCATCACCATTGAAAGAGATAGTAGTTAGTTAGAGACAGTCCTGTTGCTGCTGCTGAGAGGGAGAGATAGGTTGGGGAGATTTCCAAGAGCAATTTGGCTGCATCGGCTTGCTGCTTCACTGAAATTGATATTTCTAAACTGTGACATCGTCTTCATCCAAGTTAAAGAAAGAAGAAAAGTTGTGTGGGCAGGGGCCTAGCAATCCAGCCAGGGCAGAAGAAGATAAAGACAGAGGGGCGGGGGGGCAGTTCCTCTTTCCTCCTGTTCCAATTGTAAAGTGTTTTAATTTGATTTTGTGGGAAAAGCCAGCCAGGACCCAAGGAAAATTTTTTTCTGGAGCAAGACCGCAGTTCCTTTCTTCAACAGTTCCAGTGTTTTCTAGTGCCTTGTTCTGGGTGCCCAGCCTGACACCCAGGGCCCAAGAAAAAGAAAGTTCCTGAGCAAGACTGAGTTCCTTTCTTCAACAGTTCTAGTGTGCCCTAGTGCATTGTTCTGGGTGCCCAGCCTGACACCCAGGACGCATGAAAAAGAAGGTTTCTGACCAAGACTGCAGTTCCTGTCTTCAACAATTCCAGTGTGCCCTAGAGCATTGTTCTGGGTGGCCACCCTGATACCCAGGACACAAGAAAAAGAAGGTTCCTGATCCTAACCAAGACTGCAGTTCCTGTCTACCTCAGTTCCAGTGTAGCCTAGTGCATTGTTCTGGGTGCCCAGCTGGACACCCAGGACCCAAGAAAAAGAAGGTTCCTGACCAAGACTGCAGTTCCTGTCTTCAACAGTTCCAGTGTGCCCTAGTGCCTGCCTTCTCCTGGGTGCCCAGCCTGACACCCAGGATCCAAGAAAAAAAGGTTCCTGTTCCTGATCCTGACCAGGACTGCAGTTCCTGTCTACACTTCCACTGAAAGGGGAACCTAACTTGCATAGTTCGGGTACGTGAGAAGTACGTGATTCTCGGTCAACCACAGGGCCACTTTCTTTCTGTGCATTTCCTTTATTTGTTTGTTTGTTTGTTTGTTTGTTTATTTATTTATTTATTTATTTATTTAATTGGACTTTTATGCCGCCCCTCTCTGAGGACTCGGGGTGGCTCACAGCAATCTAAATTAAAGCCATATAGAGCTCTCTGTCATATGTCTTTTGAGGTCAACCACGGGGCAGCTATAATGGGAGTTAAAGTCCTTTCATCTAAAAGTTGTCGTGGTTGAGAAACATGAGACTACATTAATGAATCTCATTCTTAAACCTAATGTGATTCCAAAGAAGTAGTACCTTGTCTTGAGCTCCAGGATATTAGTAGATTGCTCAACAATAAATTTGTCCTACGTGCAGATTGGGTTGGAAAAGTTACTGTAGAAGAGATACATCAGTGCTTTCCAGTAATTTAAAGGGGCCACTCAGTCTTGCACTGCTGCTACTGACCTCTGGCACTTGTACTTTTGGGTCCACCACAGGGCCACTTTCTTTCAATTTCTGTCTCTGCATTTCCTTTTTCTATCTAAAAAAAACCACTAGAGCTCTCTGAAAATTTATTTTTGGGTAAAACAAGGGCCAATTTCTTTCTCTACCTTTCCTTTTTCTATCCAATCTGAAGCCTCTAGAGCTCTCTGTAAATTTATTTTTGGGTAAAACAAGGGCCAATTCCTTTCTCAACATTTCCTTTTTCTATCCAATCTGAAGCCTCTAGTGCTCTCTCTAAATTTAATTTGGGGTCAAACACGGGTACGCTACTCTGGGAGTTGAAGTCCATTCATCAAGCAGTAGCACCTTGTTTTGAGCTCTGGGATATTAGTAGATTTCTCAGCAATAGACTTGTCCAACATGCAGATTGAGTGGAAAAAGTTCACTTAGAAGTGATCAATTGAGCCATTCCAGTAATTAAAAAGTGCTATTGCTAACATATTGTAAGCTGCCCTGACTCTAAGGAGAAGCGCGGCATAAAAATCAATCAATCAAACAAACAAACAAACAAACAAACAAACAAACAAACAAACAAACAAATAAATAAAAAGGGATGGACGGTCAGTTTTGTCTCGTTGCTGACCTATGGCAATTGTACTTTTGGATCCACCACTGGGCCACTTTCTTTCAATTTCTTTCTCTGCATTTCCTTTTTCTATTAAAAAAAAGCCACTAGAGCTCTCTGCAAATTTATTTTGGGTAAAACAAGGGCCAATTCCTTTCTCTACATTTCCTTTTTCTATCCAATCTGAAGTGTCTAGTGCTCTCTGTAATTTTGGATCAAACAGGGGGCCAAGACGGGAAAGAGAGATGAAGAAAGCAGGAGTAAACCAGCATTGCTCAGTGATGATGCACTTAACATCTCATAAACTGGACTTATTAATGCTTTTGGCACTCTCCCAAGGGAAGAACAAGATAATATATTACTTAAGCTGGAAAATTTAAGGAAATCTCTACTGACCATAGTGGGCACAGCCGAACCACTTATAGATTTGGTTTCCCCGGTGGTTGTGCCTCTTGCTTCTCCTCCAGGAAGGAAAAGAGAAGCCAAGACACACAGGGGCCAGCAGAGAAGGAGATACTAGCATCCTTATGTAACTACCCAATGATGCCCTCAGTAATACAAGCCCCACGTCAGTGTCATCATCTCAAAGCCGACTGGTGTATGATCTAACAACCCCCTCTTCTACATCTAGTGAGGAGGTATCTGAATGGCAAGCCCTGTTAGCTGGTGCTAAAAACTCTTACCCTGAACAATTTCCCCAGGAGTCAATACAAGATTTAGATGGGACCGCCCCTCTTTTAGAGAAGGCCAACCTTGAGTGTGATGATACCCCAATCCATTGCAACAGCCCCACAAATTCTCTCTGTATAAATCAAATATCCTGATGAGCTATAAAAGAAGAGACCCAATATAAGAAAATCACTTTAAGAACTATGTCATGGAATGTAGCTGGGTGGTATCATTTTAGAGGTTTAGATCATCCTGTTCCTTTGATACATAAGAATATCATTTTGGTGCAAGAGACCTGGACCAGGGATGACCTTCTGTTAAATGGATATCACTCATATAAGCTAGAAGCAAGGGCAGGTAGAGGGCCAGGGAGACTGAAGGGAGAGTTGGGTATTTTCATTTCTACCAATTTGAGAGCAGAGCCTACTCATATTGCCCCACTAAAATACATGGCCATGGCCCTTCTCCTCAAGATAGATTCAGTCCTGCTTTTAATAATTAACGTTTATCTTCCGCCATTGGTAAGAAAATCTGAAATCACTGCAGTATGGATGGAGTTGGAACATTATATTAATAAATTACACATGGACCATCCAAAAGCAAGAGTCCTAAGAAAGCAAATTTTGCTGGCCTCTGTCTGGCAAAGATGGTGAATAAACTTAATCTTTATATAGCCAACGGATCCTGGGCTGGAGATTATCCTGGCGATATCACCTTTATGGCAGGGTCCAAAACCAGCACTATTGATTATATTCTAATCTCTATGGACTTATTACATTATGTAAAAATTTTTGAAGTCCTTCCTTACTTGGAAAGCGATCATCTACCTTTATGTATATACATGAAGTCTCTCATCAGGCAGATGCCCCTTGCAGACCAATTTATCCCTGCAATTTCTCCAGCAGGCCCAACAAGATGTAGAGTCAAATGGTCCCAACAACTTGACCAAAAGGTGAAAAAAGCTCTATCAGAGGATAATCTTCAAAAACTTCACTTAGCCTTTATCACAGCCAACCCTTCCCAAAACTTACTAGAGTCATATACAAGTATAATCTATAAGCTTCAACTAATTCTAGTATATGATCGAAACTTTTCAGCTAAGAGGTCCTATACTACCTCGAAACAATGGTTTGACAAGGACTGTGTGGAAGCCAAGAAAGCTCTCACCCTGGCTTATAAGCGGTACAAAGGTGAGATTGGGAACGGCAAGAAAACAAGCCTAAACCATCTTGTTACCCTCAAAAAACAGTATAAGCAATTAATTGCCCTCAAGAAGAGACAAGATGAAAGATCCTCCTGTGAACAGTTTATTGGGGCTGCAAAGCAAAAGAACTGTTCTCTATTCTGGCATTTAATAGCCAGACACTCAGATAAAATACATACTCCATTAGACGTTCCTATACCTACTAACACCTGGGAACTTCACTTTCAGAGGATGTACGAAGACCCAGCTAAAGAAAGTATAAGATCTACAAAGAAGGACTTGCCAAATTGGCCCCTAGTCTCAGAGTCTGAAATTAAATCGCTCATTGGCCAACTCAGGTCAGGCAAAGCCTCAGGAGCTGACTCGGTTACCTCAGAAATATTGAAGAATAACTTAGAGTGGTGGACACCAGTTTTGGCAGTGTTATTCACGTATATTGATTCCACTGGCTACGTCCCAGAGGATTGGGGCTTGGCAAGTGTAATTCCAATTTTTAAGAGGGGGAAAAGAAGTGACCCTGCCAATTATAGACCAATAAGTCTATTAAATATAATTAGTAAACTTTACACCAAACACCTACAAGGCAAGCTAAAGGAGTGGCTGGATTCTGAGAATCTGATCACTGAAGAGCAAGCCGGCTTTAGAGAGGGAAGTGGCACTATTGATCAGTGCTTAGTCTTCCACCATCTTATAGAAATATACATCTCAAATAGTCCTGCATCACTATATGCTGGATTTATAGATCTCAAGGCAGCCTTTGATTCAGTAACTAGGACTAAATTATGGGAGAAGTTGGAAGCTGCTTCCATTGATCAAAGGCTTCTTCATTTACTACGTGCCCTACATACCAAGACGTCCCTCAAGGTGAGGTGTAATACGCAAGGGTCCCTCTCAAAGCCAGTTAAAACTGAAAGAGGGATTAAACAGGGGTGCATCCTGGCCCCCCTACTTTTCAACTTTTATATAAATGATATGGCAAAATGGTTGAACAAACCAAATCACCCCCCCCCCTAAAATAGGCAACCGAAACATCGCCGTTTTGCTCTATGCAGATGATGCCGTGATCCTCTCCAGGACGCCAGTAGGCCTTAAAAGAGCCTTGCGAGCCCTTCTTCAGTAGTGTAATAACAATAACCTGAGTATAAATTATGAAAAAACAAAGATCATGGCCTTTGCAAAAAGTCCAAAAATTTACTCATGGTATCTTGATGGGCACAAAATAGAGCAGGTAATCACCTTTAAATACCTAGGGGTGGTCTTTCAGGCCAATTGCTCAAGGAAAGCACATGGAGAATATGCAGCTGCCTTGGGACAAAGATCAGCGAGCACCATTCTCAATTTTTTCCACACAAAGGGAGATTATTATCTTCCTGCTGCTATCAAGCTTTTTAAGGCCAAGTCGCTAGCTCAACGTCTTTACGGGTCCTTGCTTGGACCGCCAGCTTCAGCTTTATACTTTACACCACTAGAATTAGTTCAATCCAAATTTATTAGAGCAATTCTCCAGATGCCATGCTGCGTCTCAAACGCACTTCTGCGCCTGGAGACTGGACTGATAAAAGTCGAAGCAAGAATCTGTATAGCGTCCCTAAATATGTGGCTAAAGCTTAATTTTTTTCCGCAAGGTCTTGCTCCGTTAACCCTTCACAATGAATTTTCCTCCTCATGGATTAAGGCCATCGAGTTCAATCTTCACAAATTAGGCTTCTCCCCGGATTTAATACTCGAGATGAACTATGATCTAGCAGGACAGACCTTGCGACAATGGGTAAAGGACATAGAGAGGCAGGAGGACTTGAGTAGAGCTCCACTGTTTCTGGCCCCAGATGCCACTAGATATGTTGTGGCTCCTGCAAGATACCTGGAACAGCTAGAGTCAGCAAGCCATCGAAAGGCATGTGTATGGTGCTGTGCGCTTCCATCCTCCGTTTTGTACGGCAAGTACAAGGGAACTCCAGCCACTGAAAGACTTTGCCCTTATGGCTCAGGAGAGGTGGAGACTGAGGGACACATGCTCCTGAGATGCTCCTTTTACACTGACATTAGGAGAAAGCATATTCTACCACTTATTGAGAGATATCATAGCCGCTCGGACGTTGCCTATCTCCGGTGGTTGCTTGGGGATGAGCAGGCCAGGATTACGGCACAGGTGGCCAAATTCTGCGCAGCAGCAGCGGGGATTCGTTATAGTGAGATATGTACATCTCTTATATAGTTACAATGGGTCAATCTTGGTTGCTCAGTCAAAAGTTCTCTTTCCTGTTCTTTTTCCTTTTAATTATTATTAATATTATATTGATGGTCTTTGACCGTAAATAATTTTTTATTATTATTATTATTCCCAGTATCTGTGATTTTCATGTTTTCTGCCTAATACAAGGGCTCTACTGCTGTCTGGGCATTTAATTTTTACAGGGCATTTATTTTTCAAATTCTAGTCCCACCAGAATGCCGCACCTTCTTCTGTTCCTTGGGCCAGTGTCACTGCAGGGTTTCAACCATGAAGAAAGCCGCGAAAAAGGGATGTGGCCGTGCTGCTGCTGTTGCTGGTGGTGATGGGGCTGGTGCTGCAGGGGCAGGGAGAAGGCGTGTAACATTTGCGCCTCATACCCCTTCCTCTGGTGCAAGCAGGCACCTGGGTTTGATGAAAGAAGAAGTTGGAGATAATATGGTATGCAGCACTACCTTTTCCTTGGTATTGGCTTCTACAAACTCCACCTCATCTGCATGTTCAGTGCCCTCGTCATCACCCCCCTCCAAAGAAGCAAGGCCGTCTCACCCAGAAGCAGCGGAGTCTTTAATGCTGTTCGATGACACTTGTAATTGGAATGCCATGGGCTGTCTACCTGCCCCATCCACAGTTGCAGAACTTGAGCTTCCAGATAGCCAAGAGCTTCTGCCGGAGAATGAGGAAGTGGCCATGGCATCATCAGGGAAGACCACGATGGATGATGATGAGATCCAGATCCCCACTCCTGCAGCTTACTGCAATGTTGAGGCTGAAGGAGTCGGTGGAAGAAGATGCCAAGGTGGATGATGAGGTGCTAGATCCCACATGGACCGAAGGCCAGCAGAGTTCAGAGGAGGAAGAGGCTGTGGTGGTCCCACAGTCCCCGGCAGCCAGCAGAAGAGGGAGAAGGGTGCAAACCATCAATGCTTAGTCTGCTGGTACCAGTGTTCCCTCTAATTTTTTTTTTGGGGTGGGCAGAAAAGTATAGTGTCTGAGCGGCAGTCCCTTCAGGACTGGCCGGCACAGAAATAATAAATAAATAAATAAATAAATAGATAAACAAACAAACAAACAAACAAACAAACAAACAAATAAAAAACCCACCGTTTTGCCTCAGAGAATTTCAAAATAAAATACTGTACTGTGTGTCTATAACAGTGAGCTCATAATAGGGCAACTATATCAATATCAAAATGCCACTTAAATAGTTGAGCTAGTTTCAAACTAGATTTTGATTTTCTTTCTCTCTTCCTTACTCCCATTCTTTTTCTTTCTCTTTTCCTTCCTCTCTTTTTTCTATCTGTTTCTCTCTCTTCCTCTCTTCCTCTCTCTCTCCTTCCCTCTCACTCTTTCCCTCTTGGCTTCTGGGCAGGTTTGGAAAACTCTGAGTTGATGATGATTTTTAAGTGAGTGATTGCTCACTGCTCAGCTTAGAGGGAACTATGGCTGGTACTACTGCCCACCATGGCCAGGGACCGAGCATGCCACATGTGCCACAAAGAATCTCACCAGCGTGGCATTTTTTCAAACAGGTTACAGATGACAAGACAAAGGTCATTTGTACGCTCTGCCGCCAGTCCATCAAGCGAGGGAGAGGTATTAATAATCTCAGCACCACCTGCATTACCAGGCGCCTGTATACAAAACATGAGCTTCGGTGGCAACAATACCTGGGTGCTCTTCTGCTATGGCTGCCTTGGCCCCTGCCACCGCCTCCCCAACAACAAGGCCACCTGTCTCTCCCCAAAGGGACAATGTAGGATCGCCACCACCACCACCACCAGCAGCACCGGCACCAACACCATCACCATCAGCAAGCCTGTCTATACCGTCCCAGGGAAGCTTTCAGCTGTTCATCCCTCAAACTTTGGAGAGAAAGCAGAGGTTCGGCCCATCTCACCCATGAGCTGAGGCCCTGAATGCTGGCATTTCAAAGATGCTGGCATTTGAAATGCTCCCCTACCGCCTGGTGGAGACAGAAAGTTTCAAGAATGTTATGAAACTGGCTATCCCACAATACTCTGTTCTCAGCCACTACTACTTTTCACGCCAGGCCATACCTGCCCTACACCAACATGTAGTAGAGAAAGTTCAGTGTGCACTGTGCAATGCTGTCAGTTCCCACGACCACATCACAACCGACACATGGCCAGGGCCAGTACATATCTCTCACTGCCCACTGGATGAATGTAGTGGCAGCTGGGAATGAGACGGGAAGCAATTTAGCGCATATCCTTCCACCACCCAGGATTGTTGGACATCAGTTGGTGCCTGCTGTTGCCTCTTCCTCCTCCTCTGCTAACCCGTCTTCACCCTCCACATCCAGTAAGCGCAGCCCAGCAAACTCTGACTTCAGAAGTGCCACGGGGAAATGGCAGCAGGCGGTGGTGAAACTCATCTGCTTGGGCAAGAGACCACATACCACCCAGGAGCTATGGACTGGCATCCAGGGGCAGACAGATGAGTGGTTGCTGCCGCTGAACCTGAAGCCAGGGAAGGTGGTGTGCAACAATGGGCGGAACCTTGTGGCAGCCTTGGGCTGAGCGGGGTTGACGCACATCCCTTGCCTGGCGCATGTGCTCAACCTGGTGGTGCAGAGGTTCCTGGCCAATTATCCAGACATGTCGCCTCTACTAAATAAAGTGCATGCTGTGTGCGCGCACTTTCACCATTCCCACCCTGCTGCTGTTCACCTATCTTCCCTGCAGAGGAACTTTGCCCTTCCCACCCACCGCTTCATCTGCGATTTGCCAACCAGGTGGAATTCCACGCTGCATATGCTTTAAAGGGTGTGTGAGCAGTAGAAGGCAATAGTGGAGTTCCAGCTTCAAAATGCTTGGACGAGTAGAAGTGCAGATCAACAGCACTTTACCACCAATGAGTGGGCCTCCATGAGTGACATTTGTGCCGTACTGCAGGGCTTCCAGTATGCCACTGATATGGTCAGCGCTGATAATGCCATCATCAGTTCTACCATCCCCATCCTTTGCCTACTGGATAAAACCCTTTAGGCCATGCCGGAGGATATGGCACAGGAGGAAGCAGAGGAGCAGGAGGAAGAGGAGGAGCAGGAGGAAGGTCCATTTTCCAAGGCAGCAGGGGGGGCGCAGCCATGGCTCACAGGGTGGGTCGCTGGACTGACAACAGCCAGGTACTCCACTGTCCAGCCAGTGTAGGGTTTTGGGGAAGGAGGAGGTAAAGGAGGTGGAGGAGGAGGACTTGCAGCAGGGTGGTCCCCAGTGCAGCTCATGGACATCAATGGAGCGTGGCTGGAGGGAGGAGCAGGAGGAAAAGGAGGAGAGACCTGTTGCTAAAAACATCGCCTTGACTCAGGGCAGCCTGGCTCACATGAGCCACTACATGCTCCAGTGCCTGTGCAATGACCTCAGGGTAGCCCGCATCATGACCTCTGCCAGTTACTGGGTGGCCACCCAGCTGGATCCCCTTATAAGGACAACATCACCTCCTTGATCCCAGCACTCAAGCAGGAGCGCAAAATGCAAGAGTACAAGTGTGCGCTCATGGACGTACTAGTGGCAGAGTTACCAAAGCAATTGGAGTGCTCAGTGGTGGCACGCGGAGTAGGAGGAGGACACAGTCGCAAACGCAGCAGTGGCACTGACAGCACCTCACGGGGGAGGAGGAGCATGGCCACAATTTGGGAAAACCTATTCCATCATCCCACACATCCACCACCATCGGATGTGATGGCCCATACCAGAAGGCAGAACATGACACGCATGGTGGATGACTACCTTACCACACCCCCTTCAATTTTTGGGTAGGTAAATTGAATACGTGGCCAGAGATTGCCCTCTATGCCCTGGAAGTGCTGCCCTGCCGTGCGGCAAGTGTCCTGTCAGAGTGTGTGTTCAACACCCCAGGAGGGGTCATCACTGCCTATCCACAGACAACATAGACATACTGACTTTCCTTAAAATGAACAAGGCATGGATCCCAGGGGACTTTGCTGTGCCACCACCTGAGTGAGTGGTTAGAGCATTTGCTACCACCACCACTCCCCCCCCCCTGACAGCTTTAAAATTCATCTTATGTATGTATATAATCAGGTATATTTTTATGGTAAAAGTTTGGCTATAGTTTGTGTTCTAATAAAGTTTGTGTTCAATAAAAATATTTTTTGCACAGATGTTTTCTGAGAGGCTAAACGCATGTTCCTTCCAAGGTGCATCACCTTTTGAAAATCTGAGATATCCAGGTATACATTAATGGGAGAATATTTTTTTTACGTAAAAGGACGCTGCAGTGGCACTGCAAGCAAAAGGAGGTGGGGAATCCCATGCTGGGTTTCCAGGGGTGGGGCTTTGATGTCACGGAGACGCCTTTCTGGCATGTGGCTTTATTTCCAGGAGTGTTCTGATTCGGGTTTGGTGAAAATTGTTCGGGTTCTCTCTCCACCAATTGCAGTTTGCCAATGTGCCAGTCTTGTCCTGTGTGCAAAGCCAGCCAGCCATCCAGGGCACCAGAACAAGCAGACTTTGATGGGCGGGGTGCCAGTTCCTCTGTCCTCCAGTTTCAGTTCTAAAGTGTGCCAGTTTGGTTCTGTGTGCAAAGCCACAAAGAGCCCTCGTCATCACCCACCTCCAAAGCAGCAAGGCCGTCTCAGCCAGAAGCATTGGAGTCTTTAATGCTCTTTGTTGACACTTGTAACTGGGATGCCATAGTCCGTCCACCTGCCCCATCCCCAGTTGCAGATCTTTGGCTTTGGATAGCCTGGAGCTTCCGCTTGAGAAAGAGGAGTTGTCCAGGGCATAGTTCCCTCTAAGCTG
This sequence comes from Erythrolamprus reginae, assembly GCF_031021105.1. Lineage (NCBI taxonomy): Eukaryota > Metazoa > Chordata > Lepidosauria > Squamata > Dipsadidae > Erythrolamprus > Erythrolamprus reginae. The sequence goes on along the minus strand of NC_091953.1, from coordinate 72,889,847 downwards.
AGCAGTGAGCAGTGGCTCACTTAAAAATCATCATCAACTCAGAGTTTTTCAAACCTGCCCAGAAGCCAAGAGGGAAAGAGTGAGAGGGAAAGAGTGCCGCCCAGTCCCGAAGTGACTGCCGCCCACCCCCCCAAAAAATTAGAGGGAACACTGGTCCAGGGCATCATCGGGGAAGGATGATAAGACCCAGATTCCTGCTCCTGCAGCTTACTACAATGTTGAGGCTGAGAGGGAGGCTAGCAGGGAGGAGTGGGTGGAAGAAGATGCCAATGGTGATGACGAGGTACTAGATCCCACGGGGACCGAAGACCGGCAGAGTTCAGAGGAGGAAGAGTCTGTGGTGGTCCCACAGCCCCAGTCAGCCAGCAGATGAGGGAGAAGGCTGCAAACCCTCAGAGTTCAGTCTGCTAGTTTTACTGGCCACAGTGGCCAGGGACCGAGCATGGCACATAGCGTATGTCCTTCCATCACACAGGATTGCTGGAAAATGGCAGGTGCCTGCTGCACAAAGGATTGCTGGAAAATAGCAAGTGCCTGCTGCATACAAGGTTGCTGGAAAATAGCAGGTCCCTGCTGCACACAGGATTGCTGGAAAATAGCAGGTGCCTGCTGCACACAGGATTGCTGGAAAATAGCAGGTGCCTGCTGCATACAGGATTGCTGGAAAATAGCAGGTGCCTGCTGCACAGAGGATTGCTGGAAAATAGCAGGTGCCTGCTGCACACAGGATTGCTGGAAAATAGCAGGTGCCTGCTGCACACAGGAGTGCTGGAAATTAGCAGGTGGCTGCTGCTGCCTCCTCCTGCTACTCTGTTTCCCCCTCTTCAGCCTCTTGCAAATATAATTTTGGGTCAACCACAGGGCCACTTCCTTTCTCTGCATTTTCTTTTTCTATGTAATCTAAAGCCACTAGTGCTCTCTCTAAATTTAATTTGGGGTCAACCACAGGGCCACTTTCTTTCTCTGCATTTCCTTTTTCTATCTAATCTAAAGCCTCTAGTGCTCTCTCTAAATTTAATTTTGGGTTAACCACAGGGACACCTTCTTTCTCTGCATTTTCTTTTTCTCTCTAAAAAACCCCCACTAGAGCTCTTTGTCAATTTAATTTTAATAAAGCGTGGCTTTATCTCCAGAAGGGTTCGGAGTTTGGGTTCGGGTTCAGGTGCAGCGAACTCACCCGAACTTCACGCCAAAGTTCAGCCAAACTCGCCGAACCCGAACTTCGTTGGTTTCGCCCATCACTAATCAAGACCTTATCAGACTAAGAACTTACTGTAATAGTTCTGCCAAGATAATTACAAGATAATTACCAAGATTAAACAATATAGACAGAGCCTGGAATGCTACTGTTAAGTACAAAAGTACAACATTGCTTTTATATGATTAGGGCCACAACTTTGAATCCTAACAAAGCTTTGGTGGAAGAGAAGATAAATATGCTGTTGCTAAAGGTATCTAAAATGTGCTCAGTGTAGAATTATAATGTATTTTTCATTGTCTCAGTCAACTAAGATACAGAAGTTTAAGGTTCAAAAACATTTTAAAACTTACTTTAAAATAGGTATGAAAATCTATATTAAAAGATAAGCATCTATTTAAATATTTAAATATAAATATCTTTATATTTATATACAAATATAAATATCTACAAATCAAATTTGCAGACGACACCAAGCTGGCGGGGGTAGCCAACACCCTAGAGGATAGGCTCATAATAAAAAAGACCTAGATAGATTAACACAGTGGGCCCAAACTAACAAAATGCTGTTCAACATTGACAAAAGCAGTCCTTCACCTAGGTAAGAAAAACCCAAGACACGTATACAAATTGGGAGGAACTTCACTTAGCAGTATTGACTGTGAAAGAGATTTTGGAGTCTTGGGAGACAACCAACTAAATATGAGCCAGCAATGTGCAGCAGCGGCTAAAAAAGCCAACACAATCTTAAACTGCATCAACAAGGGGATACACTCCAAGAATAGAGAGGTTTTAATACCACTCTACAACTCCCTGGTCAGACCATACCTGGAGTATTGCATTCAGTTCTGGTCACCATAATGTGATTGAAATTCTAGAAAAGATACAGAAAAGAGCAACCAAAATAGTAAGGGAACTGGAAACCAAGACATACGAAGAGAACTAGGCATGGATAGTCTAGAGAAAAAAAGGGCCAGGGGGGACATAATAGCAGTATACAGGTATTTTGAGGGGTTGCCACAGAGAGGAGGGGATAACTCTATTTTCCAGGGCACCTGAGGGCCAGATGGGGAACAACAGATGGAAGCTGACCAAGCAGAGATTCAACCTGGACATAAAGAAAAACTTCCTGATGGTGAGAGCGATCAACCAATGGGATGGCCTGCCAGTGGAGGTTGTGAATGCCCCAACTCTTGACATATTCAAGAAGAAACTAGACTGCCATCTGGCTGGGGTGGTGTAGGGTTTCCTGCTTGAGTAGGGGGTTGGATTTGATGAAAAATGCTTTAGACTTGAATGATTTCTTGAAAAACCTTGTAAAATATATCCCTTTATTTCAATCCATGTTTCCAGAATGTGAGTTTGCTTTCTAATAAGATAATTGATCTGCCAGACAAAACAGATTGCTTGCCACCCGTTTGCAGACTTACCACGCATGTTTCTTGACATCATGGGAAATTTACAAGCAGAGAATAGAGCCCTTCGTCAAGACATTCAAAATTTAACAAATCAGTTGGGAGCTTTAAAGCTGCTAAGTTCACTGCTAAGTTCTAGAAAGAACTCATGTTGGTTCTCAAGGTCCAAATCTGCCTAGCATCCATGCAGCACTCTGAGACTGATGGAGAAAGTGATCAGCATCTTGGAGCAGTATCTACGTTGTTTTGTCAATGATCAGCAGAAAGATTGGGCAGTGTATCTCTCCGTGGCCAATTTTTTTTTTAATAACTCCCAGCATACTTCCACTCAAACCACTCCGTTCTTTGCCAACTGTGGTGTCATCTAAGATTCTTTCCATTCATGCTCCTTGATTCTCCAGTTTCAATCACAGAAGACTTCTTTTCTGAGCTCCAGTCCATTCATGAGATAGTCAAATGGTACCTGAATAAAGCTAAAGAAGACACTTGCATTGAGACACCCCATCTTTGGCTGTTGGAGACTGAGTTTGGTTATCCACCAAGAATTTGTCCTCAGAGAAACCTTGTCACAAACTTGATCAATACTTCATAGGTCCATTCTCAGTGGAAAAGGTCGTCAATCCAGTGATTTTTTGTCTCACCTTGCCTAGTCCAGTGTTGCATCCAGTGTTTCATTGATCCCTCTGGTTCCAGTAAGTCCTAACTGCCCGCTTCAACCTCTTGTTCCAGCCCCGCCAGTGTCCAGTGTTCAAGATGAGCTGCCTGAGTTGGAGATCGCCAGAATTCGAGATTCCCAATGGATCAAAGATCATTTCTAGTCCCTTGTCCAGTGGACTGAGGGTGGCCCTGAAAACTGCACTTGGGTAGATGCAAATTATGTTCAAGTTCCTGATTTAATTCATGCTTTTCATTTACAGTTTCCATCCAGACCACATCCCCTCCGTTGGACCCAAGGGAAGGGTCCTGCAATGGGGGATAGTGTTGTGAATGGTCCACATCCAGCTCAGCTGGTCACAGATTTCAAAGATCAGGAGATGGAGAAATACTGGCATTGCAGACCAGTGTTCTTGCCATCTGAATCTGAGAGTGAGAATGCAGGAGAGTTGGAGACATTTGGCTTCTCTGGTAGTATCAATAGAACAGACTGTTTGGAAAAGAGGCATGGCAAGCAATGTTTGGCTTGAAGATGGTGCTCAGAGAGACTGCTTCAGAATCCCTGGATTCTGTGTTTACAGAAGATCTTGAAGCTGCAAACAGTGAATGAAGTAAAAAAAAACCGAGACACCATTAACTAGTGAAGATTTATGTTTTTAGTTTTGGCATGCTCCCTGGAGCCTTATCTGTGCTCAATAGTCTAACTTTAACAGTTTGAAAAATGCTTTAGACCTGAATGATTTCTTGAAAAACTTTGTAAAATATATCCCTTTACTTCAATCCATGTTTCCAGCGTGTGAGTTTGCTTTCTAATAAGATTGATCCATCAGACAGAACATGATCCAGACTTGAGGACCACTCACAACACTATCCCCCATTTACAGACTCAGGAACCCTTGCAGCTGTTATGACTTAATAAGGTGATTAGAATGGGACACTTTGAGCATGGAATATTGCACCTCTTCACTATATTCTAATTTTCTGAGTTTGTGGATTTGGGGTTTTCATGAGCTGTACTCCATAATCCATAATCATCACAATTATGACAAATTTTGTGATCCGCCCCGAGTCTTTGGAGAGGGGCGGCATACAAATCTATTTTTTTTAATTATTATTATTATTATTATTATTATTATTATTATTATTATTATTATTATTAAAATAAATCATATCTTGAACTAGCTTGCTTTGCACGTAATGAGCCTCTCTCACCTTTTAAGTTGCATTACTGAAATAATTTTTCGAGTTTCACCTGTATTAGGCAAGATAGGAAAATAAGGGGTATAAGTATCAAGAAATAAATTTATAAATTGAGGGCGTTGCTGATGATCTGGTTATATTCTTGCAAGATCCAAAAAAGAATATTTTATGAGAAAATTAAATGAGTTTGGGGCTTTAGTGGGTTTCAAGATAAACAAACAGAAAACAATAGTGTTGATTAAGAATAAATCACCTTAGGACAATATTGACTAAAGAGTGGGTTTTAGGGTAGAGAAAAAGATGAAATACTTGGGAGTTATGTTGGCAAATACAAATATGAAATTGTTTCATATCCCTCTTTGGAGGGATATTATAAACAACTCATAGACATGGGGGAATTGCATTTATCACTATTGGGAAAAAATTCCAGTAATTAAGAAGAACATCTTACCAAAGATGGTTTTTTTATTCCAAACATTATAAATACTTGCAATTGATAATTCATTCAAACAATGGCAGAAGGATATTTCCAAGTTTATATGGCAAGGGGAAAAACAAAGAATTAGATACAATCTATTGCAAGATGGGATTTGGGTTACTAGATTTGAAATTGCATTTCGATGCATGCTGTCTGGCCTGGTTAAAAGAGTGGGTGAATTTCCAGAATATGAGGCTACTTGATCTAGAGCAGTGGTTCCCAAAGTGGGCAGATGGTGGGACAACCTAGGAGATGCTAAGAAGCAAGAAGGGTGAGAGGGGTGCTGAGGCAAGAGGGCAGCAGGCAGGCACTAACAGGCCATGGGAAAGCAGGAAAGCATTTTGGCGAGACAGGGAAGGGAGGTAGCAGCCTACTCCATTCCCCACAGCCCTGCCATGCTTGGCGGCCTTCCTTCCACACAACCTTCTCAGCAATCCCCCCCATGCCTGCTTGCCTTCCAAGATTGGCATTGAACCCAGCCTGATCAGTGGTAGGAAGGGCGGCCCTTGGTGGAAATACAGATGCTGAGAGGAGTGGTGGAAGGGCAAGCAGATGTCCCTGGGCTGCTGCACATGCGCCTGTCCCATTTCTGCAAAGGCAGAGCATTTCTGTAAAACAGATTGTCAACCTCCACACTGCCTGCTTGTTTCAGCTGCCATAGAAATGGGGGTTAGGGGAAGGTTAGGTATTTGGATGGGGGATGTGGAAGTGTGCTGGAGATGTCTCTAGGTTTGACATATGTTTGATTAGGAGGTTAGAGAGGAAAGTTCTCATCATGTACTGTCAGGCTACATAGACATGTTTATAGCCTGCTCAAGGTCAATGTCTTCAATGAACCAGATGTGGTAGCCCAAATGGCCAGTACACCCACCTGACGTCTTGAGATATAGGGATTGATTGAATTGCCCAGAGAGGCTATGAGGGAAGGTTTTGGGATTCTTTGTATATGCATTTACGCATCTTTTGCCTCAGAACTTGCTTTCCTTTTGTCTCTATCAGTTCTTATCTAGTAAAAGTACTCATCTCTATCAACATGGAGTTGGGATTTTTCTTTCCTGGACTTGACATTAATCAATTTCTGTTTTATTAGTCAACCCAGAGAAAAGGTCTGCTGAAGGGACTAAGCAAAATATGCCCAGCCTGTTCTGCCGGTCTTCTCAGCACGAGCCCTCAATTAAGTTCAAAGGTAGGAATTCAGACACACACAGTTGTAAAGTCAATAACACTGTTTTTTATTGAAAGTAAAATAGGAGGCAAACACACTTTTAGTCATGCAAAATGCTCACCTTCAAAGCAAAAGGTTTTGAAGAGAGTTGGGGCTAGATAGGAAGCTTTGGGGGGAGCAATTTTTGGAGAGATTTGGGGCTAGATAGGAAGCTTTGGGGGGAGTGATTTTTGGAGAGATTTGGGGCAAGATTTTTGGAGCCCTCCATGAGCCCCCGGAATCACACCCGGCACTCTACCGACACGAGAGCCTCCCCAGAGCCCCCGACGACAGCAGAGGACTCTTTTTTTTTTTTTTTTTTTTCCAAATCTTTTTATTAATTTTCTTTAAAATGACAAACAAACTTACAAACATTTAACATACATTGTAGGGATGTATCATCCCTGCTCTTCTCAAAAGTATAATTGCAGATACAGAAAAAGGAATACACAATTGAATATCTAATTCAATGCTACTAATACAAAAAATATCTAGTAAAAAAAAAAAAAATTAACTGTCATATAAAAGTTTCTAATTAATTTCAAGTCAAAAAATCTTTAGAAAAAACAAATTTCTATTCTATCTATGTAAACTAAATCTAAGATAAATCTTAATAAGAAAAGATCATCTAAAATATCTATACTTGTTACTACTCTTCTTTCTTTATTTTTTTATTCTTATCTATCCATTCATAAACATTGTTCCATGTTGCGTAAAATTTGGTTTCTTCCTGTTCATTCAAGCGTCTTGTCATCATGTCCATTTCCGCGCAGTCTAATATTTTTGCAATAACTCCCTCTTCTTTGGGGATATCTTCCCCTTTCCAATTTTGCGCGTATATAATCCTTGCCGCTGTAAAAATATGTATAATCAAGTACAAAATTTCTTTTTTATAATTTTGGTTAGTAATTCCTAGCAAACAAAACTCCGGGGTGAAATCTATTTTCTGCTTTGTAATTTCTTTTGTCATTTTTTCTATCATTTTCCAATACATTTTAGCTTTATTACATGTCCACCATTGATGATAATAGGATCCTATTTCTTTCTTACATTTCCAGCACAAAGGTGATGTCTTTGGGAACATTTTTGCTAATCTACTTGGTGGGAGATGCCATCTATAAAACATTTTTATTTGGTTCTCTTTCAAAGAAACTGATTTGGTCATTCTCCAATTGCACATCCAAACTTTCTCCCATGTATCTAAATCAATTTCTTTACCTATGTTTCTACACCAATGTATCATACTATCTTTTAATGTTAATTCAATATTCTTGTGGGTAATCAAATATTTATATATTTTTCCAATTACTCTGTTGTGGTTTTTAGTGATTAACTCACTTAACAGGTTTTTACTTTTGTTAAATATATAGAGTGTACTATCTTTCTGGTATCTGGATCTAATCTGTGCGTAATGCCACCAATCAATTTGTATCCCTTCATCTTGTAGTTTAATTCTAGATTTTAATTTCATTTGATTGTCTAACAAATCTTTATATCTTATATTTCTTGAGTCGTTAATAGAATTTGGATGTATTATTGCGTCCAGGGGGGTAACCCAATCTGGAATTGTTAAAAAGTGGTTTTTCTTTATGTCTTTCCAGACATCAAATAAATATTTTCTCAGCGTGTGTCTTTTAAAGTAAGAATGGTTTTTATCTTTATCGTACCACACAAAAGCATGCCAACCAAGCATGAGGTCATGTCCTTCTAATATTGATGTTCTCATGTCCTCTAAAGTTATCCAGTTTTTAATCCATGTTAAGGCGGCTGCCTGATAATATAGTTTCCAATTTGGGAGCGCAAAACCCCCCCTCTCTTTTATGTCTTCTAACATATTTATCTTAATTCTTGCCTTTTTCCCTTGCCATAGAAATTTTTTAACCACATTTGTTAAGTTTTTAAAAAAGTTAGCCCCTGGATTGATTGGGATCACTTGAAATAAAAATAATACCTTAGGTAAGATATTCATCTTAATCGTAGCAATTCTTCCCAAAAATGATATTTTTAGATTGTTCCATATTTCTAGATCCTTTTTAATTTCATTAATTAATTTTATATAATTATCATTTTTTAATGTTATTGTTTTGGCTGTTAGCCATATTCCCAAATATTTTACTTTTTTAACTATTTGCATTCCAGTAATACATTCTAAATTGCTTTCTTGTATTTTACTCATGTTTTTAGTTATAATTTTTGTTTTATTTTTATTTATTTTCAAACCTGCCACCTTGCCATATTGTTCTATTGTTTGGATTAATCTTGGTGCTGTGACTAACGGATCTTCCATTATAAAAGTCAAATCATCTGCAAAGGCCTGGACTTTGTATATCTCTTTTCTAACTGTTAAACCTTTTATCTTTGGATCTGATCTTATTTTTATTAAGAGTGCTTCTAAAGTCATAATGAAAAGAAGAGGTGATATGGGACATCCTTGCCGCACTCCTTTATTTATTTTAAACGCTTCTAATTGTTCATTGTTTAATATAATTTTTGTCGTTTGTTCTGAATAAATAGCGTCTATTAAATTAACAAATTTGGGGCCGAATCTCATTTTATTTAATTGCATCTTTATAAATGTCCAATTCACGTTATCAAAAGCTTTTTGCGCGTCTAAGAACATTAAAGATAATGTTTTATCTGAATGTTGCTCATAATACTCTAATACATTAATGATTGTCCTAAGATTATTTTTAATTTGTCTACCTGGAAGGAAACCATTTTGGTCTGAATGAATTTTGCTGTTTATCACATTTTTCAATCTATCTGCGTATATTGCTATAAAAATTTTATAATCTACATTCAATAAAGATATTGGTCTATAGTTTTTAATTTTTTCTTTTGGTGTATCTGGTTTATGAATTAAAGTTATCAAAGATTCCGACCATGATTTAGGAATTTTACCATCTACTCTACATTCATTAAAAATTTGGAGCATATTATTTCTTAATACTTCATTTTCTATTTTATACCACTCTGCCGGGATAGCGTCCGGTCCCGAGGCTTTGTTGTTTTTCTGCTTTTTAATAACTATAAGGAGTTCTTCCATCGTTATTGGACTCTCCATCTTTTCTTGTTGCTCTTCTGTTATTTGTGGTAACTCTGCACTCTCTAGGTATTTAAATACGGCTTCTTCTTCAATATTATCATCTTTATACAATTCTTTAAAAAAGTTTTGAACTATATTTGCTTTTCCCTCTGGGTCATATTTTATTATTCCATCTTTATCTTCTAATTTTCTAATTAATTTAGATTGTCTCTGCTTTCTCAGTTTATATGCTAACCATCTACCTGATTTATTGGCATGCTCAAAATACTGTTGCTTAGCTTTCTTTATTTTTTCCAATAGTTGATTTTGTTCTTGTAATCTAATTTTGTGTTTAATTAAATTTATTTTTTCCCCCAAATCTTTATTTTTCACATTTTGTTGTGATAGAAACTCTAGTTGTTTTAATTCATTTATTAATTGTTCATATTTTCTTTTTCTTTCTTTATTATATTTTGCAGTATAGGATATTGTTAATCCTCTTATGTATGCTTTGGTTGCATCCCACAAGTTCTGAGGGGTGGTGTCTGTATTTTTATTAATTTCAAAAAATATTTTTAATTCCTTTTCCATCCATTCTTTATATTCTTTCTCTTTCAAAATATTTCTATTCATTTGCCAATTGCGATGTTTTTTAATATTTCTCATATAGACTATAACTGGATTATGATCTGCCCAAGTATTAACATCTATTTCTACGTCTTGTATGTACTCTGCTGTTGTTTTGGGAGCCCACACCATATCTATTCTAGTCCAAATTTTGTGGGGGTTTGAGTAAAAAGTATATTGCCTGCTATGAGGATGCCTTTCCCTCCATATATCATTCAATAGCAATTCTGCTTTCATTTTTTGGAAAGTTGAGGGCAGTAAATTCTTTTTTTTCTTTTTACAACTTTTCTTCACCCCCGAATGGTCTAATTGTCTATTTGTTATGGCATTAAAATCTCCAATAATTAACATATTTTCCAAATTTAATTCTAAAATTTTTTGATGTAATTTTTCATAAAATGCGATTTGGTCATCATTTGGGGCATATATAGAAACAATAGCAAGCGATTTGGGTTCAATATCTATCTGGACAATCAAAATTCTACCTTCATCATCACTATATAGTTGTTTGGAATTTATAGAACTCTCAACATACATTGCCACTCCTCTTTTCTTTTGGTCTGCTAACGCAGCATACATCTTTCCAATTTTATTATTTAACAATAAATTCCGATTACTTTTTTTTATATGCACTTCTTGGAGTATCACAATTTGAGCTTTTTGATTCTTGATTTTGGAAAACATTTGTTTTCTTTTTTTTGGTTCATTAAGTCCATTGACATTTACTGAAAAGATTTTTAAATCTCTCAATGTAGTCATTTGTTGTATTTCTTGGTTTCGCGTTGAGGTTGCTTTCTTCTGGCCCCATGGTCCTGGTCCTCCACTTGTGCAAGTGCCCCCATGGCTTCGGCCTGCATTGCTTCCAGTTCTTTTGTTATCTGTTCCATTTCGCATATTCCACTGTTTTCATAAAAGTCTCTTGCTTGGTCTAGATTCTCCAATTTATATCTCGTTGATTTCCATGTCAATGATAGACCTTGTGGAATAAGCCAGCGAAAAGTTATGTTTTCTTTGATCAGAAGTTTGGTCAAGAAATGATAGTCTCTTCTAATCTCTCGAACACGTCTTGGGATTTGTTTTAATATTTTTATTTCTTTGCCTTGGTGTTGTAGTTGTCCCGCTCTTGACCAATGCAATATATCATCTCGCATGCTTTTTCTTACAAATTTGATGTGAATCTCGCGTGGAAGATTAAAACGGCGAATATAGCTGTTAGAAATTCTGAAGACTTCATCGATTTCTCTTTTTATGTCATCTGGGTCCATCTGAAGGATTTTCCCAATAATGTCAGCCATAATGGCCTTTAAATCTTCATCTTTTTCTTCTATTACGTTTTGAAATCGAAGTCCATATGACGCACGTTGCATTTCCAGATGTGTAATTGATTCATCATACCCTCTGTAACGTGAAGCAGCTTTGTCCTCCAAGTGACCAATTCTTTTCTCCACCTTTTCCGCCTTTTCTTCCACTGCCTTCATTCGTACTTCATTATCTTGCAAGGCTTGCTTAATCTCCTTCATCTGGTCTTTCATTTCACCTGTGTCAACTTTCATTTCCGCCATCTCTGCTTTAATTTCATCTCTCTGTTGTGTTGCGTCTTGTTGAGATTTTAGCATAAAGTCATTTAATGTTGTTAATGTCTCTTGGATTGAAGCCAGAGATGGTTGTTTCTCCCTGTCCTTCTCCTTGGTGAACATAGTTGCAGATAAAGTCTGCTGTGCGGGAGATGGATGTGGTGAACTTTGCGGGGAAGAAATGACAGTTGTTTGCTTCTTGATTGTTTTAGTATGGGTGGAAGAACTTGACATTTTCAAATTTAAATTTAGTGGTATTTTATGTTAGCAAAATGTAAAGAGATTCTATAAATTCCAAACCCACAGTAACAGTTATACTAAATCAATAGCAATTAATTAATAGCAATAAAAGTTCTAATTCAAATAAAAGGCTAAATTTCAAATACACTTAAAATTTAAAATATATCTAATTAATGCTCAACTTATTTATTCTTATTACTCTAGTCAAAGTTTATATCAAGAAGATGTGAAGAAGAAGAGGGGGGAAAGGGGAAGAGATTAGTTTAGCACAGCTGCAAAGATAAGGAGAAAAAGTCAGCAAAGTGAGAAGGAGGGTAAAAGCATGTGAAGAAAGGGGACAATCAGAGTTAAAGACTATTATTCAATTAGGAGGAACAGGGGACCAAAGACCAAAAGAAAATTTAGCAATGCATAAACAGAACCAATTGTAATATAATGTAATATAGAATTAAAATTCAAAAATTGAAATTATCAAAGGGAAAATGCAAGAAAAAAAAAACAATTGATTGAAGATCTAATTTGTTGTCAGAAACACCTTAATGAGTACTGCAAAGGTATTCCGTTTTTTGAAGAAGGGTATAGTCTTTAGAAAATTTATAAAACTTTTTCCAAGCAAATGCAGTTTAATCTCACGAAGTTAAAATGAAGTCGGTCCGTCTCTCACAGCCCAGGAAGAAATCTCTCCGCAGTAAATCCAACGAAAATGCTGTTAATCCACAAACCGCTATTAATCCAAACGAAATCCAATGGAAATAGTCCAACAGAATAATCCAAAAAAAAACGTCGATTAGATAATCCAAATTTTAAAGTTCTCAAATGTAGGAAAAGAGGTTTTTTTCCCTTTATAAATGTTTATTCAGAATTTGTAGGAAAATAGTGAGCAGTCTGGTCCTTCCGCTAGAAAAATCCCAGCCCGGACTTCATTTTTCAACTTTCAGTAACCAAATGTTTCAAAAATGTTTCAAAAGAGGAAAAAAATTTTTTTTTCAACCAAATAATGTCATTTTGTGAATAATAAATCCTTTAATGTCTCATTCTTAAATCTTCTAGATCTCCTTGTTTGCAAAAATTCAACAATTCAAAACAAGTGAAAGTGGTTAGAATAAGTTCCGGCTGTTAATTCGCGCCTGGATACAATGTTGTTTTAACAACTTTCTCTTTCGCCTTTGTTTAAACTCCGATTCAATTTTCTTGTTTTTTTAAACTTCTTGTTTAGCATGGAACATAGAAAAAACTTTTACCTTAATTGTAGCTTCTTTGGCAAGAGGACTCTAACTCAGCCCGGAGCTCTCCTCGAGCCCCCGGCATCAAACCTGGTGCCCAGCTGACACGGGAGCTTCCACAGAACCCCGGACAACAGTGGAAGACACACGGAGCCCTCGTTGAGTCCCGGCATCACACCCGGCACCCAGCTGACGCAGGAGCTTCCCCAGAGTCTTACGCTTAATCAAAGCATAATCAACTAATAAATCAGCAAAAACAAGACCAATCAAAACACAACTAAATACAAAAACAGCACTCAGCAGCAGCACTCATCTACTCCACTACCAGCCTCCTACCATGAAGAACGAACCACGCACTCAGAGAGAAGACACTCCTACTACTCACATGGAAGACAAACCCACCACACACAAAGGAGATGAAAGAGATGACTTCGAAGTGAGTTGCACACTGTGCTCCATGTATACACTCCTACCCTCAAACTTCCAAAACGTCACTTACAATAAATGTAAAGTAATCCAATTACTTGAGGAAAAAATAGAAAACCTAGAGAGAAACCTCAAAACCCTGCAGCACCAACATCAAAACAAGAAAGACCAATATACTCCCAACACATCCAACACCACAGAAGAGCACATCAGAACCAACACCCCCGAGGTTGAAAATGACTGGACACACATCACCCAAAGAAGAAAAAAACAAACCATCCCCAAACTCCCACCAACTCCAACCCACCTCCCTCCAACCCCAGTGCCTACAAGTAACAAATATGCAGTACTCCTGGCACAAGAAGATCAACAAACACCTGACAAGGAGCCACCAAGAACCAAGCACAACAATACAACACCATCAAACACAGTCATCACGAAGGCTAGCCTCCCTCTCCCCAACCCAACCAAAAAGAAAAGGAGAGTGGTGGTAATTGGTGACTCAACTCTCAGGGGAACTGAACCTGCCATCTGCAGACCAGAAAAGCAATCCAGAGAGGTGAGCTGCCTCCCTGGAGCCAAAATCTCGGACATAGCGCTAAACCTCACTAAAATCCTAAAACCCACTGACTACTCCCTCTACTAGTGATCCATGCAGGAACAAATGACACATGAACCAAATCACGAAAGACTACGACCACTTGGGCAATACAGTCAAAAGATAGGGGCACAGGTCGTCTTCTCCTCTATTCTACCCACAAGAGGACAACATCCTGACTGACAACATCCCACAAATAAACCACTGGCTAAAGAGATGGTGTCGCCAAAACAACTTTGGATTCCTCGACCACGGTCTACAATATCTTCAAGAAGGGCTCCTAGCAACAGACGGACTACACTTTACCAGAGCTAGAAAGAACCTCCTTGGAAACTGACTAGCCCAACTTATCAGGAGGGCTTTAAACTAGATCTGAGAGGGGTGGGTGACCAAAATAAGAGACTGAACAATGAACCAAATAAGAAAGGAGTGCAAATTAAGCCCACTAACATTTCAGAGGATAAAAAATGCCCACCCAGAATCAGACACAAACACCTAAAATGCCTGTACACTAATGCACAAAGCCTGGGGAACGAACAAGACGAGCTAGAAGTACTAATGCATGAGGGCCAATACGATCTAATTGGTATTACAGAAACATGGTGGAACGAATCACATGACTGGAACACACAGATAAAGGGCTACAATCTCTTCAAGAAAAACAGGTCAAACAAGAAAGGAGGTGGAGTTGCACTATACATAAAAGACCACTACACCGCCACTGAGCTATATCAATCCAAAGAAGATAACTCCCTTGAAACCATATAGGTTAGCATAAAAGAAAAAAAGGACAACATTACAATTGGAGTTTACTACAGGCCCCCAAACCAAACAGATACAATGGACAACCTCTTTACAACCCAACTATCAGCAATATGCAACAAGCACAGCACAATAATAATGGGGGACTTTAACTACCCCGACATTAAGTGGAAAACAAACTCAGCACCAAGTGGAAAGTCTGACAGATTTCTCACCAGCCTCGCCGATAACTTTCTAACTGAAAAAGTGGAAACAGCAACCAAAGGGACTGCAATACTAGACCTAATTTAAACAAACAGGGAAGAAATGATTGAGGGAATAGAAGGGACGCTAGGTGAGAGTGACCATACCATCCTAAAATTCAACATTGTGCAATCACTAACTACAACACCCAACTCAACTACAGTCCCAGACTTCAGGAAAGCGGACTTTAACAAGCTCAGAGCGAACCTGAAGAATAAACCCTGGAAGGAACTTCTAAAGAGTAAATCCACACAGGATGCCTGGGAAGCCCTAAAAAACACTATCATTGAGGCCCAAAACAATTCAATCCCCATGAAAAAGAAAAGCAGAAAAACTAAAATGAAACCATCATGGCTAAACAAGGACCTCGCAGACAACGTAAAAGAAAAAAAAGCCAAATACAACAAATGGAAAGAAGGACTCATAATCAAGATGGAATATCAGCAAACAGCCAGAACCTGCAAGCAAAACATAACAACAGCAAAAGCTCAACACGGACAGCACCTCGCAACGAAAATTAACGACAACAAAAAAAGCTTCTTCCACCACATAAACAACAAGAAAAAAAATCAAGGAAACAATCACCATACTAAAAAACAAAGATGGTAACGAAATCACCAACAACAGAGACAAAGCACAGCTGCTCAATACCTACTTTACATCAGTCTTCATGCATAAAGGAACCACCAACCAACCAACCTACAACCTAACTGCAAATAACAGCTCCGGAACCGAACTCAACACAGACAAAGCTACCATTAGGAACTACTTGAGGGAGCTTAACAAGTACAAATCAATGGGACCTGACGGACTCCACCCCAGAGTCCTAAAAGAACTGGCAGACACCATAGCAGAACCTTTTTTCCTCAACTACCGAAAATCTTGGACCACTGGAGACCTACCAGAAGACTGGAAATGAGCGGACGTAGTTCCCATCCACAAAAAAGAGAAAAAGACAGATCCAAGCAACTACAGACCTATTAGCCTGACTTCAATACCTGGAAAAATACTGGAGAAAATAATTAAAAAACAGCTTTGCCACTACCTGGAAACAAAAAAGATAATATCCAACAGCCAACACGGGTTTGTCAGAAACAAATCATGTCAAACCAATCTCATATTCTTTTTCAACACCATAACCGAATCAGTAGACCAGCGCAACATGGTGGACCTCATATACTTAGACTTCAGCAAAGCTTTCGACAAAGTTGACCACTATCTCCTAATCAACAAATTAGAAAAAAGTGGAGTAGACTACAACACATGCAGATGAATCAATAGCTGGCTGACCAACGGCACCCAACGAGTTGTCCTCAGCGGTTCCAAATCCACATGGAAGAACGTAGGCAGTGGGGTACCACAGGGTTCAGTCCTGGGCCCTGTGCTCTTCAACATTTTCATCAGCGAGTTGGACGAGGGAATAGAAGGGCAACTGATCAAATTCGCAGACGACACCAAGCTGGCGGGGGTAGCCAATACCCTAGAAGACAAGCTCAAATTACAGAAAGACCTAGATAGACTAACACAGTGGGCCCACACCAACAAAATGATGTTTAACATCGACAAGAGCAAAGTCCTTCACCTAGGCAGAAAAAACCCTGGACACACATACAACCTGGGAGAAACCCCTCTTAGCAGTAGCGACTGTGAAAGAAACCTCGGAGTCTTGGTGGACAATCAACTAAACATGAGCCAACAATGTGCAGCAGCAGCTGAAAAAGCCAACACAATCCTAAACTGCATCAACAGGGGAATACACTCCAAGACCAGGGAAGTCTTAATACCACTCTACTACGCCCTGGTCCGACCACACCTGGAGTACTGTATACAGTTCTGGTCACCACAGTTCAAAAGAGACATTGAAACTCTGGAGAAGGTGCAAAAAAGAGCAACCAAGATGATTAAGGGATTGGAAACCAAGACTAATGAAGAGAGATTGAGGGAACTGGGCATGGGTAGCCTAGAGAAAAGGAGGGCCAGAGGGGACATGATAGCAGTCTACAAGTATACGAGGGGATGTCATAGAGAGGAGGGGATCACTTTATTTATCAGGGCACTAGAGGGCTGGACGAGGAACAATGGTTGGAAGCTGACCAAGGAGAGATTCAACATGGAGATAAGGAGGAACTTCCTGATGGTCAGAGCTATCAACCAATGGAACAACCTACCAGCGGACATTGTGAACTCCAACACTCTGGACATTTTGAACTGCCACTTGACTGGTGTCCTATAGGGTTCCTGCTTGGGCAAGGGGTTGAACTCAATGGCCTTCATGGTCCCTTTCAACTCTAACAATCAATCAATCAATCAATCAATCAATCAATCAATCAATAAACCTTGAATGCTGTGAAGAACAATGAAAAAAACACAAAGCAGATAACTAGCAGCTGTGAAGACGTCACATCCACTCTCCTTCAAGAGTTCTCAAAGTCACAAACTTGACTATGATTTAGTTCAAAAGTCCTGGAAACAGTTAAAAGAGAGTCCTTGTAGACTCCTGATACAAAAGACACGTCCTCCTTTACTGAACGGATAAACCTCTACACCCAGAGGCCAGAACGCTGACAATTTAACAGCAGCCCCAATTAGTCTAATTACACCCAGCCACAGGTGATCTCCCTTATTTCCTGTAGTATTTACGTAGTTGCTCTTTCCTAGACATTGCCCTGCATCTGCGCATACCAGTGAATGTCTCTCCTTCCGAATCCAGTGATGATAATGATGATGAATCACTCATGGGGTGATTACCTAATGGGCTGTCTGTCATTACCCTCTCTGAGGATCCCATTTCACTTTCACTATCTGCTTTAGACGCTTCGCTGTCAGAAGCAGTCGGCAGAGACACCAGCAGTGGCAAAAGTCTAAGCCCCGCCACAAGGGGGATAATTCTCCACAGGTGTCAAATTTCAAAGGTTTCTCTGCTTGGAGTAAGTGGGGATCCCAAGGCTTTGGGATTTTTCCTGACCCAAGTATAGAATGACATGCAAGAATATAGGGAGGATTTCCCTACTGAGATGGCAAAGATACGATGCATCACCATGGCTCTGAAAGGTACTGCAGCTGAGTGATGGTGGGCCTCCATAATGAATATTACTCAGTGATGAGGGATTATGATGTTTTTATGGCTGCACTCTGGGTGCACTTTGAAGATCCCTTATTTAAAAACAAGACATACACACAAACGTACCAGACATAAATTATACAGGCCTGAGGAAGATGTCTCAGTTCCCCCATGCCTGATGGCAGAGGTGAGTTTTAAGAAGTTTACAAAAGGCAAGGAGGGTGGGGACAACCCTAATCTTTGGGGGGAGCTGGTTCCAGAGGGTCGGGGCCACCACAGAGAAGGCTCTTCCCCTGGGTCCCGCCAAATGACATTGTTTAGTCGATGGGACCCAGAGAAGGCCAATTCTGTGAGACCTAACTGGTCGCTGGGATTCATGCGGCAGAAGGTGGTCCTGGAGATATTCTGGTCCGATGCCATGAAGGGATTTATAGGTCATAACCAACACTTTGAATTGTGACTGGAAACTGATTGGAAACCAATGCAGACTGCGGAGTATTGGTGTAACATGGGCATACCTAGGAAAGCCCATGATTGCTCTCACAGCTGCATTCTGCACAATCTAAAGTTTCCAAACACTCTTCAAAGGTAGCCCCATGTAGAGAGCGTTACAGTAGTTGAACCTCGAGGTGATGAGGGCATGAGTGACTGTGAGCAGTGACTCCCGGTCCAGGTAGGGCCACAAGTGGTACACCAGGCGAACCTGGGCAAACGCCCCCCCTCGCCACAGCTGAAAGATGGTTCTCTAATGTAAGCTGTGGATCGAGGAGGATGCCCAAGTTGTGGACCCTCTCTTAGGGGGTCAGTAATTCCCCCTCCCAGGGTAATGAACGGACAGATGGAATTGTCCTTGGGAGGCAAGACCCACAGCCACTCTGTCTTATTAGGGTTGAGTTTGAGTCTGTTCACACCCTTCCAGACCCTAACAGCCTCCATGCACCGGCACATCACTTCTAGTGCTTCGTTGACTAGACATGTGGTGTAGATGTACAACTGGGTATCATCAGCGTACTGATGATACCTCACCCCATGCTCCTGGATGATCTCGCCCAGCGGTTTCATGTAGATATTAAATAGCAGGGGGGAGAGGACCGACCGCTGAGGCATCCCACAAGGGAGAAGCCTAGAGGTCAACCTCTGACCCCCCACTAACACTGACTGGAACCGACCGGAGAGGTAGGAGTAGAACCACTGAAGGACAGTGCCTCCTACTCCCAACCCATCCAGCCGGCGCAGAAGGATACCATGGTTGATGGTATCGAAAGCCGCTGAGAGGTCAAGAAGCACCAGGACAGAGGATAAACCACTGACAAATACAAATATTGCCAGAGATCATCCATCAATGCGGCCAAAGCAGTTTCCGTGCTGTAGCCGGGCCTAAAACCCAACTGTTGAGGGCCTAGATAATCGGCTTTTTCCAAGGACCGCTGGAGCTGGAGCGCCACCACTTTCTCAACAACATTCTGACATCGAGTAAAGGCATCCCCCAGGAAGCTTGGCCTTTGGTAGTAAGTCAAAGGCACAGTCATAAGGTTGGTGCAGAGGCAATAGATCCAACTCTTTTTCACTAAACACATCGGCAAAGTCCAAATGTTTGGCTGGCAAAGTGATGTCAGATTGAGCTGGCATCTGGGCTGCGCAGATTTGGCCTAGGTGGTCCACGCATTGCAGGTTGGGAAAGGAAGTAATGTTCTGGGACCACAACAAACTCAAACTCAACCCTGATAAGACGGAGTGAATGTGGATTTTGCCTCCCAAGGACAATTCCATCTGGCCGTCCATCACCCTGGGGAGGGAATTACTGACTCCCTCAGAGAGGGTCTGCAACTTGGGCATCCTCCTCGATCCACAGCTTACATTAGAGAACAATCTTTCAGCTGTGGTGAGGGGGGCGTTTGCCCAGGTTAGCCTGGTGCGCCAGTTGCAGCCCTACCTGGACTGGGAGTCACTACTCACAGTCACTCATGCCCTCATCACCTTGAGGTTCGACTACTGCAGTGATGGGCAACCTTTTGAGCTTGGTGTGTCAAAATTCGCCAAAAAACTGAGCATAACTCGGGTGGTGTGTCACCTTGAGAAAAAAACATAATTTTGTGATATTTATAGTTTAAATAACAAATATGCATAATTATCTTTCTCTCTCTTTCCTGTCATTCTCTGCCTCAATCATTTTCTCATTTCTCTTTTTTTTCTCCCCTTTATTCTATCATTTCTCTCCCTCTCTCTTCCTATCTTCTCTCTCACACTCTTTCTCTCTCTCTCCCTTCCTTCCTTTCTTTCCTTCTCTCTTCCTTCCACTTTTTTCTCTTTCTCTCTCTCTCTCCCTTCCTTTTTTTCTCTTCCTTCCACTTTTTTCTCTTTCTCTCTCTCTTTTCCTTCCTTCCCATCTTCCCCTCCCTCTCTTTCTCCCTCTCTCCCTTTATATTTATCTCTTCCTTCCTTCCTCTCTTCCTCCCTTTCTCTCTCCCTCTCGTTCACTTTTCTCTCTTCCTCCCTTTCTCTCTCCCTCTCGTTCACTTTTCTCTCTTTGGCGAACCCCCAAACTGTTCAGATTCAAGTAAAAGCTTATCAAGGGGGGTGGGGGGTTGTAAAAATCTAGTTATGAGCCGCCAAAGGAGGAAGCAAATGGTGCGACGTCCACGCAGGGGTTTTTTTCAGACTCTCTTTTTTGCGAGCCCGGCATGATTTTTTAAAATTACAAATTAATAACCCGGAAAGGGTTTACCTTAGCACCGTCTCCTGTAACACCGTTCTGGAAGGCGAGTAGGGAGCAGAGGGGCGAGGGCAGTGTTCCCTCTAATTTTTTTTCGGGGTGGGCGGAAAAGTACAGTGTCTGAGTGACAATCCCTTTGGGACTGGGCGGCATATAAGTATAAATAAATAAATAAATAAAGAAAGAAAGAAAGAAAGAAAGTGTGGGCGTGCGCTATCACACATGAGCGAGTTCTTGCATCTATAATTCTATCCTTTCTATGTCTCCCTCCCTCTTTCCTCCCTCCCTCTTTCCTTTCTATCTTTCTCTCACCCTGCCTTTCTCCAAGCCCTTCCTTTTCCCTCTCCCTATCCTACTACCCCTCACCCTCCTTCTTTCCTCCCTCCCTCCTTTTTTCTATCTCTCCCTCCCTTTCCTCCTTCCCTCTTTCCTTTCTATCTCTCCCTCCCTCTTCCTTTCTATCTTTCTCTCCCTGCCTTTCTCCCTCTTTCCCTTCATCTCTCCCTCTCTCTTTATCTCAATTCCCTCTTTCTCCCTGGGCTGCTGTGCCTGCCCTGCAGCCCCACCACGGACGGACTGCCTTAGCATTGGCGCCCCCCCCCCACACGCTGCAGCTGCCGGACCATCAGCAGCACACACACACACACACACACACACTGCGTTTCTCCCTCTTTTCCTTCATCTCTCCACGCACACGCTGGCAGCACACACACGCGCGCACACACCCCACACACGCTGCGTTTCTCCCTCTTTCTCTTCATCTCTCCACGCACACGCTAAGCTCCCGGACCATCAGCGGCACGCACACACGCGTACACACACACACACACTGCCTTTCTCAATCTTTCCCTCTTTCTTTCTTGCTCTCTCTCACTCTCTTCCTTCCTATCTTCTCTCTCCCTTCCTTTCTTCTCTTTTCCTTCCACTTTTTTCTCTTTTCCTTCCTTCCCCTATTCCCCTCTCTCCCTCTTTATATTTATGTCTCCCTTCCTTCCTCTCTTCCTCCCTTTCTCTCTCCCTCTCATTCACTTTTCTCTCCCTTCCTTCCCTCCCTCCTTCTGTCCTCTCCTCTTTCCCTCCCTCTCTTTCCCTTCTTTCTCTCCACATCTCCGGCGTGCAGCTGGCTTTGCTGACCGGCACAAGTCTCAAGCCAGCTGCCCCGGAAAGCCAGGAAGGTCCTCCTGCCCCCCCCCGACGAAAAAAACCCGGAGGTCTACCGCCACCAGCCTGAGCCTCCTGTTGCTCCACTCGGCTTCGCTGTGGACCTCCGTTGTGTTTTCGGAGGGAGGGAGCGGCGGGAAAGCCCTGTGCTGGCCAGGAAAGCTGGCTTTCCGAGAAAGCAGCGCGCTTTCTTACAACTTTCTTTCTTACAACTCTTTCCTGGGCAGGGGGAAGGGAGGAGGCCTGCAACCCCTCCCCTCGCTCCCAGCGGCCCCTGCGAGCCAACCACCGTTCGATGCTTGGCACCACGCCAATCAGCTGGGAGGCGGTGTTCTCGCCCCTCCCAGCCATCGCAAATATCGGCGGGGCGAAAATCGCCCGACCTCTTAATTAAGGGGAGAGGAAAAATAATAATAATTGCGGTTGCAATTGCACTCCCTAAAGCTCCGTTTCTCCGGCGGCCGCGTGTCACCAAAAATGGCTAGGCGTGTCAGTGGTGACACGCGTGTCATAGGTTCGCCATCACTGGACTACTGTAATGTTCTCTACATGGGGCTATCTTTGAAGAGTGTTCGGAAGCTTAAGATCATGCAGAATGCAGCTGCGAGAGCAATCATGGCTTCCCCAGGTATGCCCATGTTACACCAACACTCCGCAGTCTGCATTGGTTGTCGATCAGTTTCCAGTCACAATTCAAAGTGTTGGTTATGACCTATAAAGCCCTTCATGGCATCGGACCAATTATGATGATATTTTCAATATTTGCTCTCTACATGGGGCTACCTTTAAAGAGTATTCGGAAACTTCAGATCGTGCAGAATGCAGCTGCGAGAGCAATCATGGGCTTCTCTAAGTATGCTCATGTTACTCCAACACTCCGCAGTCTGCATTGGCTGCCGATCAGTTTCCGGTCACAATTCAAAGTGTTGGTTATGACCTATAAAGCCCTTCATGGCATCGGACCAGGATATCTGCGAGACCGCCTTCTGCCACACAAATCCCAGCGACCGGTTAGGGCCCACAGAGTTGGCCTTCTCCGGGTCCCATCGATGAAACAATGTTGTCTGGCGGGACCCAGGGGAAGAGCCTTTTCTGTGGCGGTCCCAACCCTCTGGAATCAACTCCCCCTGGAGATTAGGATTGCCCCCACTCTCCTTGCCTTTTGCAAACTCCTTAAAACCCACCTCTGCCATCAGGCATGGGAAAATTGATTCCCCTGGGCCATTTTCGCTTTACGTATGGCTTGTATGAGATGTATGATTGGTTGTTTTTATATTAAGGGTTTTAAATTGTTTTAACCATTGGATTTGTACTGTTTTGTTGTTGTGAGCCGCTCCGAATCTCCGGAGAGGGGCAGCATACAAATCTAATAAATAAAATAAAATAAATAAATAAAGATGTGAGGATTGTGGGTTCTCAGCCAGGCTAAACCAAGGACTAAGGGAAAATGAAGTCCTTTGGTGACATAAAACTGGATGGCCATGTTGTCCAATGGCTAGGCGTACCAGTTGGGTCATAAATTTGATGGGTCCGGACAACAATACAACCCCATCTATTGTTTCGACTATCATTGGAGGTTTAACTGGCCATAAGAGTATAGCTTGGAGATGAGCACAGGCCTCATCCATAAAATTGGTCGTGGCTCCTGAATCCATCAAGGCATGGGCTGGGAGGGCTTGGATATGGTTCTTGAGAATTACCTTGATTGCTGGTATCAGGTGTCCTGGGAGTTCAAGGTTCTCATCTGTAGAACTGGAACTCAGCTTGGTGCCTGCCCAATGTAATGTTTCTGTTAGGCCAGGCTCTGGTCGTTTCCTGGCAGGGTTGTCTGGAACTGTTGAGCTGGGCCATGGGCTGGAACCGAAATAGGAACTGCAGCACCATATCTCTTCTGGGGACAAGCAATGGCAAAGTGACCCACTTTTCCATAGTACAGGCACAAACTTCAGCTCGGTGTCTGACTTTCTCAACTTCAGTCAGGCGAGATCTGGTGGTACTGAGATCCATCAACTCATCTCTGGTGCTGGGTGCTGGACAATTCCCAGGATATCCAGGTAGCAACTGGAAGACACATCTTGGTGCAGGGAGGGATGGATTGACAGGTGTGACCTGGATTCCCTGGCGAGGAGCAGGAATTGGTCTGTTGTCCTCAAAAACTGGCATCTGTTGTCTAATCAGACAGGCCTGGGTAGATTACATTCTGGCTTCGATGCCAAAAGAGTGCTAGTACAATACATTGAGTATAGGAGGAGTAGCAGAGTGCATGAGCTCAGTCAGGATTTTGGCAGACAATCCATCTTGGAACACCTCCATCAGAGCCCCTTCATTCCAATTTAGGGGAGCACTTAAATGACGGAATTCGGCTATGTAATGAGCAACACATATGGAACCTTGTCTTATCTGATGTAGTTGTCTGGTGGTATTCTGGATGCAAAGGGGGTCAGCAAACTGATGTTGCATCAACTGGCAGAACCCTGCATAATCTTGTAGAATAGGGCCTTGTTGTTTTAGCCGCTGGCGCAATTAACAAAATCAGGATAAAAGCAACTTTCATATCATGAATAAAGTTGTCTGGGCATGCTGCAATGTACAAATGGCTTTGGTTCAGAAAAGGAGTGAATTTATAACAGTCTCTGCTGAATCTCTCAGGCAAGGCCAGGTGGCATTTTAATCTTAGAGGCACAACAGGAAGCGAGGATGCAGCAATCAGGGGTGGTGGAATCTGCTGTTGCAAGTTGTTGTACATACTCTCGATCAGTTGTAGGACGATGAAGATATTGAGGACTCAGATTCAGATAGTGTTTATGAAGTAGTGGGGGGGGGGGGCGGGGTTACAGGTAGTAGAACAGGTGGGAGGCCAGCCACAGGATGGGGCTATGAGTTCAGGATCTAGTGAGGGAGAATTAGAGGCACACTGGGTTAATCCTAAATTCAGAAGAATTCAGAAACATAGAGAGCAAAGGTCTGGAAGAAGATATTAAGGAGATGAATAGGTTAAATAATTGAGTGAGGTAATTGGCACGTCATGGGACTAGTGAAGAAGAAGGGTGGAGTTTCAACGTTGCCTAACAAAAAGATGTTGATTTTCTATGCCGCTCTCCAAGTAAGCCAAATATTCTGTGTGATTAACTGTCCGTCTGCTGTTTTTTAGTGAGCATGATTTTACGAAATAAATCTTGTCTAGCAGAACAGGAGAAGGAATGTAAGGAATGCAATTAAGAAAGATAACAGAGCCAGGAGAGATACGCCAGTATGAAATGTGTGTCTAGCCGGAAAAGAGGAAAATAAAATGGAGTTTCTTTGTTTATGAAATAATGTGTTTGATAAAAATTATTTGTGCTTACTGAATTTCTACCAGAAACCAGAACACAAGTTAGTTATTTGGTTTTGAAAGGCTACTACAATCTGCTGAAGATCTTGGATATCGGCTTGCATTTGTGCCATGGCTGCCAATCAGTTTCCGGTCACAATTCAAAGTGTTGGTTATAACCTATAAAGCCCTACATGGCATCGGACCAGAATACCTCCGGGACTGCCTTCTGCCGCACGAATCCCAGTGGCCGATTAGGTCCCACAGAGTTGGCCTTCTCCGGATCCTGTCGACTAAACAATGTTGTCTGGTGGGGCTTTCTCTGTGACGGCCCTGGCCTTCTGGAATCAACTCCCTCTAGAGATTCGAACAGCCCCCACCCTCCTCGCCTTCCGTAAAATGCTGAAGACCCACCTTTGTCGCTAGGCGTGGGGATAATTACCCCCCCCTTTGTTATGTTTTCAATCTCTATTGTATGATGAACTGGGTTGAATGTGTATGATTGTGTAGTTGGGATTTTATTATATTGGTTATGTTATTAATGTTTTTAATTGGTTTTAAATTTTTACTATTGGATTTGTAATGCATTCTGTTATTGTTATGTGGTGAGCTGCCCTGAGTCTTCGGAGGGGGGCGGCATACAAATCTAATAAAAAAATAAATAAATGACGTCAAGAAGCTTGCACAGTGGATTGAGTGGGTGGGGATTCAATCTGTTCTGTGCACAGCTCTCAGATCAAAACCCTTGACTCAAAAATCATTTATTTTATGAATAGATCCAACTCTTTATTGATATAAGCACACATAATGAAAGCAGGTTTCTAAATGGCTAAGAAGAAAGGGGTATTATCTTTAGAGCTAAATGTCAACAATGTCCAGGAAAAGCACCAAACTCAACCTAATTCAGCATTCCTAGATAACACAGTCCATTTATCATTTAAGCATATAATTCTGCTCATTGTAGTCCTGACAACAAGCATCCAGCAGAGAAGTGAGTCTTATTGTGGCAGAAATCATGGTTTTAAAGTCTTGTTCAAGCACACCCTCAGTTTCACATCTCTTCCCTTGCACGACATTGAATCCCCGCACCTAATTTCCCAAGATCATTTGCCTTTATACTCCTGGAAGTGACATCATATTACAAAGAGGCTCAGTCAAATACACTAATATCTTTTACTATGCAACTACTCTCGCCTTCTGAGCAACCTTCTTTAGCGAGGGTCTATCCACTGACTTTCTACTCGAATGTCTTCCTCATCCTCCGACTGGGACCACTTCCCCATTGTCATATCAGCCCCATCTAGTGGTTCCTCAGGCTTACTCAGGTCACTTTCTCCCTCATTCTCACTCTCTGCTTCAGCTGGCAATTCCCATGGCCCAGCCATTTAGGGCTTTATATTGACTCTCACTATCAGGAAGTTTCTCCTTAGTTTTAGGTTGCTTCTCTCTTCATTCAGTTTCCATCCATTGCTTCTTGTTTTGCCTTCTGGTGCTTTGGAAAATACATTGTGCCCCCTTATTTCTGGCAGCCCTTTAAAAAACTGATGCATATCACACTCTTGGGCAAAGCATGTAAGTCATTTCCTCCTTTCAGTGGTCCATGAAAGTACATCTATAATATGTAGATTATAAAGTTGAAAAAAGGTGAACAACATTTTTATAGAACTGTAGATTTGTTGAGGCTGAGTGTGACAATCTGAGACTGGGATGGGAGGGGCCAGGTGAGACACCCCTTTATGTGAGTGACATTAAGTTGGCCATACCCACCCAGTCACATAACCACCAATTCTCCTCTGCCAAATCAGATAACCATGAAGCTATGCCCACCTGGTCACATAGCTGCCAAGCCACTTCCACCTGGTCACATGATTTCCAAGCCACTCCCACCCAGTCACAGGACCATCAACCCATGCCCACAAAATAAGCCATGCTCACAAAGCAGTAGCAAATTTTTTAGAACCCACCTCTGTGCTAAGAGCCTGAAAGTTCTTATAAGACTGCAAGATACTTTACATGACAAGAAAGACAAAGTGTACACAATTTTGAGGAAATTCAAATTTTTATATTGGAATTTTAAAAATGAGCCCTTCAGCTTAAAAAAAAGACAAAAAGTATAATGGCTAATAAGAAGGGAAATAAACTTGGGAAGAATTAAATAAGTTATATGGGGGGGGGGAAGGGTTTGCACATATCTTTGTGTATATACTGTTGTGTTTGGGCCTGGGCCAGCCGTTGCTCCCACAGATGGGAGAGACGCGGCACAAAGTGAATGCTAAAGCCGAAGAGCTATGCAAAGAAGGGATCGCTTTAAGGAGTATTACAAGTCATTTTAGGAGCACCTGGGCTGGGTGTGGTTCTTATACTGAGGGCTGGGTGTGGTTCCCTTAATGAGGGCTAAAGGGATAAAAGGGAACAAAGGCCAAGGCAAACTGTGGCTGTTTATCTGTGTTATTTTGTGGTTCCTGCTCTGAAGTTTCTGTTCCGTGCCGTTGGAGTTTTCAACCAAGCTTTTTCAGACAAGTGGGAGGTGAAAACTCTGGGACTTGCTGTTTGCTCCAAAGATTCAAAAGGACTCCCGAAACGTCTTGGCTCATTCCAGGTTGTCTTTGTTTGTTTTTTCCTGTGTTTTTGTATGCGACTGAAGTAAGCCTTGCACTATCATTGTTTTCGGACACTAAGAACTGTTTTTGAGTAATCCTTTTTTGTTTATCTAATACAAGTTTGCTGATTAGCAGAGCACGTGTGTGTTTGATTTCTTTTCCTTGGACTGTTACGCATTGCCTGAGCCCAGTCAGGCAGAACATATACCATATATATAAACCCATCTGTGAAAAAGTCCATCAATTTTAAAATCAAAATATCTTATGAAAATGCACCCTCTACATTTTCATACAATTTAAGTTTTACAATTGGTTTGTTGTTATTGTTAGTCACAAAGTCGTGTCTGACCCATGGGCAATGTTCCTCCAGGCCTTCCTGTCCTCTACCATCCCCAGGAATACATTTAAGCTCACACTGACTGCTTCAGTGACTCCATCCAGCCACTTCATTCTCTGTCATTCCCTTCTTTTGCCCTCAATGGTTAATTCACAGATTATCCATTTTAATGATATTTAGCTTACAATTCTGAAGGTAATATTGGATATATGGATACTTTTAATACTTTGTGGGTTAGCCTAACTGGGATAAGGTGAAATAAAATGAATCCAATTTCTCTATTTAGTTATAGTTAATATAAGTGGAACATGGTTAACATGTATATTTAAAATTGAAATAACCAAATAATACATATTGATAATTACACAACATTTAAATAACTGTTCATAACTGCATCACTGTGTCTTGTACTACTTTTTTTTATAAAGAAAATAATTGATTTTTAAGTGGCTTTCACAATGTAATAAATAAATATTTAGAAAAACATCCAAATTAAACATTACCTTAATGTCAAAAGTTCCAGGTTGATCCCCTTGATTGTATAGTACCAATTGATCCTTGATGGGAGTAAGCCACAATCTTAGCTGACTTAACTGTTGTTCAAATTGATTCGAGTTATTTAACATACATTGAATTTCTTTCTCTTTTTCAGGCAGACCTTTGCATACCTTTAAAATATCAGAAATTCATTTGTAAGATAAAACTATAACTCAGTCAAAAATGTAGCAACATTGTAATTTTTACTAATTATAGTAATATAGTGTGTGTGCATATTAATTAGGAGTATACACTTTATTATTATTTACATACACAGACCCTATCTATATTAGAGGATGTGATAACTGAGATACCATAAGCGAATGAGAGGAGAGGTTTATACGTAATCCATGATTAATTATCATTCATTCAGTGACCATTTGAAATTGTAATGGGACTGAATATGGACACTTATGGCCAGTTCTTGAAATTGACCTGCACAGCTGGTCTAAATGATGTACACTCTTGAAACTGTGTATTTCAAAAGGAAAATTTTATTGAGAAGAAGTGATAGGCAAAGCAGATTCTAAATTCCCTCCAATACTATACAGTTAGAAATAGGTCTTTAGAATCCTTCCCTCCAGTCTGATATGGATTTATCCAATCCACAGGTGTGAAAACGTTATTCTAACATCCTTCCTGAGAAACAGATAGGGACCCTTTTCCAGGGCCTTCTTCCACTTTTAGCAAACTGAGGCAATCCACATGGCCCTCATTCCACAAAAGGTGAAAATATTCCAGGATGTCTAGGCACCAGGATAAAGGTTATAAAATACAGTTTATCCCCAGGTTCCCCCATCTTTCCATTTGAATGGCACTATCATGTTAGGGAACTGACACACCTACCTGTTTTGGGGAGGAAAACAAGATATATGCTAGTGCATGGATATGGGAAATAATATGAAATTTTACCAATTTGGAACTGTTTTATGTTTTTTTTCTTTGCCTAAAGTAAGCAGCTATTGTAATCAGTTATCCAGCACGCAATTTGTTAGATGTAAAACTTTTTTCTCCTCTCTTTATTTTCCTTCAGGTAACATTTTAATTAAGTTAGTGAAATGATTTTAAAATTTCAGCTAACTGTTGATTGTAGACAGAAATTTGACAACAAAAGGACATAAAGAAGAAAATAAGACAAATAAAACACTCACAATAATTCTGCCTCCCAGCATGGCAAACAGTCTGCTTTAGTTTCATTTTCAGCACAGCTTGATTAGCACAAGAAAAATTTCTGCCTCCCAGCAATTTGCCTGTTTGTAGGAAGCCCACACTGCAATAGGCAGCAGTCTGAAACAACTTAGGGAGGCTGATCTAACAGAGAATCAAATGCTTATGCTAATCAGGCTGTGCTGAAGCTGAAATGGGCTATTTGCAATTTGCTGCTTGCTGCAAGGAGGTAAATTGCTGGAGACCAAAGGGTGGGTGCTAGCAGGTGAGAGGAGCTACATTTGGTGTGTAAGACAACCCAAACTTTCATTCTCTTTTAAGGTGGGAAAAAGTACCGTATATACTCAACTATAAGTCGACCTGATTATAAGCCAAGGCACCTACTTTTGCCACAAAAACTGGGAAAATTTATTGACTCAACTATAAGTCGAGAGTGGAAAATGCAGTGGCTACTGATAATTTATAAAAATGGAAACCAATAAAATTACATCAATTGAGGCATATATAGATTAAATAGAAAGAAAGAAAGAAAGAAAGAAAGAAAGATAGATAGATAGATAGATAGATAGATAGATAGATAGATAGATAGATAGATAGTGTTGTGGTTAGCTCTGGCCCAGCTCCTGCCCCAAGGACTTTGGATGTGGGGGAGACATCCACATGCTGCAGGCCTGTTTTGCCCCCGGTGGAATCTGCTGATGAAGGCTCCTCTGACCAAGAAGACATGACTGACAGGGAGGAGGAGAGTGTGGCAGACAGCTCAGAAGAAGATCAATTATCTAGCTCCTCCTTGGATTCAGAACAAGAGTTAATGATACAGCCATGCATGCGGAGAGCGATGCATAGGCAACAACAACTGAGAGATTATTATCAACGAAAATGAGGCCACCTGTGGTTGGGTGGGGCTGTGGTAATTAGTGAGGCTGCTATAAATAGCAGCCTGTGGGTTTGGCCATTGTAGAGGATTATCTGATCGTTGTGTTTCGTGACTGCTTTACTGACTGACTTTTTGTGTGCTGATTTTTCCCCGCTTTGAAACTAAACCAGAGCAAAGTGTGTTTCACTTTGTGAAAAAAGGACTGTGCATTGCCTCACAGCTGCAAGCTAAGTATCAAAGAACTGATAAGGGACTTGTACAAATTACCAGTTTGTTTGGAGATGAGTGCTCTTTGCTATACCAAAAGAGGGCTTAGTTTAAGTGAATTTTCATTATAAAGAACATTGTTTTGAATTTTCAAACGTGTGTGTGTCTGAAATTTGTACCTGTGAATTTTTGAGAGGAGTCTACCAGAGAGATTTAGATTTAGATTAGATTTATATGCCACCCCTCTCCGCAAACTCGGGGCAGCTCACAACAAAGTAAAAACAATACATAATAACAAATCCAATAACCACCAATCCAATTACAATGTTAAGCTAAAAAATTCATTAAAAACAACCCCAGAATATTAAAAA
This sequence comes from Erythrolamprus reginae, assembly GCF_031021105.1. Lineage (NCBI taxonomy): Eukaryota > Metazoa > Chordata > Lepidosauria > Squamata > Dipsadidae > Erythrolamprus > Erythrolamprus reginae. The sequence continues at coordinate 72,858,639 of NC_091953.1, read as the reverse complement.
ACAAGCACACAATCAATCTAACACCAAAACAACATGGGCAAGGGGGAGATGTTTCAGTTCCCCCATGCCTGACGGCAGAGGTGGGTTTTAAGGAGTTTGCGAAAGGCAAGGAGGGTGGGGGCAATCCTAATCTCAGGGGGGAGCTGGTTCCAGAGGGTCGGAGCCGCCACAGAGAAGGCTCTTCCCCTGGGTCCTGCCAGATGACATTGTTTAGTCGACGGGACCCGGAGAAGGCCAACTCTGTGGGACCGAACCGGTCGCTGGGATTCGTGCGGCAGAAGGCGGTCCTGGAGATATTCTGGTCTGGTGCCATGAAGGGCTTTATAGGTCATAACCAACACTTTGAATTGTCACCAGAAACTGATCGGCAACCAATGCAGACTGCGGAGTATTGGAGGGATATGGGCATACTTAGAGAAGCCCATAATTGCTCTCGCAGCTGCATTCTGCACGATCTGAAGTTTCCGAACACTTTTCAAAGGTAGCCCCATGTAGAGAGCATTATAGTAGTCGAGCCTCGAGGTGATGAGGGCATGAGTGACTGTGAGCAATGACTCCCGGTCCAAATAGGGCCGCAACTGGTGCACCAGGGGAACCTGGGCAAACACCCCCCTCGCCACAGCTGAAAGATGTTTCTCTAATGTGAGCTGTGGATCGAGGAGGACGTCCAAGTTGTGGACCCTCTCTGAGGGGGTCAATAATTCCCCCCCAGGGTAATGGATGGACAGCTAGAATTGTCCTTGGGAGGCAAGAACCACAGCCACTCCGTCTTGTCTGGATTGAGTTTGAGTTTGTTGACACCCATCCAGGCCCCAACAGCCTCCAGGCACCAGCACATCACTTCCACTGCTTCATTGACTGGACATGGGGTGGAGATGTATAACTGGGTATCATCGGCGTATTGATGATACCTCACCCCATGTCCATGGATGATCTCCCCCAGCGGTTTCATGTAGATATTAAATAGCAGGGGGGAGAGGACCGACCCCTGAGGCACCCCACAAGGGAGAGACCTCGAGGTCGACCTCTGACCCCCCACTAACACTGACTGCGACTGACCGGAGAGGTAGGAGGAGAACCACTGGAGAACAGTGCCTCCCACTCCCAACCCCTCCAGCCGGTGCAGAAGGATACCATGGTCGATGGTATCGAAAGCCGCTGAGAGGTCAAGGAGCACCAGGACAGAGGACAAGCCCCTGTCCCGGGCCCGCCAGAGATCATCCATCAACACGACCAAAGCAGTTTCCGTGCTGTAGCCGGGCCTGAATCCAGACTGTTGAGGACCTAGATAATTGGCTTCTTCCAAGGACCGCTGGAGTTAAAGTGCCACCACCTTCTCAACAACCTTCCCCGTAAAGGGAAGGTTGGAGACTGGACGGTAGTTATTAAGCACGGCTGGGTCCAGGGAAGGCTTCTTGAGGAGGAGGCGCACAAGTGCCTCCTTATAAAGGGCCGGAAAGGACCCCCTCCCCAAGGAGGCGTTGACAATCTCCTGGACCCAGCTCCGTGTCACCTCCCGACTGGCCGAAACCAGCCAAGAGGGACACGGATCCAGTAAACAGGTGGCGGAACTCACAGCTCCAATGGCCTTGTCCACTTCATCAGGTGACACCAAGTCAAACTCTGCCCAGACAGGTGGACAAAGACGTTTAGCCCCAGTCACCTCGACTGACTCGTTGTCAGTCGACTCTGTTTTACAATTGGATTCGAGGTCCGCTCGGATCCGAGTGATTTTATCAGCGAAAAACGTGTTAAAATCCTCAGCACTACTCTGCAAGGGCTCCCCAACTCCCCCCTGATTAAGAAGGGAGTGGGTTACCCTAAACAGAGCGGCTGGGCGGGATTCCGCTGATGCAATCAAAGCGGCATGATACGCGCATCTTGCCGCCTTGAGCGCCACTTTGTAAGTCTTAATATGAGCTCTTACAAGTGTTCGATCGGATTCAGACTTACTCTTCCTCCATCGCTTCTCTAGACGTCTCTTCTGGCGCTTCAACTCCCAGAGCTCCTCGTTGTACCATGGAGCTCTACGTGGTCTAGTGCCGCAGAGAGGTCGCAACGGTGCAATCCGGTCAAGAGCCCCTGCCGCAGCCGTATTCCAGGCCTCAGCAAGAGACTCTGCCGAACTGTGAACAAGTGTATCTGGAATAACCCCAAGCACCCTCTGAAAACCTTCTGGATCCATCAGGCGTCTGGGGCGGAACAACTTAATCGGTTCCGCCTCCCTGCGGGGAAGGATTGGAGCCAGGAAGTTAAGCCGCAGTAGAAAATGGTCTGACCATGACAAAGGCAACACTTCTAAGCCCCTTAGTCTCAGACCATTACTCAATTGCTCAGAGAGGAATATCATATCGGGTGCGTGCCCACCCTCGTGAGTCGGACCCTGAACTACTTGTGTCAGGTCCATGGCTGTCATGGTGGCCATGAACTCCTGTGCCAGTCCAGAGGAACCACCGAGTGATGGCAGATTGAAGTCACCCAGGACAATAAGTCCGGGGAACTCCACCGCCAACCGGGCCACCTCCTCGAGCAGCACAGGCAGGGCTGTTGACACGCAGCTGGGAGGCAGGTACGTGAGTAACAAGCCCACCTGAACCCCTAAGTCCAACTTCACCAGAAGGGACTCGCAACCCGCAACCCGCAACCTCTGGAGCAATGAGCCTACGCAGGCAAAGACTCTCCCTGGCTATAATAGCAACTCCTCCTCCCCTTCCCTGGGGTCGAGGTTGGTGCCATACCCGAAACCCAGCTGGACAGATTTCCGAGAGAGGAACTCCTCCCTCCGGGCCCAGCCAGGTTTCGGTCACACAAGCCAGGTCGGCCTCCTCATCCAGGATCAAATCCCGGACGAGGAGAGCTTTATTTACCACCGACCTGGCATTGAGCAGCAGCAACTTGAGCCCAGGGCCAGAATTACACTCATCACCAGTATCTTGGGTTGAGCTCAAGGAGCCGGAAGAAGGGATCGCTACTAAGCAGCGATCTCTCCTTCCCCTGGAATGGCTAGCTCCAAGGCTCCCACCATATCTGGTGGGAGCCTGACAGAACAGATAGATAGACAGACAGACAGACAGACAGACAGACAGACAGACAGACAGACAGACCAGTAACTAAAATAAAATAAATAAAATGAACTGGCCACACCCCTTTTTTCCCATCGTCCCCAGCCAAAAAGCAACTCTTCAGATGCTTCTCTCTGGCATCTTGCGAGCGTGCAATTTATTTTTTACTGAAAGGACCTTTTTTCCCCTCCCCCGGCTGCCAGAGAAAGTGCAGGAAGAGGAAGGCAAATGGGAGAGGGAGCCCCCTTCACTGCAGATGATAGATAGACAGACAGATAGACCCCTTTTCCCCCATCGTGCCCAGCCAAAAAGCAAGCCGCTGTAATCCATGGCCGGGGACTGGGCAAAGGGGGAGAGAGATAGAAAAGCCTGGCTGCTATTGTCGATTCTTCCACTTAGCATTCTCCCTCTCCCCTCCTAACTTTATCCCCCCCCACACACACCTCCACCGAGCCATTCTGAGATTTGAGCCTAAGAGAGACGGAGAGGCTCCTCAGGACAAGCGAGGCAGGCAATCAGTGGCTTCCCAAGAGCACACAAACTTTCTGCGGAGCTTCTTCTTCTCTCTTCGTGGTGAAGCAGCTGGACGCTACACTGCAGAAGCTGTCCGGGCGGAGAAGCCATGGACGATGCAGCTGCCTTGGGGAAGCAGGCAGCAGGTGAGGTGGGCAGCGGGAGGCGGCTTCTGGTCGGAATGCCTGGAACCGAGCAAGTCAGCCAAGTCTATGGGGCCCTGTCCTGCCGAGCTCCCTCCACCGAGCTATTCTGGTATTCCAGCCGAAGAGAGTCTGACTCACTCGGTTCCAGGCGCCCCGACCAGAAGCCACCTCCTGCCACCCGCCTCCCCTGCCGCCTGCTTCCCCGAGGGAAGACAGCCGTGGGAAAGGACACGGTTTTTTTCTTCTTCTGCTGGTCGAGGACAAAGCCGGCTTTGGGGGCGGCGGGTGAGCCGGCGATGGTACAACTTGTCAGCAGCGAGAGAAACATGTCAGGGGCTAGAAAACCCCAAGCCAAGACTCCCTTTTTTTTGCTCTCCTCTCAGCCTTGGCAGAGTGCCGAGAAATGGGGTTTTCAGAGTAGGGAAGCAAAAACTCTCAGAATGTCACCACCGAGGTGTTTCTTGATGGGGTGGGGGGTTCCTCAACTTTCCATCAATTAATACCCACTCCGGTAATTTTCTTGCAAATTACTGGAGCTGGTGGTGGGGGCTTCATGGCCACACACACCGCTTTGGTGCGGCATGGTTGGGCTCTCCTTTTTCCTCCTGCTGCTGCTGCCGCTGTCTGCATGTGCCCTGCTTTTTTCCTTTCCTCCTTCCTGGCCTTGGGAGGTGGCCGCATGAGGCTGGAGGGGAGCTGGCAAGTAGAGAGGGAAGCTCGCCGAGGCCAGGAAGGAGAAAACAGGGAGCAAGTAAGGAGTGCAGATGCAGCAGCAGGAGGGGAAAAAAGGAGAGCTAAGACCAGTAATCCCGGAAGTGACTGCCGCTGGTCAGCTGAAGCTGTGTGTAGCTTCGGCAGAATGGTTGCATGCCCTTGTGGGTCCAGCCTACCCTTGCTGCTGGCGCTCGGGACATTGCAGTGCGCGAGCGCCATCAGTGACTCAAGTATAAGTCTAGGTCAGATTTTTCAGCACATTTTTCAGCACATTTTTGTGGTATTGGGTTTTTCCTTGATGACTTCTAGAATCAAGGATGTTCTTGATTTCAAAGTGTTCACCTTTATTTACTTACTGACATACTTATAAGGTGACCAATCATCCTCCTTTAGGGAGGACAGTCCTTCTTTTGTAGGTTCTGTCCTTCCTCAAAAAGTGTCCTCCTACCTGTCCTCCTTTTTGATATTTTAAAACTAATCTGTTAATCTCTGTATTCAGAGATGCTGCGCCAAACTGTTACGCTTCATGCGACGATACAGTTCAGAAAGACATGATTATGAAACGCATGCGCAGGGCACAGGAAAACTTCACATCTCGCATTTGTCTCCCACCATTACCTCTATATTGTACTTTACCATATTTTTCAGTGTATAAGACGTACCGGTGTATAAGACACACCTAGATTTTGGAGGAGGAAAACCAGGAAAAAAGTATTCTAAACTAAATGGTGCAATATTATATTGTTTAATAAAATACCAGTGTAGCAGAATACTTTTGCAACCATGTATACTTTTAAAAACCATGTATACTTTTTAAAACCATGTACACTTTTTACAAACTTCAAACTTGACAGCTTCAAGACTTGTGGACTTCAACTCCCAGAATTCCTACACCAGTCATGCTAACTCAGAAATGGGAATTGAAGTCCACAAGCCTTAAACTTGCTATGTTTGAAGACCCTTGCACTCCTAACCCCTAACTCAGAGGTCTTCAAACTTGACAGCTTTAAGACATCTTAAAGACATCCTTTGAAATGAAAAGCCAGACCAATGGGGTTCACAAGCAAGGGACATTAATGCCCACATTCTTCCTAGGGCTGCCTTTTTGACTGCTTAAGAATGAGTTATTATGACTCTGGAACTGGAAAGGCTATTTGCCTACATGATGGAAATTTATTTATTTATTTATTTATTACTTAGATTTGTATGCCGCCCCTCTCCGAAGACTTGGGGCGGCTCACAACACGTGGAAACAAATCATAAATAATCTGACAATTTAAAATATTTAAAGATTTAAGAAAGACCCCATATACTAACAGACATACACACAAACATACCATATATAAATTAACATGCCCAGGGGGAGATGTTGCAGTTCCCCCATGCCTGACGGCAAAGGTGGGTTTTAAGGAGTTTACGGAAGGCAGGAAGAATAGGGGCAGTTCTAATCTCTGGGGGGAGTTGGTTCCAGAGGGCCGGTGCCGCCACAGAGAAGGCTCTTCCCCTGGGGCCCGCCAACCGACATTGTTTAGTTGACGGGACCCGGAGAAGGCCCACTCTGTGGGACCTAATTGGTCGCTGGGATTCGTGCGGCAGGAGGCGGTCTCGGAGATATTCTGGTCATAACCAACACTTTGAATTGTGACCGGAAACTGCCAATGCAGACTGCGGAGTGATGGTGAAACATGGGCATACCTAGGTAAGCCCATGACTGCTCTCGCAGCTGCATTCTGCACGATCTGAAGTTTCCAAACACTTTTCAGAGGTAGCCCCATGTAGAGAGCATTACAGTAGTCGAACCTCAAAGTGATGAGGGCATGAGTGACTGTGAGCAATGAGTCCCGGTCCAGATAGGGCCGCAACTGGTGCACCAGGCGAACCTGGGCAAACGCCCCCCTCGCCACAGCTGAGAGATGGTTTTCTAATGTGAGCTGTGGATCGAGGAGGATGCCCAAGTTGCGGACCCTCTCTGAGGGGGGCAATGATTCCCCCCCCAGGGTGATGGACGGACAGATGGGATTGTCTTTGGGAGGCAGAACCCACAGCCACTCCGTCTTATCCGGGTTGAGTTTGAGTCTGTTGACACCCATCCAGGCCCCAACAGCCTCCAGGCACCGGCACATCACTTCCACCGCTTCGTTGACTGGGCATGGGGTGGAGATGTAAAGCTGGGTATCATCGGCATATTGATGATACCTCACCCCATGTCCTTGGATGATCTCACCCAGCGGTTTCATGTAGATGTTGAATAGCAGGGGGGAGAGGACCGACCCCTGAGGTACCCCACAAGGGAGCGACCTCGGAGCTGACCTCTGACCCCCCACTAACACCGACTGCGACCGGCCAGAGAGGTAGGAGGAGAACCACTGAAGAACAGTGCCTCCCACTCCCAACCCCTCCAGCCGGTGCAGAAGGATACCATGGTCGATGGTATCGAAAGCCGCTGAGAGGTCAAGAAGCACCAGGACAGAGGATAAACCCCTGTCCCGGGCTCGCCAGAGATCATCCATCAACGCGACCAAAGCGGTTTCAGTGCTGTAACCGGGCCTGAAGCCTGACTGCTGGGGACCTAGATAATCAGCTTCTTCCAAGGACTGCTGGAGCTGGAGTGCCACCACCTTCTCGACAACCTTCCCCATAAAGGGAAGGTTGGAGACTGGACGATAGTTATTGAGTATGGCTGGGTCCAGGGAGGGCTTCTTGAGGAGGGGGCGCACAAGCGCTTCTTTATAGAGAGATGGAAAGACTCCCCTCCCCAAGGAAGCGTTGGTAATCTCCTGGGCCCAGCTCCGTGTCACCTCCCTGCTGGCCGAAACCAACCAGGAGGGACACGGATCCAGTAAACAGGTGGCGGAACTCACAGCTCCAATGGCCTTGTCCACTTCATCAGGTGTCACCAGATCAAACTCTTCCCAGACAGGTGGACAAGTACGTGCCCCAGTCACCTTGACTGACTTGTTGTCAGTCGACTCTGTATTACAATTGGAGTCGAGATCAGCCCGGATCCGAGCGACTTTATCAGCGAAAAACGTGTTAAAATCCTCGGCACTGCTCTGCAAGGGCTCCCCAGCTCCCCCCTGGTTAAGAAGGGAGCGGGTCACCCTAAATAGAGCGGCCGGGCGGGATTCCGCTGATGCAATTAAGGCGGCATGGTACGCGCATCTTGCCGCCTTGAGCGCCACTTTGTAAGTCTTAATAAAAGCTCTTACAAGTGTTCGATCGGATTCGGACCTACTCTTCCTCCATCGCTTCTCTAGAGGTCTCTTTTGGCGTTTCAACTCCCGGAGCTCCTCGTTGAACCATGGGGCTCTACGGGGTCTAGCACCGCGGAGAGGTCGCAAAGGCGCAATCCAGTCAAGAGCCCCTGCCGCAGCCGTATTCCAGGCCTCAGCAAGGGACTCCGCCGAACTGTGGACGAGTGCCTCTGGAATAACCCCAAGCGCCGTCTGAAAGCCCTCTGGGTCCATCAGGCGTCTGGGGCGGAACATCTTCATTGGTTCCGCCTCCCTGTGGGGAAGGATTGGAGCCAGGAAATCAAGCCGTAGTAGAAAATGGTCTGACCATGACAAAGGCAACACTTCTAAGCCCCTTAGTCTCGGACCATTACTCAATTGCTCGGAAAGGAATACCATGTCAGGTGCGTGCCCTCCCTCGTGAGTCGGACCCTGTACTACTTGAGTCAGGTCCATGGCTGTCATGGTGGCCATGAACTCCTGTGCCAGCCCAGAGGTTTCACCGAGTGACGGCAGGTTGAAGTCCCCCAGGACAATGAGTCCGGGGAACTCCACCGCCAACCCGGCTACCTCCTCGAGTAGCACAGGCAGGGCTTTTGACACGCAGCTGGGAGGCAGGTACGTGAGAAATAAGCCCACCTGAACCCCTAAATCCAACTTCAGCAAGAGTGACTCGCAACCCGCAATTTCCGGAGCAATGAGTCTACGCAGGCAAAGGCTCTCCCTGGCTATAATAGCCACTCCTCCCCCCCTTCCGTGGGGTCGAGGTTGATGCCATATCTGAAACCCGGCTGGGCAAATTTCAGAGAGAGGAACACCTCCCTCCGGGCCCAGCCAGGTTTCAGTAATACAAGCCAGATCGGCCTCCTCATCCAGGATCAGATCCCGGATGAGGAGAGCTTTATTTACCACCGAGCTGGCATTGAGCAGCAGCAACCTGAGCCCAGGGCCAGAGTTACACTCATCACCAGTACCCAAGATTGGGCTCACAGAGCCAGAACAAGGGACCGTTATTAAGCAACGGTCTCTCGTTCCCCTGGAACGGCTAACTCTGTGACCCCCGCCATATCTGCCTCTCCCCAGCAACACAGGAATATTCCGGCCCTCTGCCACCCCAGAGATCAATCCCCCTTCCTCTCCTGTCTCCCGAGCGTCAGGTGGGCCAAATCTATCACTCATACTACTGTCACTCATCTCATCCATACCATATTCCCACCCACCCCAATGTTGAAAAACAAATTAACTGACTACAAAAACAAATACAATTGACTACTCCCTCTCCAAGGTGGGAGGGAGTACTGTAATTAACACATCAACTCCTCACTCTCTCTCACACACAAATCCCACCTGCTCTGCCTGCAAAAACTCAGTGCCCTAAAACTACCAAGTGCTGCTGGTGCCGCCATCTTCAATCGTTTCTTTCACGTTGAGGGCACTCCGAGTGAAGCTGCCTCAGCTGAGGAGAGGCAGCCCCTGCCCAGCCCCTGTCAGAGCCACTCACCCGAGCTGAGCTCACCACTCAACAATATGGCACTTATGCGGACGACGGCTCTGTCCCTTCAGGGCCTGTTTGCCAACCTACTCAGCCTCGCAATTCGGTGGCGGGAATGGGGGACTGGTGTGTGGACATGACATTCCCGGTGCTGCTACTCCTCAAAGGGAAGCTGCCAGAGCTGCCTCAGCAGTTCATAGAATCATAGAGTTGGAAGGGACCTCCAGGGTCATCGGGTCCAACCCCCTGCTAAATGCAGGGTTCATTAAACCATCCCAGAAAGATGTCCAGTCTCTGTTTGAAGACCTCCAGTGAAGGTGAGCCCACCACCTCCTGTGGCAAACTGTTCCACTGGTTTATCACCCTTACTGTTAGAAAGTTTTCTATGTTAAATCTACTCCCTTGCAGTTTCATTACATTGTTTCTAGTCTTCCATGTGCTAATGAGAACAATGCTGATCCCTCTGCTTCCGATATTTATAGACAGTTATCAAGTCTCCTTTCAGTCTTCTTCTTTGCAGACTAAACATCCCTAGATCCTTTAACCGTTCCTCCTAGGACATGATTTCCAGACCACTCACCATCCTTGTAACTCTCCTCTGAACTTGCTCTAGTTTATCAATGTCCTTTTTAAATTGGGGCCCCCAGAACTGAACACAGTATTCCAAGTGTGGTCATACCAAAGTACTGTAGAGAGGAATAATTATATCATGTGAGTGAGATTCTATGCTCCTCTTGATGCATCCCAGGATTGTGCTTGCCTTTTTTGCAGCTGCTTCACACTATTGACTCATGTTTATTCCGTGATCTACCAATACACCCAGGTCCTTCTCACCTGTGCTGCTGCTCAGACATATTCCTCCCATTCTATATGTGCTGTTTTCATTATTTTTGCCCAGATGTAGGATCTTGCATTTCTCTCTGTTAAATATCATTCTGTTAGTTTCAGCCCATTGTTCAAGCCTGTCTAGATCCCTCTGAATCCTAACTCTGTCTTGTTTAGTATTAGCAACACCACCTAGCTTTGTGTCATCAACAAATTTGATAAGTTTTCCTTCAATTCCTTTATCTAGATCATTTATAAATATGTTAAATAGCACTGGGCCTAGGACAGACCCTTGTTGTACTCCACTTGAAACATTCTTCCAATTGGATGTGCAACCATTTATTACCACTCTTTGAGTACGATCACTAAGCCAGTTTTGAATCCATCTAACTGTTCTTTTGTCAATGTCATACTAGACCATTTTTTCAATAAAGATGGAATAAGATACTTTGTCAAATGCTTTACTCAAGTCAAGATATACCACATTTGCATTTCCCTGATCAATCCATTCGGTAATTCTATCATAGAAGTTGCCGCCGCTGCTGCCTCCACCGAGACCAGCTAAATCGGGCTGCGTGCCCGCCTTGTCCCTGCCAGCTGGAGGTCCTGGGCAGCTGCCTGGAAAGTGACATTTTGCTGCTGGTATGACACCTGGCACACTGCCCATCCCCGGGGCTGAGCTGCCAGCCTACTGATGAAAGCTGCCTGGTGGCCTCGGCAACATTTGGTGTATAAGACGCATCCAATTTTTAAGCACTGTTATGAGGTAAAAAGGTGCATCTTATACACCAAAAAATATGGTACTTCTAATGGAAATACAAAATTATTTCTTTCTCAGTGAATATTATACTCAAGTATAATACGGAAAAACGCCACGTCCCAGCAGTCCCAACCTCCCTTATTTATCATGAACTCATTACTTAATTACCCCTTGAACAGCTGTATGCTCTTATCTCCTTTGACGCCTGCACAACTGATCCCTACATGCCATAATCCTGCACACACGAGGATCCTCCATAACAGCGTCCCCTTCAGAGTCTGATGACTCCCTAATTGGAGAACTGACTGGTGGGCTGGCTGCACCCATCTCCCTGTCAGTCTCCTCTCCACCACTGTCTGCTTCTGCTTGTGAACTAATTTCACTGTCTAATTCAGCTGGCAACCAAACAGGTCTCCAATAAACCGAGGATTCCCATAATTCTACATCAAAATCCCCAGCTAGTCCAGAGCCAACCACAACACAGAATTAAAACCCCCAATATTTAAAAAACATCCATCCATCTATCATTTGTCACTATTGGCTAGAGCAGAGTGTTGTAGCTCAATGGCTCCAGGCCTACTGGCAAAGCCAAGTTTTTAAGGCCTTTCAGAAGGCCAGGAGTGTGGGGGCAGTGCAAATCTCTGGGGGAGTTGGTTCCAGAGGGCCGGAGCTGCCCCAGAGAAGGCACTTTCCCATGGCCTCCCCAGCCGGCATTGTTTGGCTGACAGGACCTGGAGAAGGCCAATTCTGTGGGATCTAATCGGTTGCTGGGACATGAGGCAGAAGACAGTCCCGTAAATATGTATGTATATATGTATGTATGTATGTATGTATGTATGTATGTATGTATGTATGTATGTATCTATGTATGTATCTATCTATCTATCTATCTATCTATCTATCTATCTATCTATCATCTGTCTATCTATAAAATTTATAGGCTGCCCCTCTCTTGATGGACTCAGGTCACCATAAAACAGTAAAATTAGTACATAAAGTTTTTAAAAATCCCAAAATACATATAATAAAAATGAATACAAAATTTAAAACTCAATGTACAGCAGGCATACAAACATCACTCATTCATACTACTAGCTGGAGTAGGATGCCATTACTCAATGGCCCCAGGACTGCTAGCATGTGTGTTTTCAAATAATCTGGTCCTAAGCCATGTAGGGCTTTATAGGTGATAACCAACACCTTAAATTGCATTCGGAGACCAATTGGAGGCCAGTGCAGCTCACAGAATGTTGGAGTAATATTGGTGTATCTGGGTACACCCATAACAGCTCGCGCGGCTGTATTCTTGACTAATTGAAGTCTCAAAACATTATTTAAGGGTATGATTAAAGCACCCAGGTAGAGCAATGGGTGCTTTAATCATTATGGGTGTAAGTGGTACAGGTTCTTGGGGGTTTAAGTGAGAATGTGACATCTCTTTTTAGTAGGCCAATGTGATAAACTGGATGTATCTGTCTAAGTGTTTGGGCAAATGTCTCAAAACATTCAAAACTGCTGTTACTGGGTTGATGATTCTAGTGATTGGGAATGGGCCCACAAACTTTGGGTCTAGTTTCTTTGACGGTTATAGTATTTGCAAGTATTTTGTTGATAAATATACTCTGTCTCATACTTGAAAAGGTTTTAGTTGTGTTCTTTTCTTGTCTACTTGATGTTTAAATGTTTCCCTAGTGACTTTTAGTGCTAACTTGACTACAGGCCAGGTCTTTTGTAAGGTTTCCATTTATTCCTTCAGGGAGGCCATGTGTCAAAGTTCCAGGTAACATCCAAACTAAATCAGAATCCAAGTTAAATTCCAATTTATTTCCGGAGCCATCCTAGCACCTAAACAGGGAAACCTGGATCTGAGTTTCTCACTCAGTTGAAATTCACATCCCTTGTCCCCCACCCACAAACATGTCATGTTGCCCATTCAGATTGTTCCAGAATGGCCAGTCCTTTCTTCACTTCTTCACCATCAGTAGACAAAGCCACCATAGGATCCCTGTCACAAATCTCCACTACTGCTGATTCCCACTATTCTATCTATCATCTTTAAGCAGCCATATCTTTAAACTTTTGATCTAAGTGAGCCAAAGCGCCAGAACACTTCTGATCCAAACAATCATTGAATGAGGCATCTTAAAACTCCCACAGAAATTGGTGTAAAAATCCTTTAAAACTCCTCAGTTTGCATTGGATTGGATTTCAATCCTCCACCAATTTAAATCTATACCAGATCAGAATCCTCCCACTGAAGCCACTCCAAAATAATAATAATAATAATAATAATAATAATAATAATAATAATAATAACAACTGTGATCAGCAAAGAGTACATCCAGAGGAACAGAGAAATTTTGAAGAGCGAACTGAATGGTGGTCACACCATCAAGGCTATAAATACTTGGGCCATACCTGTCATTAGATACACAGCTGGCATAGTGAACTGGACTCAAGCAGAGCTGGACAACTTGGACAGGAAAACCAAAAAATTAATGACAATCCATCATGCACTACACCCCCGCAGTGATGTTGACAGGCTGTATTTACCAAGGAAAATAGGTGGCAGAGGGCTTTTGCAAGTGAAGCAGACAGTGGAAGAAGAGAAGCATGCATTAGCTGACTATGTTAAGGAGAGCAAAGAGGGGAGATACCACACTTGGCCAACCGTTCTTTGGAAAACTCAGAGAGAATAAAACTTTTATGTACTCTCTGCTTGAATGTCTCATGTGAATTCCTTTGTCAAAATTCAGCACACATGCTGATAAGCCAGTTGAGTTTTTTCTGTTAAAACATGCTGAATATTGCAAACAATTGTCCCAGTGGAGAGTTGGGGAGGGGGGGCGCACGAAATATTTACTTCTTTTTAAAAAAAACTTTATTAATTTTTCATAAAAATTGACAAACATACAAACAAACATCTAATATGGTGTAGGGGTTACAATTTCCCCTCTTGTCATAGAAGTCAAATTTCTTTACAGAAAAAGAATACATTATTAATACCTTAATTCAACATATTGATTTAAATGAAAAGAAGAAACTTTATTCAACCTTATGATACTAAAAAAACTCATATATAAAGAAGAAAAAGAAAAAAAGAAGATTAATCATTTTAATATATTTATAATTCTCACATAAGTTTACCATTTAATTTTTCTTCTTATTTATCCATATATACATCTTATTCCAAATACAGTAGAACCTCGACATACGAGCTGCTCTATATACGAGCATTTCGAGATGCGAGCTAGGAGGGGAGAGATATTTTGATTCTACTTACGAGCCCAAATTTGGGGTATGAGCGTTTCTTCCGCTGCCGCCAGGCTCCGCCCGGCTGTCATTCTGTAGAGAAGCAAGAAGCGGAGGAAGAGCTGGATGCTGGCGGCGGCGGCGGAAGGCAAATGCGGCTTGGAAGCTGGGAGGGGGACGGAATATGGGAGGAGAGAGGCAGCCTCCACGTTTTCCTTTCGGAGGAAGAGCTAAGTGGCCAAAGACGTTCCGCCCCCCTCCCAGCTTCCAAGCTGCAGTTGTGTTCCTCCGCCGCCGCCAGGCTCCGCCCGGCTGTCATTCTGTAGAGAAGCAAGAAGCGGAGGAAGAGCTGGATGCTGGCGGCGGCGGAGGAAGGCGAATGCGGCTTGGAAGCTGGGAGGGGGGCGGAATATGGGAGGAGAGAGGCAGCCTCCACGCTTTCCTTTCGGAGGAAGAGCTAAGTGGCCAAAGACGTTCCGCCCCCCTCCCAGCTTCCAAGCTGCATTTGCTTTCCTCTGCCGCCGCCAGGCTCCACCTGGCTGTCATTCTGTAGAGAAGCAAGAAGCGGAGGAAGAGCTGGATGCTGGCAGCGGCGGAGGAAGGCGAATGCGGCTTGGAAGCTGGGAGGGGGGCGGAACGTCTTTGGCCACTTAGCTCTTCCTCCGAAAGGAAAGCGTGGAGGCTGCCTCTCTCCTCCCATATTCCGCCCCCCTCCCAGCTTCCAAGCCGCATTCGCTTTCCTCCGCCGCCGCCAGGCTCCGCCCGGCTGTCATTCTGTAGAGAAGCAAGAAGCGGAGGAAGAGCTGGATGCTGGCGGCGGCGGAGGAAGGCGAATGCGGCTTGGAAGCTGGGAGGGGGACGGAATATGGGAGGAGAGAGGCAGCCTCCACGCTTTCCTTTCGGAGGAAGAGCTAAGTGGCCAAAGACGTTCCGCCCCCCTCCCAGCTTCCAAGCCGCATTTGCTTTCCTCCGCCGCCGCCAGGCTCCGCCCGGCTGTCATTCTGTAGAGAAGCAAGAAGCGGAGGAAGAGCTGGATGCTGGCGGCGGCGGAGGAAGGAATGTTTTGAATATATTGCGTGAATTAAATTTACAAATTTTGTGCCAAATCTCATTTTATTTAATTTATTTTTATAAAAGTCCAGTTTACATTATCAAAAGCTTTTTTGGCATCGAGGAACATTAGTGTTACTGGTTTTCCAAAATGTTATTCATAATATTCTAATGTATTGATAATCATTCTAAGATTGTTTTTTATTTGTCTACCTGGTAAGAACCAGGATAGAGCGATTTTTGGAGAGATTTGGGGCTAGATAGGAAGTTTTTGGGGCAGCGATTTTTGGAGAGATTTGGGGCTATATAGGAAGCTTTGGGTGCAGCGATTTTTGGAGAGATTTGAGGCTAGATAGGAAGCTTTTAGGGCAGCAACTTTGGGAGAGATTTGGGGCTAGATAGGAAGCTTTGGGGAGAGCGATTTTTGGAGAGATTTGGGGCAAGATTTTTGGAGCCCTCCTTGAGCCCCCGGCATCACACCTGGCACTCTACCAACGTGGGAGCCTCCCCAGAGCCCCCGACAACAACAGAGGACTCTAACTCAGCCCAGAGCCCTCCTCAAGCCCCTGGCATCAAATCCGGCACCCAGCTGATGCAGGAGCTTCCCCAGAGCCTTACGCTTAATCAAAGCATAATCAACTAATAAATCAGCAAAAACAAGACCAGCCAAAACACAACTAAATACAAAAACAGCACTCATCAGCAGCACTCATCAACTACTCCACTACCAGCCTCCTACTATGAAGAATGAATCATGCACTCAGAGAGAAGACACTCCTACTACCCACATGGAAGACAAACCCACCACACACAAAGAAGATGAAAGAGCTGACTTCGAAGTGAGTTGCACACTGTGCTCCATGTATACACTCCTACGCTCAAACTTCCAAAACTTCACTTGCAATAAATGTAAAGTAATCCAATTACTTGAGGAAAAAATAGAAAACCTAGAGAGAAACCTCAAAACCCTGCAGCACGAACATCAAAACAAGAAAGACCAATATACTCCTAACACATCCAACACCACAGAAGAGCACATCAGAACCAACACCCCCCCCCCGAGGTTGAAAATGACTGGACACACATCAACCAAAGAAGAAAAAAACAAACCATCCCCAAACTCCCACCAACTCCAACCCACCTCCCTCCAACCCCAGTGCCTACAAGTAACAAATATACAGTACTCCTGGCACAAGAAGATCAACAAACACCTGACAAGAAGCCATCAAGAACCAAGCACAACAATACAACACCATCAAACACAGTCATCACGAAGGCTAGCCCTCTTCTCCCCAGTCCAACCAAAAAGAAAAGGAGAGTGCTGGTAATTGGTGACTCAACTCTCAGGGGAACTGAACCTGCCATCTGCAGACCAGACAAGCAATCCAGAGAGTTGAGCTGCCTCCCTGAAGTCAGAATATTGGACATAGCGCTAAACCTCACTAAAATCCTAAAACCCACTGACTACTACCCCCTACTAGTGATCCATGCAGGAACAAATGACACAATGAAAGACATGAACCAAATCACAAAAGACTTTGACCACCTGGGCAATACAGTCAAAAAGATAGGGGCACAGGTCATCTTCTCCTCTATTCTACCCACAAGAGGACAACATCCTGACAGAGAATGCAAAATCCCACAAATAAACCACTAGCTAAAGAGATGGTGTCGCCAAAACAACTTTGGGTTCCTCAACCATGGTCTACAATACCTTCAAAAAGGGCTCCTAGCAACAGACGAACTACACCTTACCAGAGCTGGAAAGAACCTCCTTGGAAACCAACTAGCCCAACTTATCAGGAGGGCTTTAAACTAGATCTGAGAGGGGCGGGTGACCAAAGTAAGAGACTAAACAATGAACCAAATAAGAAAGGAGTGCAAATTAAGCCCACTAACATTTCAGAGGATAAAAAATGCCCACCCATAATCAGACACAAACACCTAAAATGCCTGTACACTAATGCACAAAGCCTGGGGAACAAATAAGACGAGCTAGAAGTACTAATGCATGAGGGCCAATACGATCTAATTGGTATTACAGAAACATGGTGGGACGAATCACATGACTGGAACACACAGATAAAGGGCTACAATCTCTTCAAGAAAAACAGGTCAAACAAGAAAGGAGGTGGAGTTGCACTATACATAAAAGACCACTACACCGCCACTGAGCTATATCAATCCAAAGAAGATAACCTCCTTGAAACCATATGGGTTAACATAAAAGAAAAAAAGGACAACATTACAATTGGAGTTTACTACAGGCCCC
Source organism: Erythrolamprus reginae (assembly GCF_031021105.1). NCBI lineage: Eukaryota > Metazoa > Chordata > Lepidosauria > Squamata > Dipsadidae > Erythrolamprus > Erythrolamprus reginae. The sequence goes on along the minus strand of NC_091953.1, from coordinate 72,841,320 downwards.
CAAACCAAACAGATACAATGGACAACCTCTTTACAACCCAACTATCAGCAATATGCAACAAGCACAGCACAATAATAATGGGGGCTTTAACTACCCTGACATTAACTGGAAAACAAACTCAGCACCAAGTGGAAAGTCTGACAGGTTTCTCACCAGCCTCGCTAATAACTTTCTAACTCAAAAAGTGGAAACAGCAACCACAGGGACTGTAATACTAGACCTAATTTTAACAATCAGGGAATAAATGATTGAGGGAATAGAAGGAGAAGGGACGCTAGGTGAGAGTGACCATACCATCCTAAAATTCAACATTGTGCAATCACTAACTACAACACCCAACTCAACTACAGTCCCAGACTTCAGAAAAGCGGACTTTAACAAGCTCACAGCGAACCTGAAGAATAAACCCTGGAAGGAACTTCTTAAGAGTAAATCCACACAGGATGTCTGGGAAGCCCTAAAAAACACTATCATTGAGGCCCAAAACAATTCAATCCCCACGAAAAAGAAAAGCAGAAAAACTAAAATGAAACAATCATGGCTAAACAAGGACCTCGCAGACAACGTAAAAGAAGAAAAAGCCAAATACAACAAATAGAAAGAAGGACTCATAACCAAGATGGAATATCAGCAAACAGCCAGAACCTGCAAGCAAAACATAAGAACAGCAAAAGCTCAACACGAACAGCACCTGGGATTTTCACATGCATTGACTGAGATAGACGCCTCTACGGGAGGCTCCTAAATGTAAATTAGAAAAGTAAATATTAACCCCTGACAACCCTCTCAGGCTTGGTAAAAAGTGGATTGAGAGGAAGAGAATCAAACTGAGCTTTTGAAAATGTGTTTGGATCATCTCAAAAAGAGAAGCAAGTTACTGTTTTAAACTGTGAGTAGAAAAAAAAAAGAGAACAAAGAAAAAATGGCGACTACTCCTGATTTGGGGGGGAAATGGATTCACTTTTAACGGCATTTGCAAATATGGGACAACAGCTCAAAGAGATGCAAATGGCTATAGCTGCTGTGAGTGCAGGAGTTAAGGAGTTAAAAGACCAGTCTAAATCACAGGACAGGAGAATTGTGAAACTGGAGGAGGGAAAAAGCCATCATGAGCTACGCATAAATAATCTAGAAGACAAAGAAGATCCAATTTACATTTAAGAGGCTTTAAACAAGACTTTTCTGAAAGCAAAAGACTTATTCAAGCGATCCATCAGTGGCTTCAGAAAAATAAGATCAAAGTTGATTTAAATGAATTTGAAAGAGCTCATTGGGGTTTCGGCCCTCGGAATCCAGGCAACCAGAGAGATATCATTGTGAGATTTATCTCGGAAAGGAGGGCTGCTAAGATCTACAGAGAATTAAAGCAAACTTCAAATCTACATTATAAAGGCACTCCAATATGTGTTTTAAAAGATCTGTCTGCTCAGACACTGCAGGCAAGAAACCAAATGAGACCTATCGCGAATCTTCTATTCCAAAGTGGAGTTTGCTTTACCTGGAAATACCCAGTGACAATAATGGTTTTTAGAGATTCAAAAGTATTTCAAGCAAGATCTTTGGAGGAGGGGAAGAAAATGCTTCAGCAACTGGGGGTCGATTTGGATTTAAATCAGCAGGCATCATCAGCGAAGAAGATAGTTGCAGCGGAAGGGGGGAGAGAAACTGAAGATTTGATTCGGGACTTGTTTACTGCTGAATCAAACTGCATCGTAGACCGAGAAAAAGATGAAAAGATTGCGACTTCACAAAAGGAGTTGGCATTACTCCAGGAGAAAGAGAAGAAAGAAGAACCCAGAACCACGCATCAAAAGAAGAAATGAGAACTGAATTGTTAAAATGGTATTATTGTTCTCAGTTGATTTGGTTTTTTTGTGTATTCTCTTCTAATTAACAGGGGATAAAGAGGGAAGGAGGGAGGGGTTTCTTTACTGTTTTTAAAGAGAAAATGTTGAGAGCCTCCTCAGTGGATTAGCAAATCCATGGGTGCCTCTTCGGATCAAAGGATTTTTTTTTCGTTGACTCCCCCTGGGGGGTGTGCAGGGGAAGGGGCACTAGGGTGGGGATTCAAGATAATTAACAAAGATTTTTCCATTAGGCTCTGTTTTGCAGGAGGGGGAAACACACTTAAAAGTATGTATAATGGGTGAAAGGATTTTAATGTCACTAAACATGAACGGAATGGCGTCACAAAAAAAAGTTATAGAATTATGAAATTGGCCAGGGATAGTAGAGTTGATTTTTTGTTTTTATCAGAAACTCACAAAGGAAGGAAAAGATCAGATAAACTAGTTAATAATAGTGATTGGAAATGGATTTATGAATCTTGGGGGAATACAAAAAGCAGAGGAGTTGCAATACTAATTCATCAAAGAGTTCCTTTTGAGTTAACCCACATTAAAAGGGATAAAGATGGTAGAATGTTATTCATTAAGGGGAAAATAAATAATAAGGTGATAACCTTGGCAGTAATTTATGCTCCAAATGTAAATACAAAGCAATTCATAATAAATGTGAAATGTAAGCTAGACAATGTTGTGGTTAGCTCTAGCCCAGCTCCTGCCCCAAGGACTGTGGATGTGGGGGAGACATCCACATGCTGCAGGCCTGTTTTGCCCCCGGTGGAATCTGATGATGAAGGCTCCTCTGACCAAGAAGACATGAGTGACAGGGAGGAGGAGAGTGTGGTAGACAGCTCAGAAGGAGATCAATTATCTAGCTCCTCCTTGGATTCAGAATAAGAGTTAATGATACAGCCACGCATGCAGAGAGTGATGCATAGGCAGCAACAACTGAGAGATTATCAACGAAAATGAGGCCACCTGTGGTTGGGTGGAGCTGTGATAATTAGTGAGGCTGCTATAAATAGCAGCCTGTGGGTTTGGCCATTGTAGAGGATTATCTGATCGTTATGTTTCATGACTGCTTTCCTGACTTTGACTTTTTGTGTGCTGATTTTTCCCTGCTTTGAACCTAAACCAGAGCAAAGTGTGTTTCACTTTGTGAAAGAAGGACTTTGAATTGCCTCACAGCTGCAAGCTAAGTATCACAGGACTGATAAGGGACGTATAAATTACCAGTTTGTTTGGAGACGAGTGCTCTTTGGTATAACAAAAGAGGGCTTAGTTTAAGTGAATTTTCATTATAAAGAACATTGTTTTGAATTTTCAAATGTGTGTGTGTCTGAAATTTGTACCTGTGAATTTTTGGGAGGATTCTACCAGAGAGCCCGACAGAACAGACAACTTTGCAGAAGTTGCATAGTATTTGTATTTGTATTTATTAGATTTGCATGCCGCCCCTCTCCAAAGACTCGGGGCGGCTAACAACAATATATAAAAAGACAATGTAAACAAATCTAATATTAAAAACAATCTAAAAAACCCCAATTTAAAGAATCACTCATACATATAAGCATACCATGTATAAATTCTATAAGCTTAGGGGGAATGGAAATTTCAATTCCCCCATGCCTGATGACAGAGGTGGGTTTTAAGGAGCTTGTGAAAGGCAAGGAGGGTGGGGGCAATTCTGATATCTGGGGGGAGCTGGTTCCAGAGGGTCGGGGCCGCCACAGAGAAGGCTCTTCTCCTGGATCCCGCCAAACATTATTGCTTAGTCGACGGGACCCGGAGAAGGCCAACTCTGTGGGACCTAACCGGTCGCTGGTATTCATGCGGCAGAAGGCGGTCCCAGAGATATTCTGGTCCAGTGCCATGATAGTGATCCTTGCAGGAGATTTTAATTTGGAATTAACAGCAGGAAAGGGGGGAAAGAAAAAGTTACACTTAAATAAAATTAATATGTTGGACCTCCATGCAAATGTGGCAAATAGGGATACGTTTCATTCAAATAGGGATACGTTTTATAATTTACTCTCTAACAAACAATTTGGATTCAGGAAAAAATTATCCTGCAACCTGCAGCTCCTCCACTGAAAAAACATATAGACAACGCAACTTGATCAAGGAAAATCTATAGATGCAATTTATATTGACTTCTGCAAAGCCTTCGATTCAGTGGTCCACGACTACTTCTAAAACTCAAAGCCTATGGTATCACAGGATCCCTAAACAGATGGATTACAGCATTCCTGTCAAACAGACAAACAAATGGTTAAAATAGGAAGTACCATATCTACCCGTCCCTGTGAAAAGCGGTGACCCCCAAGGTAGTGTATTGGGACCAACACTCCTCATCCTCTACATCAATGACCTTTGCAATCACATCTCTAGCAACTCCATTCTCTTCGCCGACGATGTAAAACTCTTGAACACCACCGATAGATAACACAGCTATTCTCCAAATAGAACTAGACTCTGTCTGTGATTGGTCTAACACCTGGCAGCTCCAAATCTCAACCAGCAAATGCTCTGTCCTCCACATCGGTAAAAAGAATCAGAACTTCAAATATAAACTGAGCAAACAAAATCTTGCAGATAAACCCCACTCAGTAAAAGACCTTGGAATACTAATATCAAATGACCTAAGTGCCAAAGCCCACTGCAACAACATCGCCAAAAAGTCTTTAAGTGTAGTCAACCTAATCCTATGCAGCTTTTGCTTCAGCAATCTCATACTAATTACCAGAGCCTACAAAACTTTTGCTAGACCCATCCTCGAATATAGCTCATCTGTTTGGAACCCATACCGCATCTCGGACTTTAACACCATTGAAAATGTCCAAAAATACTTCACCAGAAGAGCCCTTAACTCCTCCACTCGAAACAGAATACCCTACGAATCAAGACTTACAATCCTGGATCTTAAAACCTTAGATCTACGATGTCTCAAACATGATCTAAGTATTGCCTGCAAGATTATATGCTGCAATGCCCTGTTTGTCAATGATTACTTCAGCTTCAATTGCAACAACACAAGAGCACACAACAGATTCAAGCTTAATATTAACCGCGCCAAATGTGACTGTAAAAAATATGACTTTAGCAATCGAGTTGTCGAAGCATGGAACTCACTACCAGACTCCATAGTATCATCCCCTAACCCCCAACACTTTACCCTTAGACTATCTACGGTCGATCTCACCAGGTTCCTAAGAGGTCAGTAAGGGGCGTACATAAGTGCACCAGAGTGCCTACCGTCCCCTGTCCTATAGCCTCTCCTATATCTCCTATATCTTCTCTTCTATATCTTCTATCCATTAAATCTCTTCTATCTTTTATATCTTTTCTGCTATTCTCTCTAGTTATATTTACTCCTATATTTTCTGTTCTATACACTCTTTGATACATTCTACTCCTATATATCCTCTATAACCTTCATTATGTATTATTGTGTATTGGACAAAACAAATAAATAAAATAAACATAGAGAGAGAAGTGGTGAGAGTACACAGGCTTGGGGGAGTGGGGTGGCTGTGCTAATTATACAGGTATCTGATGTGATTTTGCCTAGCTTCATCTGCTGCTTCCTGTCTGTTAGGAAACTTGTGATCCACTTACAAGTGTGTTTAGGTAACACTAGCTGATTTAGTTTAGTTAGAAGAATGTCTGGTATGATGACGTTGAATGCTGAACTAAAGTCTACAGAGAGGACCCTAGTCTTTGGAGATTCAAGATGTTGTAGAATGTAGTGCAGATCCATATTAACAGCATCATCTGTCAATCTATTTGCTTGGTATGCAAATTGCAGGAGGTCTAACAATGGATCCATGATGGTTTTCAAGTGGGACATCACTAGCCTTTCAAAGGTTTTCAGAACTACAGATGTTAGAGCAACTGGTCTGTAATCATTCAGTTCCTTGATGGGCTTCTTCAGCACTGGGATGAGTGTGGGATGAGTGAAGCAAGAAGGAACATAGCAAACCTCCAATGCTATGTAGGTATACAATGTAGTCTAGTTGAAGATTTGGGTGAAGATGGGGGCAATTGGTCAGCACAGTCTTTTAAGCAAGGAGTTATCTTGTCTGGACCTGGTGTTTTTCTAAGCTTCTGTCTGTGAAATAGATCTTGCACTTCCTTTTCTATGATCACCAGGGGTTTTAAATCCAATGGGATGGATTCTGTTGTAGGAGGTTTTGCTGTTGTTGGTATGTTTGGGATAGAGGTTGCAGAGATAGGTGGCTGTAGTTTCCTTTCAAACCTGCACTAGAAACATTCAGGTCATCTTCTAGTTGCTGATTTCTTTCAGCTTGGAAAAGTAGTTTGATGTAACTGGAAATGTGTTTGAGAGTTTTCCACATGTTTGCTGGTTCATTTGTTCAGACCTGATTCTTTAGCTTTTCAGAGTAGTTTCTTTTTGATGCTATGACCTCCCTTGTTAATACACTTTTGGCCTGATTGTACAGCATTATATCAACTTTTCTGTAGCTTTCCTCTTTGGAATGATGTAATTGTTTAAGTTTAGCTATGAACCAAGATTTATTGTTACTGTTACTGTAACTTGCTTATCTCCAACCTGGGAGAGATGCCAATTGCTAAACTGAAACAAATGTTGATGAAATTAGCTCTTTTCTATTGTTAATGTGTGGACTGAGCACACCAAGCTCATTTAAAAATCTCAAATTATTTTTCTGTTGTAGAGAAACAATGGCTGATTCTTACAAGAGGACAACCCAGGATATTCACCTTTTGGGCAATGTCCAAAGTGAATGCATAAGCGCACTAGCATGCCTACCGTTCCTGTCCTACTGTCCTCATTTATCTGTATTTACTTTGTTTAGGTTTATGTTTATAACAATACCTTCTATCTTGTATAAGTTTTGACAAAATAAATAAATGTATGCTAAAATGTAATCCACTGCTTAGTAAACTCTGTAGCAGTGATGGGCTCCTATGGTAATGGTCAGGTACGCAGTACCGGTAGAAACATTTTGGTCAGGTATGCAGAACCAGTAGAAAAATTCTGATTTTTTCCCCCTTTTTTCCTTTCTGGGCTCTGGGTATGTTTTTCCTATTGCAGTAAATCAGGTTGAATGTGGATAAAATTATAGAAGATCTCTCTCTCTCTCTGTGTGTGTGTGTCTCTGTGTGTGTGTACATACACATACAGTTTATATAGTAGATAATGTATATTTTTGTGTGCCTGTGTGTAATATGTATGTACACATATGGCATATATACGTAGAATTAAATAGTATATTTTGGATGTTCAGTAATAATAAATAGATAGGGAAACTGTATCTCTTTGAGGCGAGGAGAACCCTAACCCTAACCCAAACTCACCTTGGCCACCTTGAAGCCAGTCACATGACCTTTAAGCCACCCCCTCCAGATCACATGATCGTCAAGCCACTCCACCTGGTCACATGGCCTGCAAGCCACGCCCACAAAATACGCCACAGAGGGGCGGCATATAAATCCAATAAATCTAATCTAATCTAATCTAAAATATTTTGTAGCCCTTCACTGCTCCACAGTGAATAGCAAGATAGGTTGCAATGTAAAAATATCACAAATTCCTATCCTAATAGATCTGTAGGTGAAGCTTTTTACATTAAGTTACTTTTTAAGTTTTTACTTCAGTTCCACTTGGTGGATAGTAAAATGGACCAGGTTGGTAAATCTGTCTGAGAAATAGCAAATCTGTTTAATTTCAGTAGATATATTTATTAATTACATCAGCAAAAGTAAACAGTTCTATTCTTTCATTGTATGAGAAGAGTTTATTTAGGCTTTCTATCATTTCACAAAACCATTTCACAAAATATGAGCAATTCTCATTGTTGTCAAGACTAGTCTAAATTTTTAAGAACAAATATGTGAATGTTAAGAAATGCAGTACTGTATACTAGGTTTAAAGATAAAAAGCCCTCTTTAGTTTCCTCTCAAGTCCTTTGACAGCATAAAAGACAGTATCATTTTTCTGCTAGAAAATAGTCACAATCAAAAAATGGCTTGACAACAACTGATTGTATCAGCCAGAACAAATACGTTGATCACCTTTTGAAAATGTATTGCTAAATGCATGACACATGGCCCATCTCACAAAAATTATCACATCCCAGGGAAAATGTGAGAGTTTTATGTAGGCCAGGAATTACTGCACTAGAGAGGAGATTAATGATGAGCCCTCCTTGTCTGTTGTTCTTTGTTACAATTTCTTAGGTATAGAATTTATTAACTAAACCAGAGGTAGGTTCCTACTGGTGCGGTCCAATACGCCTGCATTGGTAGGAGCCTGCTGATGACGTCACCGGCTTGGTGAGGTCAGTGCCAGTCTCTGGGCACTGCCCTCTTTTTTTAAGGGTTTTTTCAATTTTTTTCTTTTCTTCTGAGCATGTGCAGAAGCCAAACTTATGGCCCTGTGCATGCAGTCAGCATCTTGGTTTTGGCTTTTTAAAACAAAATTAAAAAATTATTTCATTTCATTTTATTTTTTATTTTATTTTTCTTCTGATCATGTGCAGAAGCTGAGCTATTGGCCCTGTGCATGTGATCGCCATCTTGTTTTTGGCTTTCTTTTTAAATTTTGTTTTTTTAATTAAATTTTAATTCATTTAAAATGGATGCGGTCGCCATCTTGAGGAAGCCAGCCAGCAGAGAGGTAAGTTAGTGGATTCTCTACTTGGTTCCCTCAACTTTTCAGTCCCTGAAAATGTCTTTCTCCTATTTATAACTAGGCACCATTTCCCTAGCCACCATTTTTATTTGGTTTTCCCTCCCACCCTAAAATGAAAAGGAAGGGAGGGGAGAGGGGAGAAGAAGGATAGCTCAGAACCTCGGGCTATTGTTATGCTTTTTTGCTCCTATATTCTGTTGTTTAGTTATAAATTTTGTTAATGTAGTAATTTTACTTGGAGTCTTTTAAACCAGGGGCCTCCAACCTTGGGAAATTTAAGACTTGTGGCTGAGGAACTCTGGGAGTTCAAGTCCACAAGTCTTAAAGTTCTCAAGAGCCCTGTTTTAAACAATGGAGCTAGCTGCTTGCCTGAAATCAGACTGTGTGTGTGTGAGAGAGTGAGAGAGTGAGGTGGGGAGGAGGGGAGGGAGGGAGAGATAGAAAGGAAGGAAGGAAGGAAGGAAGGAAGGTAAAATCAGAAGGGAGGGAGGGAGGAGGGAGGATGTGGTTCAACTTCTGTGGAAAATAAGTCCAAATGGCTCTTTGAATGTTTAAGATGATTAGGGGACCGGAGGCTAAAACATTTGAACCCAAATACTCTTGTGGTCAAAACACAATTATTAAACAATCAAGGACACACATTGCTGCCATGAATTATCAGGACTAAGGAGGGGCTTCCCTTGGCAGTGTCAGAAAATGTTAACAGTCTTTAATTATCAAAAAAACCAAGGGTGGTGCTTACATGGATGAAATCCCAAGTGTAATGTGTTATGGAAGAACTCATTAGAATGGAGAGGTCATTATTTAATACCAAATATACAAGTTTGAGACAGTAATATGAATTCAGATATTTTTATGGTTTCATTCTCTAGAATAAGAGATATAGTTGATTGCAAAGCATGCAGCTATTGGAGCAGCATTTTGTGCCAAATGCGAATTTTTTTAAAAGGGGTGAACTATTGCAGCAAATGGTACATTCCTGCAGCATACCTTCAATTATGCCTAAGTTAATTTAATATAAATGTCCTTGAAATAGATTTAATTGTTAATTTTAAGATATATGGACTTCAACTCCGTTAATTTCTCAGTTAGCATGCTGGCTGGAGAATTTTAGGACACAAATGCCATAAAAGTATGAAGCTTGAAAACACTGTTAGTTTATGAACCATGAAAACACTGTTAATCTATGAAAAAAGGATGTTAAGATTCTGGAAAGAGCAACAAAATGATTAGGGGACTGGATTCACATGTGAAAGAGATGAGAGAGAGAGAGGAAAATGGAGATAAAGAGAGGAGTCTCCTCTGTCCCTGCCATCGGGGGATGGGACTTTTTGCCTCTGCCAGTTGGATGAAGCTCTTTCTTCTGCAGCAGCTGATAGGCCGCTGCATAGCTCCCTGCCCAAAAGGTCCCTAGCTATTCGCCCCAGCCCTTTCGTCACAAAAATCCACATTCAGCTACAGCCTTTTGGCCACATGGAACACTTCACCACCATCCAATCAGAACGGTCCTAACAAAATGCTACTTTGGGAAGGAAAGAACACACACCCCTGCTCAAGCAGGAGACTTATACAGAATGGTAGAGATGGAGGGGACCTCAGAGGTCACCTACTCTGACCCCCTTTGGGGAAAAAGAGTTGGAGGGCTAATGATCCCCCCCTGTTTGCAGAAAGAGAGAGGTCTGTTCATGCTCTGGGCATCTAGGTGATCCCATGCCTTTTTTACCCCCTCCTCTGTTCATGTTGTGGGTTCCCAAAGTGGGGGGGAGCGACCTCTGGGAGCTCTTTCACACCCACCCACACACACACACACATACACACACACACACCAGTTCATCTTGAGGGTCCCCAAAAATGGGGGGGGGGCTTTGGGAGCTCTTTCATACACACTCTCTCAAACACACACCAAATATAGTTTGACCCCCTTATCATGCAGAAGACTGTTACAGAATCATAGAGATGGAGGGAACCTCACAGGCCATCTTGTCTGACCCCCTTCTCATTCAGAAGACTGTTACAAAATTATAGAGATGGAAGGGATCTCAGAGGCTGTCTAGTCTGACCCCCTGCTCAAGCAGGAGATTGAAACAGATTCATAGAGATGGAAGGGACATCACAAAGGCCATCTAGTCTGACCCACTTCTCATTCAGGAGACTGTTACAGAATTATAGAGATGGAAGGGACCTCACAACATGCTAATCCTTAGAAAGCTAATTTAGGAAACCAACCAGATTGGTCCTCACAAAAGAGGGGTGGGAGAGAGAGCTAGGTAGCATCCTCTTAGCAAAGGACAGAAGTGAAGTTACTGGTTACAGTCTGGGGCTCCTTTATGACCTGCTCATCATGGTAATCTGTGGAATTTTTGCGATGCGTGGAGCACTTATAACAAAAGAAAGTGTTTGCCAAGAGAGGCAAAAACTCTGAGGCCCCAGAAATGGGGGGTGGGGCCACCCCCGCCCTCCACCAATACACACTTAACAATAGTTGGAAGCAGTGATGGGCTACCAAAATGTTTACTACCACACTGTGGGCATGGCTTATACATTTTGTTTCAACATCTTTCAGCGCAAATTGGGTGCTCTGGGGTGGAGCTCCAAATTTTGCTACCGGAACTGCTTTTCTGACTGTTCCCATAGGAGCCCATCAGTGGTTGGAAGGGATCTTGGAGGTCATCCAGTCCCACCCTGCCCTTCCACCCATACACATTTGACAAATTCTGAGCTGCTAAATTGGCCAGGGGAACCCACTGCTACATGGTCCTCTCTCAAACTCCCTTTGCATTTTTCTCTCTCTCTTTCTCCAGGGTCCCTTCCAACTCTTGTTAATTTGTACTGGTGGAGAGTGGGAACAGATGACTTCTGAGGTCCTTTCCAACACTTGTTAATTTGTATGGGAATATGTAGAGGTCACCGACTTGAGAAGTGGGTTGGATTAGATGACCTCTGATGTCTCCTCAAACTTTGTTGTTCTGTAGAAATCTCCTGCCTGAGAAGCGGGTTGGACTAGATGATGTCTAGTTTGTTTTGTCATAACCGCTTGTTCCTTTTGCATCAACCTCAAGGCATCGTAAAAATTCCACAGATCACCATGATGAGCAGGTCATAAAGGGGCCCCAGACATCAACCAGCCTTCACTTCTGTCCTTTGCTAAGGGAATGCTACTTAACTCTCTCTTCCACCCCTCTTTTGTGAAGACTGCTCTGATTGGCTTCCCTAATTAGCTTTTTAAGGATTAGCTTGTTGTGAGGCAGGAAGTTCCACCAGCCAATTTAGCAGCCCATAAATTTGACTGTGAGACCAATTCTCCTGCTTGTGAAGAGGGCTGGACTAAATGGCCTCTGAGGTCCCCTCCATCTCTATCATTCTGTAGTAGTCTCCCGCATGAGAAGGGGGTCAGACTAGAACTGGTGTGTGTGTTCTTTCCTTACCAAAGTAGCATTTTGTTAGGACCGTTCTGATTGGATGGTGTCGAAGTCTCCCATGTGGCCAAAAGGCTGTGGCTGAATGTGGATTTTTGTGACGAAAGGGCTGGGGCGGATAGCTAGGGACCTTTTGGCCAGGGTGATAATGCAGCGGCATATCTGCTGCTGTGGAAGAAAGAGCTTCATCCAACTGGCAGAGGCAAAATGTCCTAAACCCCTGCCACCGTGATCCCAGTGCAGGAGGATTTATGCTTTTGTGTATGCATGCGCATATGAAAGATATGACAGAGAAAAGAGGAGGAAAAGAAAAAGAAATGACAAAATGAGGGAAAGAGAGAATTAGAGACAGGAAAGAGAGAAACATGAGAGCGAGAAAGGGAGAAAGAGATGAAAGAGGGAGAGAGGGGAGAAAGAAAGAGAGGGGAGAAAGAAAAAGAGAGAGATGAAAGAGAGGAGTGACAGGAGATGAGAGAAAGATGAGAAAGAGAGAGAGAAAGATATAGGGAGAAAGAAAGAGAAAGATAATCAAAGAGATACCTGTTTAAATGAAAATAGAAAAATGGTTTTTTGAGTGTTTAAGGCTGCAGACCCCTGGGTTAGGCAAATACCATGGTTGTTAAGTAAACCTTGTGGTTATTAAACGAACACTAGTTGTTTAACAAATCCATTTTTCCCTATGGGCATTTTTAACCAGAAACCAGAAGAAATTGTTTGGAACTGGCAAAAAACATTTAAAAACTCAGTCACATGACTATGTGGGATGTTGTAACTGGTTATAAATGTGTATGTATGAGCGTGCATGCATTCATGTGTGCATATACATGGCTGTCAAAACTCAAAAAACTAGCTCTGAGGAGGTCAGTCATAAATTGAACACTTGCTAAGCAACGGGCTATTAAGCAAGGACCGCTTGTATTTGGTTTGCCTTAAATGTTCAGAGGTGTATGGAATCTGATTTCCTTTAATCCTTTGGGGAATTGTAAAAGGTTCGGATGCATGAATCCTCATAGGAGGAAGTAAGAATTGTGACCACTTAGCCACACACCCCAATCACATGACCACAAAACCATGCCCACCCAGTCACATGACCATGAAGCCATGGCTACCATCGTATGATCATCAAGCCACTCCCACCCAGTCACATGACCATCAAGCAACACCCACAGAGTGATAGTAAAAAATTCAGGAACCCGTCCCTGAACCTTACCCTGATCATATTTAACCTGAGATTATCAGGTATAACTTGATATAGTAGAAACCAATCATACTTTTATGGATTCACTTTTGCCTATTTTGTGGGGAGGGAAAATACATGGCATGTCCTGGTTAACCGTCAGCATTGTAAGAATAAGTATCAACATTTACATTAAATTTCAGAAATTCTGGAGAAAAAAAAGACTTGGTGAATTACCATTATATTACTTACTTAAAAATATGCCCCAAAATTCATATCTTGTATGCAACGTTTGATATCTAAGAAAAAACTTTGGAATAAGCAAAATGCCTTATTATTTCAAGTTATGATCTCAACCTGTCCAATCTCATGCATTAATTGTATAATATTTTGAGAGTCCAGTTAAACAGGCTGGGGAGGCCTCTGGAGGCCTCTTGGAAGCTCCGTTTTCACCTAGAACATTCACGATGGATGTTTCAGACCCTCTGTGGTTGTTTGTAAGGGCGAACAATTCCTGGTGCTGTAAGATTTGTAGTTTGAGGCCTTGTTCGGAAATGCTATGGGCGCTGATTGCATAACTTCAAACATTTGCTAAGGGAACCTGTCTCTTGTTTATTTTCAAAATAATGATTTTTTTTTTTAGCAATTTATTAACCTTAAACATGTTTTATTATATTTTATTGTTTATTCATTGATATTTTATACATCCTAATTATTGACTAGATAAGGACTCTTTAAAAAAATACTGTGGACCTGTTTTCTAAAGCTGCTTGTTCCAAATAAAATTCACCTTAAAATTAGCACATCATTCCATAAAACTATATATAATTAATAGTTCCTCAGAACATCCCTGTGAGGTAGAGGATTTGTATTTATTAGTTGTACAAATTAAAAACTTGTATAGATACAGATTAAGCAACTCTTTGTAGTACAGCTTTGTTCTACTCATTTGTGGTTAAATATAATATTTGAAGTTGTGGCTTTTTGTAGAAGAGAATAAATGTATGTTTCCTTCCTATTAAGTTGAAAAGAGCCCATGTCACAGAAATAATATAATAAAGAACCCTCTTTTTTTCTGAATACATCTGAACATCAAGAATAAATAAAAACTAATTAGATTGCGCATGGGATGACAGATTAAAAAATTATCATTTCTCAGTTTTACATGTTAATTGAGTGGAATAAATGTATGGCAAGCTGCTAGCTTTAAACTGGTAATGTTATGAATAAAATGAGGCAATAAAAAACAAGATTCCTTTTCCTTTAATGCTAATATATTGTTGATCAAACCACTTCCTGTTGTATTACTATGGCAATTACTAGAGAAAAATCATATAAAATGAAAACTATTATATTGCAAATAAAAGAGATCTGAATTACTGACCAGATTCTCTATTTCAGACACATCATTGGGAATTCTCAATGTTAGTAAAGATTTGTTAGTAGTAGTAGAATTTGCAAACATAAATGTTTTCCAGGAACAACTCACAATTTGTGCATAGTTGAGCCTTCGAAACTGAGCAAATTTGCTCTCAATATCTTGCCAGTGTTTGCTGAGCTGTATCTGAGTTGGTTCCACTGCTTTTGCAGCCCCATCCTTAGACAAGCGATCAGCTTGCCTCTGTACTACATTTAACTCTTCTTTCTTCTTCTCCAGTTCTCGATCAATTTCCTATTGAGCAAAACCAATATAGGGCCCAGAACAATTAGCTAACTAGATCATCAGTTTCTAAGAATTAGCAAAATACTTCTGTTAAAAAAGAAAAAAATATATTATTTTAAAAACTAAGTTAACATATGAACAAAAGAAATACAGAAAAGCTCCGGATTATACAGCTAGTTGATTTTAGATATTTGAGTGTATATATGCTGGAAATGTGGCACCATAGGCCAAAATATTAATGGTCTAATTATAGCATTAGCAATAGCATTTAGACATATACTACTTTACAGTGCTTTACAGCCCTCTCTAAGCGGTTTACAGAGGGTATGAATATTGTCACCAACAATCTGGGTCCTCATTTTACCAACCTTGGAAGGATGGAAGGATGAGTCAACCTTGAGCCTACTGAGATTTGATTTGCCGTTGGAAACTGGTGATCAGCAGAAGTAGCTTGCAGTATTGCACTCTAACCACTGCACCACCGAGGCTCTTGTTTTCCCTAGCACTGTGTGATAACTGGAAAGATGACCATAATATTAGAATTATAAACTAAATTTTTGACTCAGGTTGACTGAGTTGACTCAGCCTTCCATCCTTCCGAGATGGGTAAAATGAGAACCCGGATTATGGGGGCAATATGCTGGCTCTGTTAGAAAGTGCTATTGCTAACATGTTGTAAGCCGCCCTGAGTCTAAGGAGAAGGGTGGCATAAAAAACCCAATCAATCAATCAATCAATCAATAAATAAATAAATAAATAAATAAATAAACATTCATAGTAATTGGTAATTACATGACTAATTTTTAAAATTACCATTGGAGAGAAGATAACAAAGAATAAAGCAAAAGAAGACGATGAAAAATAAACAAGACAGCTTTTTACAGTGTATAAACAAATCTTCAGAATTTTGACCATGATTTATGAATATGTTCTGATGAAAATGAGTATGCTGCTTGTTAATTCCCCACGAAGATCAGCAAGCCATTGTGAATTTAACCGTTTATTTAACAAGCAACAAGTAACAAGCAGAACAGCCAGAATGAAGATTGCCTCAGCTGTGTTCTAACAGCTCTTTTATATCGAGCTGTCAGGCGCAGCAACCAATAGATGCTAGAGTTTCCACTCTAGTGTATCAACAAATTACAGCATTCCCAGCTGTTGTTAGGGACGCCAAGACGCAACACCCTTCCCTATTGGGCATGTGTAGGCATAATTGTCTAGATACACAGAGTGCCTGTACAGCCTAGAAAATCAGCAGAGCTCTGGTGACTCTATCAGAGAGGCCTGAGGATGAGCCTCAACTGGAATGGATCCTGAAACTGCTTCTGGCCCCAATGGAGACAAAGGCTGGCTGCCCAGGAGAAGGAAAGGTCTGGAGAGAGAGTTATCCGGCAGTGGAACAACAGGTAAGGACAGTGTCAGAACAGTCATAGAAGTCATAGGATTTGGTTGTACAATAACCCCTGGGTTGGATGGGTAGGCCACTTGGCTGTGGACTTGCAGCTGATCGAACTGCCAGTGTCTGCCATCCCTTAACTGGACACTATAAGAGCAAGGGCCAGGTACTTCAATTATTTAATCTGATACCCAGCGCTGTTCCCCTCCCCCCCAGCCTTGGGCAAATGCTTGGTTGCCCAGTTTAAATTCCCGGAACCTAGGCTGTGGCTCATAAGGGCATTTGGGGAGAAGGGTAGGGTCAATGGCTGTGGCAGCACGGGGCTCCCTTGTTCTCCTGAGGGAAGCCCCGAATCCCCACCGTCCGGGGGTTCTGGTTCTTCTGAACTGAGCCCAATCCTCCCTGGAGGGGAGGTGATGTAGGGGATGCTACTGAGGGTCTGGTCTGGGGTTGGCATACTCTGCCAGATGAACTGGCTTTGTCTTGCACCGGCGGTGGCCTGAGGTCGGCCAGGCTGCCATGCCTGTGCTGACACTAGCCATGGGAGACAACACAATGCAGGAGATTGAAGAAGAGTGGTAACATCTGGAAAAAGGACCGTTTTAAGCATAGGCGAGGTGAAAAATGAGCAAGTAGTGTGCTGGTGAGTTTGGAGTGCTGAAAAGAGATTTGAAATTGATTTTAAAAATTATTGTTTTTTGCTAACGGAAACAGTGATGCCAGAAGTTGGGACTGTAGCAGCTGCTCGGCATAGAGGCGAACAGCGGAAGCTTTAAACTACAGCAAATTGCCCAATATCTTTTTCTTCTTCTTTGGAGGAGCTTTAAAGGCTTTGAAGATATTAAATTTGAATTTGGACTTTAATTGGACTCTATTTGGACTATTTTTTTCTCTCTCAATGAAGTTATTTCCTTTGCATTATTTGAAGAGAGTGATCAGCTCGGTTAGTGTCTGCCATTTTCTGGTTCCAAGAAGTTACTGCAAGGAGATTCGTGATTTACACTCATAAAGGATGGTAAGGGATGGTTCTTTATCAGCTGTTTGGTCAGAAGGATGGAATGTGATTGTTATGTATTTACTTTTACAAAGAAAGGACGTTATCAGCATTTCTTTGGAACAAAGGAACTCTGGAGAGAAGACATATGGGAATTGACTGGCTGACTGGCTGAGACATGGTTATATAATAGGCAATAGAACAAAATTCTGATAGACTTTCTCTATACGAGACAGATTGGAGCTACATTTTGATAAAAGTGGATTAAGGAATATGGAATGGAAATATGACTGATAACACTAATTTTAAAGAAAAAGACTAAATTTATGATAAAGCTATATTTTTATAAGGATTAATTATGTAAAATTATGTAATGTTGTAAGGATATTAATTAAGGAACTTCAATTTTAATTGGTTTATATCATAAGGAAATTATATTGACAAAGGAAATGAATATTGGCCAGAAGATAGAATGGTTTGGGACTTCCGGTTTCGTTGAGGACCGCAGCGGAGTCTCTTGGCAGGGCTCTGCCTTGAGACTCCTTTCACCCTCCCAGAGGTCGCCCCAACGCGATCGGATCGAGTCTGGATGGCTCGATCCTAGAACAGGGGATTTCCCTCTGTCCGAGGAGCCATCGCCGAGGCTCCGGGGGCAGGGGGTCTGTCCTGCAGCTCTGGAGCAGGGAGCACTGGTCCTCTCGTAAGAGGACGCGGCCATTGCGATCCCACCAAACCAGCGGGAAGCAAGAAACATCTGAAAAGTGAAAGCAGAGATTAAAGCAATCCTCATTGAAAAAGGAATACACTAAAGAAGCTACAATCAAGGTAAAAAGATTTTTTTTCTTCTATGTTTCATGTTAAATAAGAAGATTGAAGTAAAAGAAAGCGGAGAATAAAAAGTTTTAAAAGAAGGCAAAAGAGAAAGTTGTTGAAAAAAATTGTATCCAGGCGCAAATCAACAGCCGGAACTTATTTTTACTACTTTCACTTATTTTCTTGAATTTGGACTTGAACTGTCAAACGCTTGAAAACAAGGGGAATTTAAAGGATTTCAAAATGAGACATTAAAAGGTTTAATATATATAAAATGACATTATTTGGCTGAATATTTTTTCACCTCTTGAAGCAATTGGTTGCAAAAATATTAGAAAATGAAGTCCGGGCTCGGATTTTTCTAGCGGAAGGATTAAGACTGTTTACTATCTAGTCACAAAACTTGAATAAATACATTAAAAAATATATTTTCTTTCTATTTGGGATTTTTTATATTTGGATTATCTGATTGACCCTATTTGGATTACTTCGTTGGATCATTTCGTTTGGATTAACGGCGGTTTTGTCGGATTCGCAGTGGAGAGGCTTTACAATTTTCCTTAAGCTGCGAGAGACGGATTGACTTCATTTTAACATTGGATAATTAAATCACAATCGTTTGGAAAACTGAGATTTTATAAATTTTGAGAAGATTAAACTTTACTGTTTCTATTTTTTAAATCAATGGGACCTTCTTTTAACCTATGCTAAAGTGTTTTCTAAAACAGATTAGATTGTCAATCAACAAAATTATTCTATTACGACTGGAATATTAATAATTGGTTTTTTGCTTCTTCCTTCTTACAATTCTAAGTTTTGAATTTTAAACCCATATTACATTATAATTATCTTGGTTTTGTATATGCATTGTTAAAAATCCTTGGTCTCCTGCTCCTCCTTAATTGAATAATATTCTTTCTTTTCTTCTAGATTGCCCTCTTCTTTTTACTCTCCTTTTCTTTTTTTTCTTTATTTCCTTTCTTCCTCCTTCTCCTTTGGTTTTCCTTCTTTTTTTTCTCTTCCCCTGCTGTGCCAAACCAATTTCTTCTTTTTTGATATAATTTTGGACTTAGAGTAATAAGAATTTACAAGTTATATCCTGAACATTGAATTTTAATCGCATTTGTACTTGAACTATATTCCAAATTTCAGTTTGTATTTGAATTTTTATTGTGGTTTGCCTAGGGTAATTAATTGTGTAGGTTTGGAATTTATAGCAATTTTCTACATACTGCTAACATAAAATAATATTAATTTCAAACTTTAAAATGTCAAGTACTTCTACCTACACCAAAACAATTAAGAAGCAGACATCTGTTGCATCGTCCCCCCAAGGCTCACCTCATCCATCCCCCGCACAGCCGGTCTTATCAGCAACTATATTTACCAAGGAGAAGGACAAAGAGAAACCACAACAACCTTCGCTGGCCTCAATCCAAGAGACACTAACTGCATTAAATGATTTTATGCTTCAATCTCAACGCGATGCAACCCAGCAGAGAGACGAAATAAAAGCAGAGATGGCTGATATGAAAGTAGACACAGGAGAGATGAAAGACCAGATGAAGGAGATCAAACAAGCCTTGAAAGATAGTGAAGACCGAATGAAAGTAGCTGAAGAAAAGGCGGAGAAAATGGAGAAAAGAATTGATCACCTTGAGGACAGAGCGGATTCACGCTACAGCAGATATGATGAATCAGTCACACATCTGGAAATGTAACGTGCGTCATATGGGCTACGATTTCAAAATATAATAGAAGAAAAGGATGAAGACTTAAAGGCCATTAAGGCTGACATTATTGGGAAAATCCTCAAGATGGACCCTCTTGAAATAATAAAAGAAATCGATGAAGCTTTCAGAACTTCGAACAGTTACATACGCCGTTTCAACCTTCCACGAGAGATTCACATCAAATTTGTAAGAAAAACCTTGAGAGATGACATATTGCACTGGTCAAGAACTGGTCAATTGCAACACAAAGGTAAAGAAATAAAAATATTAAAACAAATTCCAAGACGTGTTCGGGAGACTAGAAGAGACTACCATTTTTTGACCAAACTCTTGATCAAAGAGAACATAACTTTTCGCTGGCTTATTCCACAAGGACTGTCATTGACATGGAAATCAACAAGATATAAGTTGGAGAATCTGGACCAAGCAAGAGACTTTTATGAAAATAGTGGAATAAGCGAAATGGAACAGTTAACAAGAGAACTGGAAGCAATGCAGGCGGAAGCCATGGGGGCATCTGCACAAGTGGAGGAGCAGGACCACGGGGCCAGAAGAAAGCAACCCCAGCGGGAAACCAAGAAGCACAATAAATGACCACATTGAGAGACTTAAAATTTTTCTCTGTAAATGTTAATGGACTAAATGAACCAAAAAAAAGAAAACAAATATTTTCTAAAATTAAGAACCAAAAGGCTCAAATTGTTATACTTCAAGAAGTACATATAAAAAAAAGTAATCGGAACTTATTGCTAAATAATAAAATTGGAAATATGTATGCTGCATTAGCAGATCAAAGGAAAAGAGGAGTAGCAATGTATGTTGAGAGTTCAATAAATTCCAAACAATTATTTAGTGACAATGAAGGTAGAATTTTGATTGTCCAGGTTAATATTGAACCTAGACCTCTTGCTATTGTTTCTATATATGCCCCAAATGATGATCAAATTGCATTTTATAAAAAACTACACCAAAAAATTATAGAGTTAAATTTGGAAAATATGTTAATTATTGGAGATTTTAATGCCATAACAAACAGGCAATTAGGCCACTCGGGGGAGAAGAAAAATAGTAAAAAGAAAAAAAAGAATTTACTACTCTCCACTTTTCAAAAAATGAAAGCAGAACTGTTATTGAATGATATCTGGAGGGAAAGACATCCTCAAAGAAGGCAATATGCTTTCTACTCAAACCCCCACAAAATTTGGACTAGAATAGATGTGTGGGCTCCTAAAACAACAGCAGAGTATATACAAGAGGTGGAAATAGATGTTAATACTTGGGCGGACCATAATCCAGTTATAGTCTACATGAGAAATAGTAAAAAGCATTACAACTGGCAAATGAATATAAATATTTTGAAAGAGAAAGAATATAAAGAATGGATTGAAAAGGAATTAAAAATATTTTTCGAAATTAACAAAAATACAGATACTACTCCCCAAAATTTATGGGACGCAACTAAAGCATACATAAGAGGATTAACAATATCCTACACAGCAAAATATAACAAAGAAAAGAAAAGAAAATATGAACAATTAACGAATGAATTAAAACAATTAGAATTTATATCACAACAAAATATGAAAAATAAGGATTTGGAAGAAAAAATAAATTTAATCAAACATAAAATTAGACTGGAAGAACAAAACCAGACACTGGAAAAAATAAAAAGAGCTAAGCAACAATATTTTGAACATGCCAACAAACCAGGTAGATGGTTAGCATATAAACTGAGAAAACAGAGACAATCTAAATTAATTAAATATTTAGAAGACAAAGACGGAACAATAAAATATGACACAGAGGGAAAAGCAAACATAGTACAATTTTTTTTTAAAGAATTGTACAAAGATGATAATATCAAGGAAGATTAAGTATTTAAATACTTAGAGAGTTCAGAGTTACCACAATTAACAGAAGAACAACAGGAGAGGATGGAGAGTCCCATAACAATGGAAGAACTCCTTATAACTATTAAGAAGCAAAAAAACAACAAAGCCACAGGGCCAGATGTTATCCCAGCAGAGTGGTATAAAATAGAAAATGAAACATTAAGAAATAATATGCTGCAAATCTTTAATGAATGCAGGTTAGATGGTAAAATTCCCAAATCATGGTCTGAATCTTTGATAACTTTAATTCACAAATCAGATACAGCAAAGGAAAAAATTAAAAATTATAGACCAATATCATTATTAAATGTAGATTATAAAATATTTATTGCAATATATGCAGACAGGTTGAAAACGGTAATAAATAGTAAAATCCACTCAGACCAAAATGGTTTCCTGCCAGGTAGACAAATTAAAAATAATCTTAGAACAATTATTAATGTATTAGAATACTATGAGCAACATTCAGATAAAACATTATCATTAATGTTCTTAGATGCTCAAAAAGTTTTTGATAACGTTAATTGGACATTTATAAAGATGCAACTAAATAGAATGAGATTTGGCCCCAAATTTGTTAATTTAATAGATGCTATTTATTCAGAACAAACAACAAAAATTATATTAAATAACGAGCAATTGGAAGTGTTTAAAATAAATAAAGGAGTTCGGCAAGGATGTCCTATTTCACCCCTCCTGTTCATTATGACTTTAGAAACACTATTAATAAAAATAAGAGCAGATTCAAAGATAAAAGGGTTAACAGTTGGAAAAGAGATATATAAAGTCCAGGCTTTTGCAGATGATCTGACCTTTATAATGGAAGACCCGATAGTCACAGCACCAAGATTAATCCAGACAATAGAACAATATGGTAAGGTAGCAGGTTTGAAAATAAATAAAAATAAAACAAAATTTATAACCAAAAACATGAATAAATCACAAGAAAGTAATTTAGAATGTATTACTGGAATACAAATAGTTAAAAAAGTAAAGTATCTGGGAATATGGCTAACAGCCAAAACAATAACATTAAAGAATGATAATTATATAAAATTAATTAATGAAATTAAAAAGGATTTAGAAATATGGAATAACTTAAAAATATCCTTTCTGGGAAGAATTGCTACAATTAAGATGAATATCTAAGGTATTATTTTTATTTCAAGTGATTCCAATAAATCCAGGGGCAAATTTTTTCAAAAATCTAACAAATGTGGTTAGAAAATTTTTATGGCAAGGAAAAAAGGCAAGAATTAAGATAAATATGTTAGAAGATATAAAAGAGAGGGGGGGGTTTGCCCTCCCAAATTGGAAATTATATTACCAGGCAGCCGCCTTAACATGGATTAAAAATTGGATAATCCTAGAAGACACGAGAACATTAAAATTAGAAGGACATGATCTTATGCTTGACTGGCATGCCTTCGTTTGGTACGATAAAGACAAAAATCATTCTTGTTTTAAAAGACATACATTAAGAAAATATTTATTTGATGTATGGAAAGATATAAAGAAAAACTACTTCTTAACAATTCCGGATTGGGTTGCCCCATTAGATGCAGTAATACATCCAAATTCCATCAAGGATACAAGAAAAATAAGATATAAAGATTTGTTAGATGATCAAATGAAATTAAAAACTAGAATTAAATTACAAGACGAAGGGATACAAATCGATTGGTGGCACTATGCACAGATTAGATCTAGATACCAGAAAGACAATATACTTTATATATTCAATAAAAATAAAAATTTGTTAAGTGATTTAATTACTAAAAATCAAAACAGGGTAATTGGGAAAATATACAAATATCTGATTGCTTACAAGAATATTGATTTAACATTAAAAGATAGTATGATACTGTGGTGCAGAAATATAGGCAAAGAAATAGATTTAGACACATGGGAGAAAGTTTGGATGTGCAATTGGAAGATGACAAAATCAGTTTCTTTGAAAGAGAATCAAATTAAAATGTTCTATAGATGGCATCTCCCACCAAGTAGAATAGCAAAAATGTTCCCTAAGACATCACCTTTGTGTTGGAAATGTAAGAAAGAAATAGGATCCTACTACCACCAATGGTGGACATGTAATAAAGCCAAAATGTATTGGAAAATGATAGAGAAAATGACAAAAGAGATTACAAAGCAAAAAATAGAAATTACCCCAGAGTTCTGTTTACTAGGAATTGCTAACCAAAATTACAAAAAAGAAATCTTGTACTTAATCATACATATTTTTACAGCGGCAAGGATTATTTACGCGCAAAATTGGAAAGGGGAAAATATCCCCAAAGAAGAGGGAGTTATTACAAAAATATTAGACTGAGCGGAGATGGATATGATGACAAGACGCTTGAATGATCAAGAAGAAACGAAATTTTATGAAACATGGAACAATGTTTATGAATGGATAGATAAGAAAAAATAATAATAATAGAAGATTAATAATAAGTATAGATATTTTGGTTTAAATCTTTCTTTTCTTTTTATTGAGATTAATATTAGATTTAGTTTATATACATAGAATTGACAAGATTGTTTGACTTTATATTAGTTATAACTATTTCTCTTTTTTATAATATCACTTTTTCCTTACTAGATATTTTTGTATTAGTAGTATTGAATTACGCATTTAACCATGTATTCCTTTTTCTGTATCTGCATTTATACTTTTGAGAAAAGCGGGGATGATACATCCCCACATTCTATGTTGAATGTTTGTAAGTCTGTGTGTTATTTTAAGAAAATTAATAAAAAAATATTGGAAAAAAAGAAGAAGATAGAATGGTTTGATGAAAGGGGAAATAATTAAATTGAAAGAAGTTAATTAAGTTGCACATATGATAATATTTAATCAGGATATTCTTGGATTGATAAATTTACTTTTCTGACTAAAACTTTGAGATAGTGAAATAATGAAATCTTGAAATCTTGAAATAATGAAATATTGGGGAGGAGTGGGGTGACACAGAGGTAGAGAAAAGAAAAGAAAAATAATAGTTAGAATGAATGTTATAGCTAAGAGGATTGTATTATGAATAAGCAAAGATTATGGCATTTATATAGGTGGGTGATTAATGAATTGAATTATAACAAATAAATTATAGAAATAAAATTATAAAAATTATGGAAATAGAAAAGAAGGGAGATTATATTTGATGATTTTTATTTGTTAAAGAAAAGGAAATAATGATAATGGTAATTATTGAGTATAGGACTTATGGAATTATAGAAATACAGAATATAATTAGAAAAGGTGGACTACAATGATCATTTAAAACTTTTTGGTAAACTTATAAAAGATTACAAGTTAATTTGTTTTAAAGAAAGAGAATTTTTTCCCTTTTTTTCTATTGAGACCGCAGTGGATTAAACCAGAATAGAATAAAAATAGATCATGCTACTGGGATATTAGTGGTTTTTTTTACAACAGGGCAGGAAGCTTTTACTTGGTTTACAGTAATATACTTAGAGTAGGGCACGATGATTCAGCTGGGTATGAAGCGATATAATTAGAGGTTGATTCCACTGGGTTATCAGAGATTCTTTTTTTCCCTTTTTCTCTTTCTTTTTTTAGAATAGGGCATGATGATTCCACTGGGTTTACAGTGATACAATTAGAGTAGGTTATGATGATTCCGCTGGGTTTGCAGCAACATAATTAGAGTAGGGTATGTTGAGTGATATGGATTAGAGTAGTTTGGAGGATTTTATTGGTTTATCTGTGAACCATAAAGTTCTGCAGGTTATGACAGCTATATTTGGATTTACATGGGATGTAGGTAAGAAAAAGGAGAAAGATTTCCTTTTCTTTCTCTTTTCTTTTTCTTTTTTTTCTTTCCTATTGTGCTTTCTTTTCCCACCTTTCCTTTTCCTTTATATTTTCCTAATATTAAATTCTATAATTTTATTTATTGTTTTATATTATCTATTAAAAGGAATTATAATTAATTTGGCTTATTAATTGGGTTTATTAATTTGGTGAGATTGGTGATATATTATTTGGCTTTTTTCCCATTGAATTTGTTATTATAAGTTTTTGTTTCTTTGTTTACTCATTGCTTCTTTTATTTCAAAGGGCATTTACTATTTAAAAAGGGTATGAAATATACATGAAAATTGACATGGAGGAGATATGGAGAAAATTTGAAACACTATAGCCTAATTAATTAGATGTGATTAAAATTAGGAACAGCTCAAAGAGTGTATTAGCTAACAGCTTATTAATATTATATAAGAAACTTGAGCAGCCATTTTTGTCCATATGTCAAAAGTAAAGGAGGTAGTATCTCAAAACTTACTCATTGTAATGCAATTTGATGTGGATGGTATTTTAAATTGTATTTGTGATTGGAGAGAAAAATAAAAAAAATTATTTGCCAAAATTATTTCATCTGATACCCAGGGCTGCCCCCCTCCCCCAGCCTTGGGCAAATACCTGGTTGCCCAGTTTAAATTCCCAGAACCTAGGCTGTGGCTCATAAGGGTATTTGGGAGTGAAAAAGGGATGAATCCAGTCCAGTCGTGTGAAACCTATGCTCCATCACAGGGTTGCGGTTTGTGGCTGGGCAAGGGGTGGCAGGTTGGGCCAAAAGATAGTGTGCCACCCTGGTGTGCCAGTTCTCCATGTTTAACCTACCTAGGGCCTCCTTGGATGACCGCATAGCCCATTTTGCCCTTCCATTGCTGGATGGGTGCCAAGGTGCAATCAGGACCTAGTGAATGGCCAAGGAGGCCAAGAACATCTGAAATTTGGTGGCAGGGAATTGCGGGCCATTGTCACTGACCACTAGGTCAGGGAGGCCATGGGTGGCAAAGATCCCTGGCAAAGAATGTACTAAGGAGTCAGCGGTTGTTGATTTTATTAACTCAATCTCCACCCATCTAGAGTAAGCATTTACAAGCATCAAGAATTGGAGTCTGGATCATGTCCCCTTTTGAGGACTTCCCAAGCCCTGGGAATAGCTGTGGGTGGAGCAGGTTGGAAGTCTGGAAGGCCATGCAGTTAGACATCCAAGTTTTGACGGTCTGGCATAGCCTGGCACTACACATCCTACATCCTACCACAGCCTGCCTGTGAATGATGCCAGAATAGCTATCATGCAGAAGCAAAGGACCTAAGGGTTGAGGGTACTACCACCGTGCTTCCCCATAGGAGGCAGCCCTTTTGGTTAGACAACTCAAGCTGCCTAGTTTTAAAAGGAAGAAATTCAGAATCCAGGACAATGGTTGGCCATCCCCTCCTCACCCAGTCTAAGACCTGGCACAGGATGGGTCTCTAGCTGTGTGGTAAGCAATGTCAGAAGCTGACATGGGTGTCCCTACCATAAGAACATTGTGGTGGGAGAGGAATCTGAAACAGGTACTGGGAGGGGGCAATGGCTAAGGGCATCTGCATGGGCCAAGGCCTTACCTGGGTGGTATATCAAGGAATATGAGTAGGCAGAGAGGAATTCTCTCAACATGCCATTTGGGGAGAAATGAACTGGGGGGGTCTGTCTATCACCAGCCCAGATGCCAGTAGGGGCTTATGATCTGTAAACACTGTGAATGGGTGGCCATATAGATAATCATGAAACTTTTTTACAGAGGCAACTAGAGCAGAGCCTCTTTATCTGTCTGGCTGTAGTTGCGTTCTGTAGAAGAGAGGGTACATAAAAATATGCTATGGGCACCTCAGACCCATTGGCTAGCTGGTGGCTGAATACAGCCCCAATACCATATAGAGAGGCATCAGCAGCCAGTGTGAGGAGCGTATGCTGGTCATACTGTACCAGTACTGTGTCGGAAGATATTAGGTCTTTGACTGTATTAAAAGAGGCCTGAGCTTGAGGCCCCCAATCCCAAGGTCTCTGGGAGTCCAGTAGCCTGTGGAAGGGTTCTGCTAGGGAGGCCTTGTAATGTAAGAAAGTGCTATACACGTTCCCACTTGTTGGTGGGAGAAGGAGCAATTTAATGGCTGAAACATTGGCTGGTATGGGGCGGATGCCAGCTGAGTCCACCAGGTATCCCAAAAATTTAACCCTAGTGTTGTACTACTGGGACCATGTTGTTCTACAGGGACTGGATAGGGGTGGGATTGTTGATTGAACACTTATAGTCCCCACAAATTCAAAGGGTTCTATCAGGACTAATGGGCAGGATGATGGGGGTCTCCCACCTAGAGTGAACGGTGGGAGACCAATATCCCCTGGGTGATGAGCTTATCTAGTTCTGCATCTACTTTAGGTATAAGACCAAAGCGAACACGCCTGAATTTAGATTTAGTGAGATAGGGTTTTACTTATAACAACCCAACCTGTCATCAAATACATCATTGAATTCATGAAAAATACACTCAAAGTCAGAAGAAACAGTGGCATGCACCCCAGAAACTGCCAACCCCAGTGAAGAGAACCACTATAACCCCAACAGAGAAGGGAGGGGTTGGCAATGACACAATTGGTAGGAACCCAGCAAATGATACGCTTTTTACAAATTGGTTAGCCTGCCCCAGAACACTAATGTTATTCCTCTGAAGGTCTTGCAGGCAAATGTTGGACTGCTTTAGTCTCAATTCTGGAAAGACTGACAGCAACTGTTTTAATGTTTGCTATGCTTTAAAGCTCCTAGAAGAGCCTGTGTCCACCTCCATAGTAAGGGAGGTTCCCTCTATAGATACAGTGAGGAAGATCTTTTTTTGCCCACCAGTGGCAGCAGCAAGAAAGACTTCCTCTTCATCAAGGGCACCCTCAGCTAGGCTCACGGAATAGTAGTCTCTGCATATTCCTGGTGGCCGATTGGTGGTTGTCTGGCTGGTGCTGACTGGACAGCGCCGGGGGCTGGAGCGGAACTGCCCACTTTTGCCAAGTGGCCGAACTTGCCGCAGCGATGGCAGGTAACTGTTAGTAAATGGCAGGAGCTGCGGGGGTAGGGATCCCTGCAGCTGAGGTAGAGTGGCATGGAAACATGGTGTAACAGAACAGGCAGTAGCAGTGTGTTTGGGATGGCTCAGCAAGTGGTGGAACACAGTCTGGCACAGTCTGGCACAGTCTGGTGTCTGGGGTGCCCAGAGTACCAAAGTTGCAGTCCTCATGGTGGATGGTGGGTGACTGCGCACTTGCAGAGGCAAAGGGGTGAAAACATTGTATTTCAGCTGCAGAGTTGGAAGACATTTCCAAAGCCCTGGCTTCATCTACGGCAGCGGCTTCATCTACGGCAGCGGCTAAGGTCAACTCTGGGCATGCCAGCAGGCACCTTTGAAGGTGCAGATCCCAGATTTCACAAACCAGATGTTCAAGGAGGGAATCATCTTGATAAGTGAATTCACGCTCTAGAGCATCGTCACACAAAGAGGTCATGTACTGGTTGACAGGCTCCCCTTCCCCTTGCACCCGCTGGCAGAAAGCAAAGCGGTGGGCAATGCAAGATGGGGTTGGGAAGTAATGGGACCTCAACTTGGCAAGTACCGTATTTTTCGATGTATAAAATGCACCGATGTATAAGACACACCTAGAATTTAGAGGAGGAAAACAAGGAAAAATGTATTCTGAACCAAATGGTGTAGTATTAAATAGTAATAGTAATAGTAACTTCTCCATCCACGAGTAGTTGGGTTTTGTGGCTCCCAGTGTTTTCTGTGGGAAATGTCTCCCTTCCTTCTTTCCTTCCTTCCCTCCCTTCCTCCTTCCTTCCTCTCCACTTCTCTCTTTCCCTCTCTCTCTGCACACCAAGACAACTACACACAAGAACAGTTTTTTCCCAAACGCCATCACTCTACTAAACAAATAATTCCCTCAACACTGTTAACTTTTTACTGTCTGCACTTCTATTTCTACTAGTTTTTTTCTCATTATTCCTATCATCATTTTCCTCCCACTTAGGACTGTATGATTGTAACTTGTTGCTTGTATCCGAAGATTATTATTATTAATATTGTTTCTTCATTGCTTATTTGACCCTATGACAATCATTAAGTATTGTACCACATGATTCTGGACAAATGAATCTTTTCCTTTTATTTACACTGAGAGCATATGCACCAAGACAAATTCCTTGTGTCCAATCACACTTAGCCCATAAAAAAATCTATTATCTTTCCCTTTTCTTTGTTTCTCTCCACTTCTCTCTCTCTCTCTCCTTTTCTCTCATTCTCTCCTTCCAAGTCTCTCTCATTTCTGTGTCCCTCTCCCTCTCTCTCATTTGTTTCTATCTCCCCCTTTTTGCTCTCATTTCTCTCATTTTCATTTGTTTTTCTCTTTCCTCTCCCCTTCCCTTTTTCTTTCTCTCCCCTTCTCTCTCATTTCTTTCCCTCTTCACCCTCTCTCATTCTCTCTCTCTTAATCTTTCTCTCATTTCTCTCTCCCTTCTCTGATTTGTCTCTATTTCCATGTCTTTTCTGGTATGTGGGCATCTGGCTTGAAAGGGCACTTTTTCCTTTGGCTCGTCAGCATGATGGCAGGCAGGATGGCAGGCCATGGCAGGAGGGTCTGGGCCTGTCGCTTAACCCTTGTTAACCACCTATTTTTCCCAGGGCTCAGTGGGGTCAGGGGCAGTCACAGGGACTTACTTACCAGCTGCAGGGCCTTCTTTTGACCCGCGCATCAGCTCGGCAATTGCCCCCCCCCCCTGTTGTGTATACTCCTGTTCAGCCTGCAGATTTTTCGGATTCCGAAGGGGAAAGTGATTATCAATTGGTAGGAGGGCCTGATTTACAGACAGAAAGGGAGGAGGCAGGTGATGTGCAGATGCATTCCAGTTCTAGTGAAGATTTCAGGTGGGTTAACCCTTACTTCAGATGCTTGCAGAGAAGAGAACAAGTGTTAGGGAAAAAATATTAGAAGGGGAGGAACTGGTTAATTAATTTCCTCACGTCTGGTTGTGAGCGGAAGAGAAAGGTGAGTCGTCAATCTTGCCGTTTCAAAATGGGGGCTTCTCTAACCAGCTCCGAGCGTAAGTTATACATTGTGTGAATTTATTGCTTGCTTTTATGACTCTGGATTAACACTGATTAGCCCATAAATTTTAGAATGACTTGTGGAATGTTTTCATATGACCTTTAAGTTACTTTACTTTAATGCTAAAACTAGAGATGAAAAAAGAAGGTGCTGCGTGCAAAAGATGATTGAGAGGAAGAAGATGAAAGAGAATAAAGTTGTTGTTGTGTTTTACAAGTATATGCATTTAGCAATCCTTTATTTCAACTATTAGTTGCCTTAGCCTGAAACCAGAACAGTATTGATGACTCCACAAAAAAGAAAACATCCAACCGGCTCAGGATGGCCAATTTAATAATTTAATTTATTGCCTTAATGCAAACTGTCACGGCTTTGCAGGCCCAGATCATTATATTATAGCAAAATCAAATCGCAGCCGCAGCAGCCACAACACAGCCCCAGGTCATAATTCAACCAAGACCAAAGATTTATTTAGCCAAGTCATCAGAGAGGTAGGAGGAGAACCACTGAAGAACAGTGCCTCCCACTCCCAGCCCCTCCAGCCGGCGCAGAAGGATACCATGGTCGATGATATCGAAAGCCGCTGAGAGGTCAAGAAGCACCAGGACAGAGGATAAACCCCTGTCCCGGGCCCGCCAGAGATCATCCATCAATGCGACCAAAGCAGTTTCCGTGCTGTAGCCGGGCCTGAATCCTGACTGTTGAGGGCCTAGATAATCGGCTTCTTCCAAGGACCAGGAAGTCAAGCCGCAGTAGAAAATGGTCTGACCATGACAAAGGCAACACTTCTAAGCCCCTTAATTTCAGACCATTACTCAATTGCTCAGAGAGGAATACCATGTTGGGGGCGTGCCCCCCCTCATGAGTCGGACCCTGTACTACTTGAGTCAGGTCCATAGCTGTCATGGTGGCCATGAACTCCTGTGCTAATCCAGAGGTTTCGCCGAGTGACGGCAGGTTAAAATCCCCTAAGACAATGAGTCTGGGGAATCCTACCACCAGCCCAGCTACCTCCTCGAGCAGCACAGGCAGGGCTGTTGACACGCAGCTGGGAGGCAGGTACATGAGCAACAAGCCCACCTGAACCCCTAAGTCCAACTTCACTAGGAGGGACTCACAACCCGCAATCTCTGCAGCAATGAGCCTACGAAGGCAAAGGCTCTCCCTGGCTATAATAGCCACTCCTCCCCCCCTTCCCTAAGGTCGAGGCTGATGCAGTGGTCCCTCTAATTTTTTTCGGACTGGACGGAAAAGTATAGTGTCTGAGCGGCAGTCCCTTTGCGACTGGGCAGCATATAAGTATAAGTAAGTAAGTAAGTAAGTAAGTAAGTAAATAAATAAATAAATAAATAAATAAATAAAGTGTGGGTATGCACTATCACACATGAGCGAGTTCTTGCATCCATAATTCTATCCTTTCTATGTCTCCCTCCCTCCCTCTTTCCTCCCTCCCTCTTTCCTTTCTATCTTGCCCCCCCTTTCCTTTCTATCTTTCTCTCCCCCTGCCTTTCTCCAAGCCCTTCCTTTTCCTTCTCCCTATCCTACTACCCCTCTCCCTCCTTTCTATCTCTCCCTCCCTCTTTCCTTTCTATCTCTCCCTCCCTCTTCCCTCCCTCCCTCTTTCCTTTGTATCTCTCCCTGCCTCTTTCCTCCCTCCCTCTTTTCTTTCTATCTCTCTCTCCCTCTTTCCTTTCTCCCTCTTTCCTTTCTATCTTTCTCTCCCCCTGCCTTTCTCCAAGCCCTTCCTTTTCCCTCTCCCTATCCTACTACCCCCTCTCCCTCCTTTCTATCTCTCCCTCCCCCTTTCTCTCTGTCTCCCTTCCTTCATCTTTCTTTCGCTCTCTCTCTCCCTCCCTCTTCCTTTCTCTCTTCCTTCCTTCCTTTCTTGCTCTTTCTCCCTCCCTCATACCCTCCCTCTATGTCTTTCCCTCTCCCTCCTTCCCCCCTCTTTCTCTCTCTCTTGCTTTCTTTCCCTCTCTTTCTCTCTTGCTTTCTTTCTCTCTCATTCTCTTTCCCCTCCTTTCTCTCTCTCTCTGTTTCTTTCACCACGCCAGCAACAGAGAGAAAAAGAGAGCTCGAGCCGGAGAGAGAGTAGAGGGCGCCGTTGTCTTCGCCTCCGCCCGGCTCTGCAGCTAAGAGGCAGCAGCCATCAACCCCCTCCCCTCCCAGGCGTCCCCGGCGCCCAGCCACGCTCCGCCTCCCGGTAGCCCGGCCGACTTTTACCTGCTGCCGGAGCCGTTTTCTCACACCCTGCCGCTGCCAGGGAAGCTCCAGCTGGGCGGAGCGCACCGTAAAACAAGAAGAAAAGGTCAGCTGTGAGGCGGCACCCCCCCACCCCACCTTTCTGCGGGACCTTTTCTTCATGTTTTATACAGTGCGCTCTGCCCGGCTGGAGCTTCCATGGCAGCGGCAGCAGTGGCACCAGGAGTAGCCGCCTCACAGCTGACCACCTTGCCGCTGCTACCACCGGCAACCGTCCCTCCCTCCAGGCCCCAAAGTTTACACCCTGCCACCGCCAGGGAAGCTCCAGCCGGGCAGAGCGCACCGTAAAACAAGAAGAAAAGGTCAGCTGTGAGGCGGCACCCCCCCACCCCGCCTTTCTGCGGGACCTTTTCTTCATGTTTTATACGGTGCGCTCTGCCCAGCTGGAGCTTCCCTGGCAGCGGCAGGGTGTGAGCTTTGGGGCCCGGAGGGAGGGTTGCCAGCGGTAGCAGCGGCAAGGTGGTCAGCTGTGAGGCGGCTACTCCTGGTGCTGCTGCTGCTGCCGCCAGGGAAGCTCCCCCCATGCGCACTTAGCCATGGCGCACTTAGCTGCGTCTTTCAGTTTTTGAACCCTGCCCAGGAGCCAATCGCCAAAGGTAGGCTTTTGCAAAAGGTAGGCGATTGGCTCCTGGGCAGGATTTAAAAAATGTGCGCTGAAAGCTGCAGCTAAGCGCACTATGGCGCATAACTCAGCTTACAGGGATCTATGGGCTGATGCCATATCTGAAACCTGGCTGGGCAAATTTCAGAGAGAGGAACTCATCCCTCTGGGCCCAGCCAGGTTTCAGTCACACATGCCAGGTCAGCCTCCTCATCCAGGATCAAATACCAGATGAGGAGAGCTTTATATACCACCGACCTGGCATTGAGTAGCAGCAGCCTGAGCCCAGGGCCAGAGTTACACTCACCAGTGCCCTGGATAAGCTCATGGAGCCGGAACGAGGGATTGTTATTAAGGAGTGATCTCTCATTCCCCTGGAATGGCTAGTTCTGTGGCTCCCGCCATATCTGCCTCTCCCCAGCAACACTGGAATATTCCAACCCTCTGCCACCCCAGAGATCTCTCCCGCCTCTCTCTCGTCATGTGGGCCATGTAAATCATTCGTATCATACCTATTTACCCCATCCATACCATAACCCCACTCATCCCACCCATCCCATTCATACCACTCACTCATTCCATACATATTATTAAACCCACCCCAATTATCCATCAATTTTAAAAAATAAAAAATTAAGTATTACTACTAATATTAATATTAAAAGATCTAAAAGTTAAAAGTTAATATTAAAATTAAAAAGGTTAAAAAATAGGAAATAGATTAAAATTCATTAGGGAAAAATACAATACATCAGTTCATTAGATTAAATAAGGTCAGCAGCAAAGTAGCAAAAATGGTACCAGGACCCAGCCTAAAGGAAACGTTAGGCCGGGCGGGCACCAAGTCGAATCCCAATGTTATGGCAGACTTTTAAGACACCTGACTTTAGCCACTGAGGTAAACTTTTAAAAACCCAGAAGTTTTTTAAAGTTCTACCCTTAGTAGATTCTGGAGCCACTACCAACTTTATGGATGAGACCTTCGTTCATTTTCACGCTATACCATTGGGCCCAGACACACCTCCTATTGTTGTTGAAACTATCAATGGCCACGTTCTCTTGTCATCCGACCCTCATCTTCGCCACTCTCTGCTCCAGTACTTTTTGTCAAAAAGAAAACTGGAGACCTAAGACTCTGCTGTGATTACCAAAAACTCAACTCCATCACCGTTCGTAACCGCTATTCTTTACCTTTGATCTCTGAACTCATGGAGCGCCTACGCCCAGCAATTATCTTTATTTATTTATTTATTTATTTATTTATTTATTATTTAGATTTGTATGCCGCCCCTCTCCGCAGACTCGGGGCGGCTACCAAAATCGATTGTGAAGCGCTTACAACCTCATTCACATTCGTGAAGGCCCCGGCCCTCTGGCGGCCCCAGCCCTCTGGAACCAACTCCCCCCAGAGATTAGAATTGCCCCCACCCTCCTTGCCTTTTGTAAGCTGCTTAAAACCCACATCTGCCGCTAGGCAAGGGGGAATTAAGATTTCTTCTCCCCCTAGGCCTTTACAATTGTATGCATGGTATGTTTGTATGTATGTTTGGTTTTGTATATTAAGGGTTTTTTAATTTGCTTTTAGTATTGGATTATTATTGTATACTGTTTATGATTGCTGTTAGCCGCCCCGAGTTTTCGGAGAGGGGCGGCATATAAATCCAATAAAACTTGAAACTTGAAACTTGAAATGGAAGACTGCCTTTGGCACCCGCCTTAGCCATTTTGAATTCACCATCATGCCTTTTGGACTCACCAATGCACCAGCAGTATTTCAACATTTTATGAATGGTATTTTCTTTTCTTTTTTAAAATATTTTCTTTATTGAGTTTTCACATATAATTCAAATCACACATTATTCTGTTTTACAGATTATAAACCATCTCTATTAACATTCTTATCATAGATTTTTACCTCTTACATTCCATTATTTACATTATATTTCATACCTTTATATTCTAATATTTATTACATTCAATAGCTGGTAAATAAAACTTTTTACAAGGTAGCTGTAGATTATTTCAATTGTACTGTTGCTTCTTATTATGTTGATTCTATATTCTCTTTTGAACCCATTCATGCCATTTTTGCCATGTTCATTTTGATTCCATGATTTTGTTTCCCTTGATTGAGTTAGTGAGTTCGTCCATCTCCACGCATGTATATATCTTATCTATAATTAAGTCTTCCGTTGGGGTCTGGTCATTTTTCCAGAGTTGTGCTATCGCAATTCTTGTTGCGGTGTTTATATGTGTGTAAGAAGCATTGTTTGTTTTGAGTAGTGTTTTCTCCAAATTCCTAATAGCATAGCTTCCAAAGTGAATTCTATTTCCTCTTTCGTAATCTCTGAAAGCCAGATATGAGTTGTTTTCCAGATTTTTTGTATCATAGGACATGACCACCACATATGGAAAAAAGTACCACTTTTGTTTTTACACTTCCAACATGTGTCTGATAATGTTGGGTAAATCTTTGCTAACCTAGCGGGGGGAATATACCATCTGTAAAAAAGTTTATAATAATTTTCCTTATATGCTGCTAAAAGAGTTATTTTAGATATTGTAGTCCATGTTTTTTCCCAGTCTGCTATGTGTATCTCGTGTTACAAGTTTTCCCCCCATGCTGTCATAAGTGTTTTAGTTGTCTCTTTTATTCTTTCCTGTTCTAGAAATATTTGGTATATTCTAGTTATTTGTTTATTTTCATTCCCTATTAAAATCTTATCTAGTGAATTCATAGATTTTTGAATACCGGGTGTTTGATTATCTTTCTTAAATCTAGATTCTATTTGTGTATATGTCCACCAGTCCATTTTGTGGTTTAATATTTCTAGTTCTTGTCTGGTTTTAAGTTCTCTGCTTGGGTGTAAAATATCCGTGTATTTGATGGTTTTGGTTAGGTCGATCAAATTTGGGTAGATGATAGCTTCCATAGTGGACAGCCATCTTGGGATTTTATTATAGTGTTTCGCTTTAATTTCGTACCAGGTTTTTAATAGTGATTTACTAATCAGGTGCCTGTTAAATATAGTTTGTTTTTGTGATTTATCTTTCCATAAATGCGCATGCCAACCTATTTGTAAATTGTGGCCTTCTAATACAAGTATTCTCTTATTTTTTTAGGTTTATCCAATCTTTTATCCAAATTAGGCTCGCCGCTTTATAGTATAGTTTTAGATCTGGGAGCCCCAGGCCTCCTCTGCTTTTATTATCTTGGAGACAGACATATTTTATTCTTGGCTTTTTATTTTGCCAAATAAATTTGGAGATAATTTTATTAATTTCTTTAAAAAAAAATTGTTCCAAGTTGATTGGGGCTGTCTGAAAAAGGTATAAAAATTTAGGAAGAATATCCATTTTTATTACGGCAATTCTGCCTAACATTGATATTTGTAGGTCTTTTCATTTTTCTAAATTTTTTTTAGTTTCTTGCAATAATTTATCATAGTTATCTTTTTTAAGGGTTATTGTTTTGTTAGTTAGTATTAATCCTAAGTATTTTGGTTTTTTTGTAGTTTGGAGTTTCGTAGTTTCTTGTAATTCCCTAATTTGTTGTGTGCTCATGTTTTTTGTCATCAACATTGTTTTTTGTTTATTTATTTTTAAACCTGCAAATTCACCAAAGTTTTCAATTTCTTTAATTAACTCTGGGCCCAAACTTGTTGGTTCTTCTAAGAAGAAAACCATGTCGTCCGCATATGCTTGTAGTTTGTATTCTTCTTCCTTAATTTTAATTCCTTTTATGTTTTTATTACTTCTTATTTTATTTAATAATAATTCTTGTGTCAGTATAAATAATAAGGGTGACATTGGACAACCTTGGCATACTCCTTTTTCTATAAGAATTGGTTTTGTAGTGTCTCCATTTATTATTGCCCTGGCCTTTTGAGTAGTGTATATATTTTTAATAATATTTTCAAATCTGTTACCTAATTTTAATTCTTTGATTAGCTCATTTAGATATTGCCAATTAACATTGTCAAATGCCTTCTGAGCGTCCAGGAAGGCATGAGCTATTTGCCTTCCTGGGTGCGCATCACTATATTCTAAAATATCTAGAACTGTCCTGGTGCAATTAGAGATTTGTCTGAAGGGTAGAAAACCATTTTGATCTGTATTGATAATTTTGTTTAAAATTTCTTTTATTCTGTCTGCTAAAATTACCATAAAAATCTTATAATCTGCATTAAGCAGAGAGATTGGTCTATAGTTTTTTACTTTCTGTTTGTCTAACCCCTCTTTTGGTATCATCGTTATATATTATTCTCTCCAGGATTCTGGAATTTTGGCTTGTTCTAATATTTCATTGTATATCTCCAATAATATGGGTTCAAATAAATCTTTATTTCCTTTATAAAATTCTCCTGGGAGTCCGTCCGGCCCTGGGGTTTTATTGTTTTTTTGTTTTTTCAATGCTAATTGTATTTCTTGTAAGGTAATTTTTTCATTTAAGATTTGTTTATTGAGTTCTTCAATTTGTAAGGAATTATTTTCTTGTATATATTTAATAATTTTTGCAGTATCTTTATACAGTATAGGTTATTGTAATAGTCTTGTATTATTTCTTTTTTCTGCTGTTCCATGTGTTGTGTTATCCCATCTTTATCCTCTAATTGATAGATTAATTTTTCACTTCTTGTCTTTTTAATTTTCTGTGAAAGCCATCTGCCTGGCTTGTTAGCTGTTTCAAAGTATTTTTGTTTCGTTTGTTTTAGATTTCTAATAAATTCTTGCTGTTCTATTATGTTTATTTTGTATTTGGCTTCCCTCAATTATGTTTGTATCTGTTTGTTAGTTGGATTTTGTTGGAAAGTCTTTTCCAATTTGGCTATTTTATTTATATACTGATTATACTCTGCCTTCTCTTCTTTTTGTTTTCTAGCTGTATATGATATAGTAACCCCCCTAGTATATGCTTTCCGTGTGTCCCAAAGTATTTGAGTTGAGGTGGGGTGTTTCCTATTTTCCTCTAAAAATAATTTTATTTCTTTGTTTAATATTTCTGTATATTTTTCATCTTGAAGTAAATTTGTATTTAATGACCATCTTCTATATTCTTTCTTTTCCCCCTGCCAGGTAATTGTTATCGGGTTATGGTCAGCCCACGTATTTGATTCTATGTCAACTGTTTTTATTTTTTTATGCATGCTTTTACTTAGCCAACCATATCTATCCTAGAAAAGGAGTTGTGTGGAGCAGAATAGTGTGTAAATTGTCTTTCGTTTGGATGTATTAATCTCCACATATCTACCAAGTCTAGTTCATCTATCATTTTCTCAAATGTGGTTGGTAGTGTGGCCCTTTTTATTTTGCTTTTAGTTTCTATTTTATAATCTAATTTGTGGTTCACTATTCCATTATATTCTCCTATTATGCATATATTTGTTTGGTTAATTTGAAGTAATATTTCATGTATTTTTTTATAAAATTGTTTCAGTTCTTGGTTTGGTGCAAATATGTTCACTAATAGTATTTTCTCTCCTTTAATTTCTACTTCTACCATAGTATATCTTCCTTTTGGTTCTGTTTTTATCTCTCTTGGCTTTAGTTCTTTTTTCACATATGTGGCCACTCCTCTTTTCTTTTCTTTTTCATCTAATGATGTACATAGCTCTCCCAGTTTGGTATATTCTAAATATTTTTGTGTGCCAATTTAATATGTATTTCTTGTAAACATATTATCTGTGCTTTCTGCTTCAGGAGTTTGGAGAAGACCTTTTTTCTTTTCTGGTTATTGTTAAGACCGTTTATATTTATTGAGATTAGTTTAGTTTCCGACAGCATTTAGCTACGGATATGAATGATATTTTCAAGGACTTTATTGACCACTTCATGGTCGTCTACCTTGATGACATTTTGATATACTCTCCTTCTAAAGAGACCCACCCACACCACCTACAACTACTCCAGCGCCTCCGAAAACATCATCTTTATGCCAAGTTAGAAAAATGCCAATTTTTCCAAAGTTCCATCAACTTCTTAGGACATGTCATTTCCTACCAAGGCATCAACATGGACACTGGAAAACTCGATGCATTGCAAACTGGGCAACTTCCAAGCCAAAGATGTCCAACGATTTTTGGGATTTGTCAATTACTACCAAACCTTTATTCCCAACTTTGCCACCTTGACTGCGCCTCTCACCTGTCTTCTCCATTTCAATGGGGCACTACAGAGCAAACAAGCTTTTCTCAACCTCAAAAAAGCTTTCATGCAAGAACCTATTCTCCAATACCCTGATCCTGCTTGTCCGTTTATCATAGAAGCTGATGCCTCCGAAGTTGGCATGGGAGCTATACTTCTTCAACAATGCAAAGAAGGTGGACCCTTACTTCCCTGTGCCTATTATTCCAGAAAATTAAAACCTGCTGAACACAGACCCTGATTCTCCATGGACCATCTCTGATGACTTGCTCTGCTACCGTGACCTGCTCTATGTCCCAACAGGTCCACTCCAAGTTCTCATCTTCAATCAGTGCCACAATAATCCGGCACCCGGCCACTTTGGCCTCTTCAAAAGCCTACACCTCGTCTCTCGCACCTTTTGGTGGCCCAGACTTCACCATGATGTCAGTGCCTACGTTAACTCCTGCATCCATTGTCGCCAAGCCAAGGCAGCCACCGGACCCCCTCTGGGATTATTGCAACCGTTGCTTACACCTGAAAGACCCTGGGGTACCATTTCCATGGATTTCCTCACCTGTTTACCTGTCTCTCAAGGTTTCACTGCTGTACTTGTAGTGGTGGACATGTTAACCAAGATGGCTCATTTCATCCCTTGTCAACGAATATCTACAGCCAAGATCACAGCTCAACTATTCATTCAGCACATCTTCCACCTCCACGGCTTACCCAACACCATCATCTCCAATTGTGGTCCCCAATTCACCACCCAGTTTTGGAAAGAACTTATGACCGCCCTCTAAGTCAAAGTTTCCTTGGCATCCACCCATCACCCCCAAAACGACAGGGGCACCGAAAAAGTTATTGGCATCCTGCAACAATATTTCCATTGTTTTGTTCACGATAGACAAAACGATTGGGCGAAATATCTTCCTTTTCAGCTGTGTTCGCCTTTAATAACTCTGAACATACCTCCACTCAGACCACACTATTCTGTGCCATTTACAGATTCCATCCCCGACTGTTTCTGCTTGCTGGCAATTTCCTTAATGGGTTACGTGCTGTTCACCAACACGTCCAACATTCCTTGACTAAAGTCAAAGAAGACTACAAATGTTTTGCGGACCATTCCCACAAAGACACTCCCCCATTGACCCTTGGTGATCAAGTTTGGCTTTCTACCAAATACCTGTCTTCTGAACCTCATCGTAAGCTTGATCAATGTTTCATTGGCCCTTTTCCTGTTGAAATGGTCATGTATCCAGTCACATACCGTTTGACCTTACCTCCTTCCATCCGTGTGCATCCTGTTTTTCATCGCTCGCTATTGCTTCCAGTCTCACCTGACTCTTCACTTCACCCCCCCAGTTCCTGCTCCTGCCGTTCCTGCTCCTCTATGCCCTGTGCCCAAATTTCGAGTTTTACCTCACCACCTGGACATTACTGGCATCCAAGACTCTCATTGGCTTGACCGCCATTTCCAGTACCTGGTGGAATGGTCAGGAGGCGGGCCTGATAACATTGTCTGGATGGATGCTCAGGACTTTGAAGCTCCTGAATTACTTTTGAACTTTCATGTTCATTTTCCTGACAAACCTACCCCCAATTATCCCCCGGGGGAGGGAAGGGGCCATGAGGAAAGGGATGGTATTGTGTATGCTCCTGTTCGGCCTGCAGATTTTTCGGATTCCGAAGGGGAAAGCGATTATGAATTGGTAGGAGGGCCTGATTTACAGACAGAAAGGGAGGAGGAAGGTGACATGTAGATGCATTCCAGTTCTAGTGAAGAAGATGTCAGGTGGGTTAACCCTTACCTCAGACGCTGGCAGAGGAGAAGAGAACAAGTGTTAGGGAAAAATATTAAAAGTGGATGAACTGGTTAATTAATTTCTTCATGTCCGGTTGTGAGCGGATGAGAAAGGTGAGTTGTTAATCTTGCCATTTCAAAATGGGGGCTTCTCTAACCAGCTCCGAGCGTAAGCTATACATTGTGTGAATTTATTGCCTGCTTTTAGGACTCTGGATTAACACTGATTATCCTATAAATTTTAGAATGACTTGTGAAATGTTTTTATATGACTTTCAAGTTACTTTACTTTAATGCTAAAACTAGAGATGAGAAAGAAGGCGCTGCGTGCAAAAGATGATTGAGGGGAAGAAGAGGAAAGACAATAAAATTGTTGTTATGTTTTACAAGTATATGCATTTAGCAATCCTTTATTTCAACTAGATGCACCAAGTTTTTGACACACTTTTGGGGAGTAAAAAAGTGTGTCTTATACACCAAAAAGTACAGTAGTTCATCCCACAGGACCAGGTAGACCACTTGAGGGGAAACCAGGCCAAAGATGGTAGAAAACATTGAGTAACCGCATGCATTCAGGAAACAGGCTCACTTCCTTGCCTCAGACAAACCTATCAGATTGTTTGCCAGAAAATAGCATTCAAATTTTTGTATATAAGCCTTCCAGGTCTCTGTCGCAGGGCAGAAAGCTTTGAAGCAGGATGGGCCATTGCCATTGAGGGACATAGTGCAAATCCGGCATTAGCCATCAGCGAGAGGCTTGTGAGGCTGGCAGAAAGAATCAGAGCGCAACGAGTTGCGGCTGTGCATGGATGAACCACTAGCCTCATCGCCAGTTTTAAATCCCCACAAAGATCAGCAAGCCATTCTAAATTCAACTGTTTATTTAACAAGCAACAACAAGTAAGAAGCAGAACAGTCAGAAAGATGATCGCCTCAGCCGTGCTCTGGCAGCTCTTTTATATTGAGCTGTCAGGTGCGGCAACCAATAGGAGATACTCCTGCTCTAGCGTATCAACCAATCACAGCATTTCCAGCTGTTGTTAGAGACACCGGGACGCAACACTGCTAATATGAAAAAGAGTTCAGCCATGTACCAATAAAGTCACTTGTTCATCTGGAATAAAGATTTAAAAGTCAATTATTTTTTTCTTGGAAAATATTTGAAAATGGCACATTCTACACCTAGATACAAACAGTTTCAATAAACATTATTTCAGTTACTTAAATAACATTAAGTTATGAGTTACTACTATTTATATTAATTACTCTAGCTAGACAGAAACCAATGAAATACTATGTAGATAATGACATTACCTTTAGTTTATGTTCATCTATGGGCTCTGACAGGACTGACATTTTTTTTCCTATGTCATCCAGGAACTTCATTAAATCATCTGCCTGCTTCTTATATTGATACCACTGATGTGAAATTTCCAAAGCTTTTTTCCTTCTTTGCGATCTCATATCCTGTTTGCAGTACATAAGTTTATTATAAAAATTAATGTTTACATGATTTATAGGTAAATACTGTATGCACTACATTGTGGAGTAAAATTGTGGCTAGGTTATTTTAAAAAATTATTATGAATTATAATTATGAATGAAAATTTATACTTTTAAGTAAACCAAAATATTGTCTTATTTTTCTATACTTATAATGTATAGAGAAATATATTATGGGACACACACTTCACACATTTAAAAATCTAGAATTAGCAGCCTAAAATTTTAAACCAAAAAATTAGCAGGCAGATTTATAGAACAATGAATTATCCAAATGCTAGCATTTAATGAAAGAAACAGAAACATAGAAGATTGATGGCAGAAAAAGACCTCATGGTCCATCTAGTCTGCCCTTATACTATTTCCTGTATTTTATCTTAGGATGGATATATGTTTATCCCAAGCATGTTTAAATTCAGTTACTGTGGATTTATCAACCACATCTGCTGGAAGTTTGTTCCAAGCATCTACTACTCTTTCAGTAAAATAATATTTTCTCATGTTGCTTTTGATCTTTCCCCCAACTAACCTCAGATTGTGTCCCCTTGTTCTTGTGTTCACTTTCCTATTAAAAACACTTCCCTCCTGAACCTTATTTAACCATTTAACATATTTAAATGTTTCAATCATGTCCCCCCTTTCTCTTCTCTCCTCCAAATTATACAGATTAAGTTCATTAAGTCTTTCCTGATAAGTTTTATGCTTAAGACCTTCCACCATTTTTATAGCCCATCTTTGGACCCGTTCAATTTTATCAATATCTTTTTGTAGGTGAGATCTCCAGAACTGAACACAGTATTCCAAATGTGGTTTCACCAGTGCTCTATACAGTGGGATCACAATCTCCCTCTTCCTGCTTGTTATACCTCTACAGCATTTTACTTGCTTTCCCTACCGCCTGACCGCACTGTTCACCAAAAGAAATATGCATATAAATTTAACTGCAAAATGTTTTTATTTTAAAACC
Source organism: Erythrolamprus reginae (assembly GCF_031021105.1). NCBI lineage: Eukaryota > Metazoa > Chordata > Lepidosauria > Squamata > Dipsadidae > Erythrolamprus > Erythrolamprus reginae. Next base: position 72,797,511 of record NC_091953.1, on the reverse strand, counting down.
CGCTAACTGATGGGAATCCAAAGTGTATTTTAATGTGCACATACTGCCCTCACTCAAAATATTTAATTTTAGACATTACAAAGTTTATTAAAGAAAAAGAAAAAATATGTGAAACAGAGGTACTTTGCTTATTCTTCAAATGCAACTCTAGGTTTTGAATGACTTTTTGAGTATAAAATACCTTGAAACAGAAATTTAGTTTATTTCCCATTACAACTTTAGTTGTTAACTATGGCTACTTCTGTTATGCATTATATAATATGCATACTAATAATTCATTTAATTCACCAATTTAAGACAATTAACAGTTTTATTTTATTGCTTTTGATACATACTAAAATATTTCCTAAAATTCCATTTTTTAAATTTGCAATTTACTGTGCTTCTACTTTTCCCTTCCCTTCTCTTCCCCCTTTCTCTGATCAAAATGAATAAACTATAATCTAAAAATGACTTGGCAAACCATCATAATAATATCAGTAAGTAATTAAAAATTATCCAACATATAAATTAACTTTATTTCCCCAAAAATTAACTTTATTTCCCATATAAATAATGCCCAAAATATTATGTAGCAAATATGTTATTATTATTGATATTTATCTAGAAGTTTTCTAAGAAGTATATTTAGATTACATGAACAGAGTTGGAAGGAACTTTGTAGATCATCTAGTCCAACCCCCTTCCCAAGCAGGAGACCCTACACCACTTCCAACAAATGGCAGTCCAATCTCTTCCTGAAAGCCTCCACTGATGAAGCTCCTACAATTTCTGAAGGCAAACGGTTCCATTGGTTGATTGTTCTCACTGTCAGAAAACTTTTCCTTATTTCAAGATTGAATCTCTCCTTGGTCAGTTTCCATCCATTACTCCTTTACCTGGCCTTCCGGTGCCTTGGAAAATAGCTTTTATTTTTTATTTATTATTAAATTTATATGTTGCCCAACTCCTAAAGGACTCAGGGTGGATTAATAACAGAATAAAATATTTAAAACATCTTAAGCATTAAAACAATTAAAACCCATACATATCTTTACATGGCCAGATCTTGCTGATTACAACTGCAAGCTCAACAGCCCCAAGCCTGTCAGAAAAGCCAGGTCCTAACCACTGTTCCCTCTAACCTGCGCTATGCGCTATAGCACAGAAGATTTGAGAGCTCAGCGCACAAATGTTCAATTCTGGCACAGAGGTTTCAAACTTCTTTTTCCCTGGGCCTGTGACTGGAAAAATTTGGAAGGTACGAAGAAGGAAGCTCAGCTTCCGGTCTTGCAAATTTTTGCTGAGGGCGCGAAGAGCAAAACGTTGCGAGACCAGAAGCTGAGCTTCCTTCTTCACGCCTTCCAAGTTTTTCTGGCAAAATTTGGAGCAAACACACGCACAGCCCTTCCATGGAGGCGCTGAGCTTCAGTCCTGAGGCAGCCTCTCCCGCAGCTGCAGCGCCCCACCTGCCTGGAGCTTCCCTGGTGGCAAAGGAAGGTGAGCCTTGCAGCTCTTGGGCACAGGAAGGGCTTGGGCCTGAGATGGGCCTGCAGGGGCAGCAGGGCCAGGCAGCCAAGGCAGGTGTGGGACAGCAAAGGTGCCACTGCCAAGCAGGGGTTGAAATAGGAGTGGGAGGGTGCTGGCAGCGGCAGCTGGTCGTGTTGCTGGAAGCCGTACATGCTGGCGCTCTGCTGGGCATGGGTGCCGGTCTGGCACCTCTGTCCCAGCCCAGCCAGTGGGCAAATGCCAGACCAACGCCCATGCCCAGTGCAGCGCCAGCATGTACGGGGTCCAGCAACACAACCAGTTGCTGACGTGGTGTATGAGAGAGAAATAGAGTGCATGAGGGATAAAAGTTGTGGCCGTGGATGCATGGCGTTCCTTCCCCCCCCCCAAATAAAGCATCCCCCTCCAGCCTTTGGATCGGGCGGTTTCTTTGCCTGGCCTCAGATTACGCTGCACTGCACTTTGGCCAACCACCACCGCCAAGCCCACCCTGAGCCGAAAGCAGCCGCCGCTGCTCAACTCACGTTGCCGCTGAGCTCTTGGAGAGCCACGCTTATGGCTGGCGATGCCGGAGAGGGTGAAGGGGTGGACGCGGCCGTTGCCTCTTAGCTGGGGAGCTGGCTGCGGGTAGAGGCAACGGCGGAATCCGGCGCTGGGGCCATGCTTTGCCACTCCCCCAGGGTGCCGTGTACCCACAAGCCGCCCTCCACTCTCTCTCTTTCCACTCTCTCTCTTTCCACTCTCTCTCTTTCCACTCTCTCTCTTTCCACTCTCTCTCTTTCCACTCTCTCTCTTTCCGCTCTCTCTCTCTTTCTTTCTCCCCCCTCTTGCTCTCTCTCTTTCTCACTCTTTCTCTCTCGCCCTCTTTCTCCTTTTCTCACTCTTTCTCTCTCCCTCTCTCTTTTTTCTCTCTCACATCCAGCCGCTGCCGTTGGTGCCTCTGCCCTGGAGCTCCCATCCCACCGCCGACCCATGGCTACTGCCCAATGCTGCAGTTGCCAGCATGGTGTACGAGAGAGAGAGAGAAAGGGATAGATAGCAAGAGAGAGCAAGAGAGAGAGAGAAAGAGAGAGAAAGCAAGAGAGAGAAAGAAAGAGAAAGCAAGAGAGAGAGAGAAAGAAAAAGAGAGTGAGAGAGAAAGAAAGCAAGAGAGAGAGAGAAAAGGAGAGGAAGGAAGAGAGAGAGAGAAGAAAGGAAGAGAAAGAGAGAACGAGAGAGAGAGAAAGCAAGAGAGAGAGCAACAGACAGAGCAAGAGACAGAGTGAGAGAGAAAAAAAGAGAGGGAGAGAGAAAGAGTGAGAAAGAGAGAGAGCAAGAGGGGGAGAGAGAAAGAGAGAGATAGCAGGAGAGAGAGAACGAGAGAGAGAAGAGAGGGAGAGAAAAGGAGAGGAAGTGAGTGAGTGAGAGAGAGAGAAATGAGAGAAAAAATGGGAGAAAAAAGAGAAATGAGAAAATGCTTGAGGCAGAGAATCAGAGGAAAGAGAGAGAAACTAAAGAGAGAGAGAAGCACCCAATGAATAAGAGAGAAACCCCCCCAGCCCTCACCTGTTTTTGGAAATGGTTCAAGAGTGTGTACACACACACACACACACACGGGGGGAGAGGAGACAGGGATGAAAAAAGAGAGGGGAAGTGAGAGGGGGAAGGAATGAGAGAAAAAGGGAGGAAGAGGGAAAAATGAGAAACAAATGAGAGAGAAAAGGGGGAGAGACAGGAGAGGGACCCAGAAATGAGACAGTGGTGGAAATTTGAGGAGGGATGATTGATTATTAAATATGGGTTGACTATGGAATGATGGTAAAAGATATATTTAGATGTTGTTTAATACAGTATTAGGATGTATTAATTTGTAAAATTGGATTAGAATTTTAGAACTATGTAGAATTACATAGGTAAAATTAAGGGGTTTATGACTTCTACTGTATGATTTTAGGACCTTGCATTATGAATTTAAAATATACTTGGAAATGTAGAAGATTGATGAAAGTTAATAATAGTAAATGCTAAGTGCCTGAAAATTAATTGAGCTTTGAGATATTGAATGAAATTATAGAAAAGTAAATATGGAAATATATTAATTGATGCATTGGTGTTCAGATAGATTTTCATAGTATTATTAGATTACTATAATACTATGATAAATATTTAAGAAATGACAATTTTAAAGCATGGATTTATTAATAGTTGTGCTTTTGGTTTTGCTGGTTGTTGTAGTTTGAATAGTAATAGATTTTTGGTTTTGTTTTATTATTAATTTCTTTTAATAAAAAAAGAAGGGAATTTTTTTTTCGTAATTAGGAAAAAGTTGTATAAGGGTTTTTTGTTTCTTTTAAGAAGAATGTATAAGAAGGAGGAGGAGGCCTGATGGCCTATCTGGATTTATAAGAGGATAATGATATTAATTGAAATATAAAATAACAGAATAACATAGTGGGAAGGGACCTTATTATGCCCCAGCACTGAGGCCCAAATAATTACACAATAAGTTGTCTTGAGTGGCATATGTGAAAAAAAAAGATCAGGTCCTGAGGCATGAAAATTTATTTATTTATAACAGAATGGGAAGGGACCTTATTCTGCCCCAGCACTGAGCCCCAAATAATTACGCAATAAGTTGTTTTGGGTGACATCTTTAAAAAAAAATCAGGCATGAAAATTCATTCATTCATTCATTCATTCATTCATTTATTTATACTTCCGCTCAGACACTATACTTTTCCGTCCACACCCAAAAAAAATTAGAGGGAACATTGGTCCTAACTGCTTTTCGGAAGGCTAATAGGGTTGGGGGCAGTCCTGACTTCCGGAGCTAACTGGTTCCAGAGATCCACAGAGAAGGCTCTCTCCTGCAGGCCTGCCAGCCAACACTGTGGGATCTCACTGGTCGTTTGAGTTGTGTGGCATAAGGTGGTCTCAAAGCTAACCTGGCCCTAAGACTAAGTAAGGCTTTAAAAGCAATGAGCAACATCTTGTATTGTTTATTTTGACCAGAGACCAATAGGGAGCCAGTGTAATGTGGGTGTACCTAGGTGGGTGTACCTAGGTGTACCCACAACAGTTTGCACAGCTTAATTCTGCACCAGTTGTAATCTCCAAGCATTCTTCAAGAGCTTGATCTCTTCTTCTATGTGGCAGCTCCTCACATACTGATGGTAACTCACACCGTGTCCTTGGATAATCTCACCCACCAGTTTCATGTGGATATTAAACAGCAGGGGGGAGAGGACCAACCCCTGAGAAACCCCACAAGGGTTTCTAGGAGTCGACCTAGGGGACCTAGGAGTCGACCTCTGACCCCCCGCTAATACCGATTGCGACCGACGGGAGAGGTAGGAGATAAACCACTGTAGAACAGTGCCTCCCACTCCTATCCCTCCAGCTGGTGCAGAAGGAAACCATGGTCGATGGTATCAAAAGCCGCTAAGAAGTCAAGAAGCACCAGGATAGAGGATTGACTGCAATCCTGGGCCCACCAGAGATCATCCGTCAGCGCGACCAAAACAGTTTCCTTTTTTAAATATAAAGATTTATTTATTAATTTTTAAAAAATATATTTCTCATATATATATATGTTTTCATAGATTTTCACGAGATATCCCCCAAGAACCAAGACACAGAACAGGACAATGGCATTGCCCTCCTCCCTTACATCAAAGGCACCACAGATAAAATCAGTAAAATTCTCCGCAATCACAACATCAAGACAGCCTTTGGTACAGATAAAAAAATAGCCAACATCCTAAGAAACCCGAAAGACAATATCCAACTAGAAAACCAGGGAGTTTATCAAATACCGTGTAAAATCTGCCCAGCCACATATATTGGACAAACTAACAGGAGAGTAAATGCACGTGTTGCAGAACATAAGAATGCATTAAAGAAAAAAGAAAAAAACTCCTCCCTTTTCAAACACTTCAAAACTACAAGACATGAAATTGATTTTGACAGCACCAAATTAATTTCCAAAACAGAACAGTACAGCAAAAGAATAATCATGGAAGCCATCGAGATAGAAAAACATCCCCAAAATATGAACAAGCGGGATGATACCTCCCGCTTACCAGACATCTGGAAACCAGCCCTCAAACGTATCCCAGCCATAGAAATCAGACTCAGAACACACATTGTAAAACAATCAAGTAGCCTGCAAGTTCCAACTACTCAGGATATCACGCCTAATCTACAACCATTAACTAATCAGCATACCTCAGCTACATCAACGACCCCAATTGTTACCCCACTGACTCACCAGGAAGTTTCTACACAGCAGGCAATTGCTGAGCCATCAAACCACACCCAGCCACCAGTATTTATAGAAGGAAGGCAGCTCAGGTCTCGCAGTGTTCACCTTAGAAGAAGGACAGAAACACCAGCCTGAAGATGACGAGTGTCACCTCGTCGAAACGTCACCAGCAATTGCCTGTTGTGTAGAAACTTCCTGGTGAGTCAGTGGGGTAACATCTTGGGTCGTTGATGTAGCTGAACTAATCAGCATACTTCACTACATCAACGACCCAAGATGTTACCCCACTGACTCACCAGGAAGTTTCTACACAGCAGGCAATTGCTGAGCCATCAAACCACACCCAGCCACCAGTATTTATAGAAGGAAGGCAGCTCAGGTCTTGCAGTGTTCACCTTAGAACAAGGACAGAAACACCAGCCTGAAGATGATGAGTGAGACCTCGTCGAAACGTCGCCAGAAATTTCCAAATCCTACACGGGAAGAAACCTGAATATACCAAGACCGTCATACCTGTACCCGTGAAAATCTACGAAAACATATATATATATGATGGTCTTGGCATATTCGGGTTTCTTCCCGTGTAGGATTTGGAAATTTCTGGCGATGTTTCGACGAGGTCCCACTCGTCATCTTCAGGCTGGTGCTTCTGTCCTTATTCTAGGGCGAACACAGCGAGACCTGAGCTGCCTTCCTTCTATAAATACTAGTGGATGGGTGTGGTTTGATGGCTCAGCAATTGCCTGCTGTGTAGAAACTTCCTGGTGAGTCAGTGGGGTAACACCTGGGTTCGTTGATGTAACTGAGGTATGCTGATTAGTTAATGATTGTGGATTAGGCGTGATATCCTGAGTAGTTGGAACTTGCAGGCTACTTGATTGTTTTGCAATGTGTGTTCTGAGTCTGGTTTCAGTTTCTATGGCTGGGATACGTTTGTTAATGACGGCTGGTTATCAGGAAACGTCGCCAGAAATTTCTAAATCCTACACGGGAAAAAACCCAAATATACCAAGACCGTCATATATATATAAGGCAAAGGTTGCAGGTTCAAGTCCCAGTGGGTATGGCTAGCTGATGAGGCCAAAATAAGACCGAAATAGATCTATCCTAGTCTCCCTTAATTTTCAAATTCAGCAAAAAAACATGTGATATATGTCAGATCACCCTGGTATATTGAAGGAACGTCACAGCTCCTTTTTGCCTTTAGGCCCAACCCAGGGCCATTACAAGGCCGTTAATTTATTCATAGCCGACAACTATATTCTGTATGTATCACATGTTTTTTGCTGAAATTTTAAAATTAAGGGAGACTAGGATGGCACCATTTCGGCCTTATTCTGGCCTCATCAGCTAGCCACACCCTTACTGGGATTTGCAAGGCAGAAGCTGCCGGATCAAATCCCAGTAAGGGTGTGGCTAGCTGATGAGGCCAGAATAAGGCCGAAATGGTGCCATCCTAGTGTCCCTTAATTTTAAAATTTCAGCAAAAAACATGTGATACATACATACATACACATACATACATACATACATACATACATACATACATACATACATACAAATACATTAAAAGCAGTTTCCATGCTGTAGACGGGCCTGAATCCTGACTGTTTTGGGCCCAGAAAATCAGCTTCATCAAAGGACTGTTGGAGCTGGAGCAACACCACCTTCTGTTTCCTATCAAGAGCTTCCTAGAGAGATCCCATGGAGGCTTCACCCCGCCTTTTCTGGCCCTGTTTCCTCCCAGGAGATTCCTAGAGAGACCCCATGGAGGCTTCTCCCTGCTTTTTCTGGTTACAGTTTTGGAAGCTTGGGTTTGTAAGTGGAAAATGGTTCTTGAGAAGTGGCAAAAAAATCTCGAACACCGGGTCTTATCTAGAAAATTTTGTAAGTAGAGGCATTGTTAGGTAGAGGTACCACTGTATAAAAGTTAGGATCTTCATAATGTCTGACTTATTACATATGTAACATTCAGAACTTTATCCAGAGCTGGAAAGGCTGCAAAATCTACCTTGAGAGAATTATGTCTGTTTTGCAACAAGTGCAGTTTCTTTCTTATTTCTTCTCTTTTTTGTTCATCTTTGATCATTTGGTGAAGCATATCTCCACACTGAAGCAATTCTTTTATGGTGCCCTCATGATTGTCACTCTAAAGACAGAAAGATAGAGATATTAGAAATAGAGATGACAGAGGTAGAGAGACAGAAATTTAAAAAATGGCAATGACATTTATGTAATTGAGGGTTGGTCAATCTCAGACTATTTCTGCATCTTTAAAATAATGGTATTATGAAAAACATTCAAAGGATTTCTGAAGAAAAGAAGAATTATATATTAAGTATATTTGAATATTGTTGGTTTATTAAATGGTTTTTTAGATATATTTTTTACTTTATAGTAATAATTAGATTCAACCATATTTGATATCTACTTGGTGTTTTCTTTTTCTTATATTTTTTTTCTTATTTTCCTTATTCCTGTTTTATTATTCTGATATTTTCTTTAGATTGATAATTAACTGATATAATGAATTGCTAATTTGAATTTTCCTCTTCCCTGGTTTGGTGCACTTTAACCTAAAAGAACGAGGTTGGTACTATTAAAGCTAGACTAAAACATATTTACTTGCTTAACTTTTTAAAAATTAGTATAAATTACTATTTCTTTTTAATTAATTCATTTAATTATATAAGATATTTTACAATTTATAAGATCAAAGTTTTAAGTTTAGGGTAGTAACATTTTACAGTAAGTTTTTAGATTTTAAACCTTTACATTACTTTACACTATTAAGTTGCATAAATTTTAGAAATAAAATAACTAAGTGATATTATTGTTCATAAAGTATTTTAAGCATAATATAACTAAGTTGTTCATAATATTGATTCTTAAGTTAATATTTCTGTTAAAGTGATAGATTTAATTCTTATTGCCTTCTTCTTTTTTGCTTAAGAGTGAAACATAAATAGATAAGAAGACTATTTTCTTTTCATTTTTTGAATTAGACCTACAGTTGTAATTTTTAAATCTTGTTTGGAGTTTATTTGGATACATCAATCTTTTATTAAAAAGTAAATGAAAATTTAAAGAAGTGGAAGGATTTCCACCTCCTCTATAATACATTATATACAGAATGTCAAGTACATCCACCACTACAAAGACAATTAAAAAATCAACACTAACTTCTATATCTCCACAAGTGTCTCCATTACCTTCTCCTGTACATCAAAAAACAATTACAAGTATGTTATCTAAAGATAAAGAAAAGGAGAAGGAGAAGGGAAAAACCACAATCACAGCCTACATTACAAACAATCCAGGAAATGTTGGCGGTCATGCAAGACTTTATGCTGAAATCTCAAAATGAAGCAAAACAACAACGTGAAGAGTTAAAAGCGGAAATGGGGGAGTTGAAAGTGGACACAGAAGAAATGAAAGCAAAGATGAAAGAAGTAGACAACAAAGTAGCAGAAATACAACAGACATTAAAAGAGAATGAACAAAGAATTAAGACAGTAGAAGATAAAATGGATAAAGTTGAACAAAGAATGGATGATTTTGAAGACAGAAGTGATTTTCCAAACAAAGGATACAATGAATCAATAACACATTCAGAGTTACAATGTGCATCTTACGGCTTGAGATTCCAGAATATAACAGAAGAAAAAGATGAAGACCTCCAAGCAAAAATGGCAGAAATTATAGGAGGAATCCTTCAGGTGGATCCTCTGGAACTAATAAAAGAAATTTATGAACTTTATAGAGTGCAAACAAGCTATGTCTGAAGACACAACTTACCGAGAGAAGTCCACATCAAATTTGTTAGGAATACTATAAGAGATGACATTTTGAAGTGGACAAGAAATGAAAAACTGCAATACAAAGGAAAAGAAATTACAATACTTAAGCAAGTTCCAAGAAGAGTACAAGAAAGCAGAAGAGAATATTATTTTCTGACCAAAATTCTAATTAAAGAAAATATAACCTTCCGCTGGCTTATACCAGAAGGCCTGTCTTTGTATTGGCAAACACAAAGAGTGAAATTGCACAATATAGAAGATGCCAGAGAATTTTATGGAACAAGCGGTATACGAAAATTTGAGCAACCAACAAAGGAAGTATCAATAAGGAGAGAAGAAGAGTTGGGTGACACCAGCCAGGAAAAAGAGGAAGCCATGAGTGCAAGAAGGAAGCAACCACAATGCGAATCTAAAGATACCAAGAAGTACTACAAATAACTATGTCAGAAGATATGAAAATATTTTCTGTAAATGTAAACAGACTTAATGAACCAAGAAAAAGAAACCAGATATTTTCCAAACTTAAAAAACAAAAAGCACAGATAGCGATATTACAAGAAGTTCATATTAAAAAAACAAATAGAAAATTGTTACATAATCCAAAAATAGAAAATATGTACGCCAGTTTAGCGGATCAAAAAAAAGAGGCATTGCAATGTATATTGAAAACTCAATAAACTCCAAACAACTATATACTGATCAGGACGGTAGAATACTAATTGTACAAGTGAATATAAATCCAAAACCTCTTGTCATTGTTTCTATTTATGCACTTAATGATAACAAAATGGGATTTTATAAAAAATTACATAAAAAGATAAATAAATTAAATTAGATTAGATTTAGATTAGATTTATTGGATTTATATGCTGCCTCTCTCCGCAGACTTGGGGTGGCTCACAACAATGGTAAAAAACAGTACATAGTAACAAATCTAATATTTAAAAATCTAAATTACAGTTTTAGATTAAAAAATCCAAAAAAGAAACTCCAATATATAAAAAACAACACACAATCAAATCATACACCAGAACTACATGGGCAAGGGGAAGATGTTTCAATTCCCCCATGCCTGACGGCAGAGGTGGGTTTTAAGGAGTTTACGAAAGGCAAGGAGGGTGGGGGCAATCCTAATCTCTGGGGGGAGCTGGTTCCAGAGGGTCGGAGCCACCACAGAGAAGGCTCTTCCCCTGGGTCTGGCCAGACGACATTGTTTAGTCGACGGGACCCGGAGAAGGCCAACTCTGTGGGACCTAACCGGTCGCTGGGATTTGTGTGGCAGAAGGCGGTCTCGCAGATATCCTGGTCCGATGCCATGAAGGGCTTTATAGGTCATAACCAACACTTTGAATTGTGACCGGAAACTGATCGGCAGCCAATGCAGACTGCGGAGTGTTGGAGTAACATGAGCATACTTAGAGAAGCCCATGATTGCTCTCGCAGCTGCATTCTGCACAATCTGAAGTTTCCGAATACTCTTTAAAGGTAGCCCCATGTAGAGAGCAAATATTGAAAATATCATCATAATTGGCGATTTGAATGCAATTTCGAATAAATTATTGGATCATTCGGGCAAGAAAAAAGATAAGAAAAAGAAAACAATTCTGCCAACCACTTTTCAGAAAATGAGGTCAGAATTGTTATTGAAAGACATTTGGAGGGAACGACATCCTTTATCTATACAGTATACTTTTTATTCGAACCCCCACAAAATTTGGACAAGAATAGATATGGCCTAGGCTTCGAAAACAACTACAGAACAATTCATATTTTGACTGCGGCTAGGATAGTATATGCACAAAATTGGAAGGGAGAAGACATTCCCAAGGAAGATGAGGTAATAAGAAAAATTATAGAATGTGCCGAAATGGACATGATGACAAGGCGGTTAAACAATCAAGATGAATCAGATCTTTATAACATATGGAATAAAGTTTACATATGGTTAAACAAAATAAAAAAATAAAAAACGCAAATTGAAAGTATGTAATTGTATTAGAATAGTTTATTTTTTTTCAAGATATTAATGGTTAAATTACATAAATATAATTTCTCCCCTTCATTTAAACAATTATGTTGATTTTATAAATTATTAGTATATTCTTTTTCTGTATTAAAATGATTTTTTAAAAAATAAGTGGGGTAATTGTAACCCCAAGTACAAATTAAATGTATGTATGTCTAGTTTGTCTTTTTTATGAAATTTAATAAAGATATTTTTTAAAAAAAATAATTATTTAATGAAATTACTTAAAATTATCTACATAATATAAACAAAATTGAACTACAGATTAGAATCTACTGTATAAATTTTTATAATGTGCAGATCTCCAAGGCTTTTAACATTCATAATACAAATTCAAGTGCTATTGCAAGAGACATGAAAACTGTCTGAAAAACTTTTAGGCATCCATATTGCCCCTCATGCAAATCTATTTTGGAGGTTGCTACTTTGAAAGGATAGCTCTGCAAAAGGTATGCTGGTAGGCTGAGCTGGTAAACTGAGCTGAACAGGATACTGTTGTTTAAACTGAGGAATACTAGAAATAAAAAGTTTCATAATACCCACATGATAAATCTATAAATAACAACTTATGCTGCATAAAATAAAATATATCCTGCCAGGAAATGAGTTCATTAACATGGGGTAAATGAAATATTTTCTCCTCAGCCAATTAATATGCATACTCTTCTCCTGATTGGTGCTTTTATTAGGTCAAATTGGTGCTTTTATTAGGTCAAATTAAAAACAACACCAGAGGATTGATTATGAAGGAAAATTTTATAGTTATCCTCAACCTGCAAGCAGAGATTGGTAGAGATCAGTGGAGCAAACTGTGTGTATAAATGTGTGTTAAATCATATGTAAGAAAATAACGTCTATATGTACTGTATGTTTGTATACTTATATGTCTATATGTATACTTATATTTATTTATTCATTTATTTATAACAGTTGTACGGATTTGAGGAATGTATATGTGATTGTGTATATGTAAGTGTGAGTATAGATGTGGTGTGGGTGTGTTTTCTGAAATACCAGATAGGATATTTCACTAATCCAGACCTATTTCCTGATGATTATAAAGAGTAATCATATGTTCTTAATATTGTAATATTGAAATTATTGCTGAAATATAATTGTGCCATGTATAAATGTCATATATAGTTTTATAACATTTAAGACTGCTGAAGTTTGTAAACTGTCTGGTATTAAACGCAAATGCAGATGTTCCTAATTTCTGCTTTAATATTTTTTCCTTTTCCATTTCTAGTTCATTCATACTTCTATCACAACCAATTTACCATATCTTTATTGAAGTCGTCTTCTTTCAGATTCAGCCCCTGCTGAATTTCAGTCTCCAGTAGTTCAAGCAATTTTTGTATGTCAAAGTTAAACTGCTCCAATTCCTTCAAAGAAATGAAGGGGTTAAAGGTTGGAAAATGGGAAAGAAGAAAAAGAATGGACATTTATTAGTTTTTCTTCACAGTTTTTATTAAGGATATTTATATCATAAGCATATATGCCTTGCTTCAACTGCTAAATTAATTGTCTATTCATTTATTTCACTAACTACCATATATGTAGTAATGCCAGTAGAATCTGATAAGCTTGCACCTTTAAATCTCATTTATATTACCAAACCAAATCAATCCAGACAATTAAGCAATTACCCAGGCAATATGCCATATTAATAAAAAGCCAAATTTGCACAACATGTTAATAATGGGAAATTATTTGTTAATTTATCAATATCTATATCAATAAAGCAAATACAGTAGAACCTCAAGATACGAACTTAATTGGTTCCAGGGGGAGGTTCGTAAGACGAAAGGTTCGTAAGACGAAACATTGTTTCCCATAGGAAACAATGTAAAGTCAATTAATCCGTGCAACAACAAAAAAACCCGCAAAAAAACGCTGCCGGCCGGCTGTCACCTTTTAAAACAGCCGGGCGGCTTCCCTCTCTCTCTCTCTCCTCCTCCTCCTCTTCCTCCTCCTCCCGTATTTCGCCTCCCTCCCAGCCCGCTAGGCAGGCCAGTGGTCCCCGTCACGGAGCACAGCCATGTGGGCTCCGCTCTGTTCCCTGCCGGCCCGATTGAGGGGCCGGCAGTCTCCGCCAGGGAGAGCTTCCTGGCTTTCGTTCTTGTTGGATTCGCAAGCTTTCATGCCCAGGAAGCTCTCCGAAGTGAGGAGAACCGCCGCTGTCGCCGCTTGGCCGCGCCTCCTCGCCCGCCGCCCACCCGCCTGCCCAGGATGCAGACCTGCTGCCTCGCCCTGCACCTGCCGCCGGCCCGATCCTGCACCTCTTGCTTCTGGGCTGGCTCCATTCTGTTCCCTGCCGGCCCGATTGAGGGGCCGGCGAGAGGAAAGCGAATGCCTCTCTTCGTTGCGCTACCTGGCTGGCAGCGGAAGATGTAACCGAGCCCAAGGGGCCGGGCTCCGTGGCCGGCAGGGAACAGAACAGAGCCTTCCACGGCGGCTGCCTGCTGGGCTGGTAAGAGGGGGAGCTGAGCCCAGCCCCGTGGGCTCGGTTACATCTTCCGCTGCCAGCCAGGCAGCGCAACGAAGAGAGGCATTCGCTTTCCTCCCGCCGGCCCCTCAATCGGGCCAGCAGGGAACAGAATGGAGCCTTCCGTGGCGGCTGCCTGCTGGGCTGGTAAGGGGGGGAGCCGAGCCCAGCCCCGTGGCATTCGCTTTCCTCCCGCCCGCAGCCGACTGATCGTGGGTGGCTTCCCGATCTCAGAGAGCTTCCTGGGCATGAAAGCTCACGAATGCAACAAGGACGAAAGCCAGGAAGCTCTCCGAGATCGGGAAGGAGCCCACGGTCAGACGGCTGTGTGCGGGAGGAAAGCGAATGCCTCTCTTTGTTGTGCTTCTGCCAGCATGGCCTGGCTGGCAGCGGAAGATGTAACCAAGCCCACGGGGCTGGGCTCGGCTCCCCCTCTTACCAGCCAAGCAGGCAGTCGCCGTGGAAGGCTCCGTTCTGTTCCCTGCCGGCCATGGAGCCCGGCCCCGTGGGCTCGGTTACATCTTCCGCTGCCAGCCAGGCAGCGCAACGAAGAGAGGCATTTGCTTTCCTCCCGCCGGCCCCTCAATCGGGCCGGCTGGGAACAGAATGGAGCCAGCCCAGAAGCAAAAGACGCAGGATCGGGCCGGCGGCAGGCGCAGGGCGAGGCAGCAGGTCTGCATCCTGGGCGGGCAGCGGGCGAGGAGGCATGGCCGAGCGGCGACAGCGGCGGTTCTCCTCACTTCGCCCGGTCCTCTCCTGCCTCCTGCACTGATGTTCCCCGCTGCGTTGGGCGCCGCCAGCCCCAAGTTGGATGCACCCTCGCTGGCCCGCTCGGCCGCGGCTCCTCGCCCGCCGCCTGCCCACCCAGGATGCAGACCTGCTGCCTCGCCCCATGCCCGCCGATCCTGCGCCTCCTGCTCCCCCCCCCAAGCCAAAAATACAAAGGCGGTCTGCCGCTGCCCGCGGAGCAATGGGAAGCTGAAGCCGCCGGCGGTTTCAGACTCCCTTTGCTCCAGGCTGCTCCGCCCTGCCTGTCATGCGGTGGCAGACCGTCTTTGTGTTTTTCGCTGGGGGGGAGAGCAGGAGGACCTTCCTGACTCCCTCCCCCAGCGCCGGACCTCCTGCCCTCCCTCCCAGACAAAACCCCAAAGTGGCCTCCCGAACCCGGAAAGAAGCCCCGCCGCCGGCTGTCACCTTTTAAAACAGCCGGGGGGCTTCCCAGCAGCCTCCCGAAGCCGAACGCCAAACCCGAACATCCGGATTCGGCTTTGGGAGGCTGCTAGGAAGCCCCCCCGGCTGTTTTAAATGGTGACCGCCGGGCTGGGGGGCTTCCCAGCAACACCCCGAACCCTGAACCCGGATGTTCGGCAAAGGTTCAGGGTTCGGGAGGTTGCTGGGAAGCCCCCCAGCCCGGCTGTCACCTTTTAAAACAGCCGGGCGGCTTTCCAGGAGCCTCCTGAAGCCGAACGCGGAAGTTCGGGTTTGGCGTTCGGCGTCCAAAGGGGTTAGACTAGAAGACCTCCAAGGTCCCTTCCAACTCTGTTGTTGTTGTTGTTGTTGTTGTTGTTGTTGTTGTTGTTATTATTATTATTATTATTATTATGTAACTTTTTCTTCCAAAATGTTTTTTTATTTCTTGCACCTTTTTCCTCCCCTTCCAAAATCATTCTTTTTTTTTAAATTCCAAAAACCTCTTAAAATATCTTTAGGAATGTTATCTTAATCTTAAAACCTGTTATCGTAATCTTCATTACAATATCATTATAATTTTCTTAATAATTGGGATTTCATATATTCTTTCAAAACAATTGCTTAAATCAAACTTCCATATGATAAATATTCAGATTTTCCATTTAAAATATATTTCATAAGTTAAAATCATTACTATCTCAATAGATCAGTAAATAACAATTGGGGGTTACTCAATCATTAATTGTAAAATCTTTCTTCTACATGATATTTATCTTGCATAAGGAGAAACCATACTCTTAAAAAAAGGTAAATCTATTCATATTATGTAGAACAAATGATTAATGACAAAATTCATACTATTATATTATCCTAACCTTTGTATTGTTTTAAACAAGTCAGCATTAATAATCCTTTTGGGTAGGATAAGTATAGTTGGAAGAAAAAGTTTAATTACACAGAGTTATCACCACTTGAAGCAACATTTTCTTTCAAAATATCCTGTTACTAGAAATTAATCAAATTTAACTGGGTAACTTACATTTTACTTGTACATTTTATTTACTTGTAAAATATTGTTGCTGGCTTGATCAGAAAAGAAAGCCCTGGTTCCTTCTTCTGAAAGTCTCTTCAACCCTCCTGCCCCTTCCCCCAGTGCTTCCTGTAGAGGAGGAGCTGTGATTGGTTCAGCCTATTGCCAATCAGACAGCTCTCTCAGTACCTCCTTTCTGTGTAGAGGAGGAACTGTGAATTGTTCAGCCTGCTGCCAATCAGGCAGCTGAGGGGTGTTGCCGGCTGGACTGTAGCAAGAGCAGAAAAAAAAAACACCTGGTGTTGCCAGAGCCAGAAGGCTTCCTTCCTCCCTGCCTTTCACATCAGAACTGTGAAGCTTTGGAAAATGCTGCAAGGCAGTTTTCAGGTCAGTGAAAGTCAGTGACTCTAGTATAAGTCAAGGTTGGATTTTTCAGCACATTTCTTGTGCTGAAAATCTCGACTTACACTCAAGTATATACGGTAAGTTATCTACTAATGAAAAACAAAACAAAAACAAAGACAGATTGCTACAGGATGGATTTTCCCACAATGGTTTAGCAATCTTGTGTAAATAAAACCTGTAATAACAACAGTTTCTAGTTCATATGTGCACATTGATTACATCACAGAAACAAAACAGCAAGAATTTTTTGCACAGAAATATCAATCTAAGTTTATTATAAAATAACATACAGTTTAGAAAAGCCATACAACGGCTTTTTCCAAATACATTAAAGCCTTTTGAATAATAGCATATGTTTCCTTATTCTAAATATGCACAGCCTTTTCTAACTAAGTTATTTTTAAATAGATAGCAAAAGATGTAAGTAAGGAGGTAAACTTGTACCTGAAATAGAAGGACCATAAATATTACTCATAAGCACACACGTTTAGACAAAACCCTCAGAGATGCAGCTAACCTCTTATTCTTGCTGATTTTTATTTGGAAAATTCCTTTCTGGAATTTTGAACTTAAAATGTTCAATTTTCAAGAATATAACTCTCTTTGCAGGGGTATTTTTCTTACCTTTTCATGTTTAATTCTTTCTGATACTATTGTAAATCGTTGGTTGAGCTCTATCAGTTTAGGTTCTATTACTTTCCTGCAGTGACCTCCACGGTTTGTCATCAAGTCAGCTGCCTGGTTGCGAACAGAGTCTATCTTTGGATGCATATCATTTAGCTCATCCTTTAAGCACTACAAAACATGAGTAAAACACAGAGCTTTACATTAAATATAAAAAAGGGGGAAAGGGGGGCGATTCAAGTGTCCTGATACTACACACAACTGTGTCATATTGGTTGTAAACAGATTTATGCATTGAACCAATTAAAGCATTACATAGAATCTCCCCTTTATTTGTAACTATGAAGTAACATGCTTTCCAAAGCTTTCAATATAAAAACACAAAAGCTAGTAATTGATAATTTACTTTCTGCATCAACTCAAGTAATCTGATGATTTAAGCTAAAATCTGTTCCACATTTATGCTAAACATGTTGGATTTAGAATAGATTTCCAAGTCAATTATAAATAAAAGGAACCAAAATGCACTATTTACAGTAAAATCATATAATTTTGAACCCAATTTATGTATTAATGTAAACCCTATTAATGTATAGTACTATAAAATGAATAACTATTATTGAATAAATTACATATTTGTAGTTCTTTAATTTCGAGAATTGCCGACTGATAAATATTATCTTCTTAGAGGAATTTCAAAAATATATTATAATGATTATTATGATGATTTTATGGTTATTTCATATTCCATTAAATAAGTTTAAATTGAATAAACTGAATTCATTTGCTAAATTGTCAATGATTTGTACAGGATTACAATTTTGGATTTAGGAAAAATAGTAGTTTACACTTCTTGAGATAGTCGGAGATTTCCAGAATATTTAATTATATACAGTGATCCCTCGATTTTTTCAGGGGTTGCATTCGCAGACTGCCCGCGAAAGTCGAATTTCCGCAAAATAGAGATGCGAAAGTAAAAACACCATTTTTGGCTATGGACAGCCAAAAACTACTCCCGTGCACCCTTTTTCAAGGCCGCACAAGGAGCCGGGCTTGAATTTGGGGGCGGGGAGCAACGAAAGTGCGGAGGCCGGCAAAGATTGTTTTGAATGTCGGCCGCCCACACCCCTCCAGCGCCTCCGGCCCCCTCGCCGCTACCCCCCGCCTGCCCTATCCGCCCCTCTCACCGGCTTTCTTGGGGCACGGGTCCTCCTGCAGTAGCGCTGGCGGCTACGGCTTCTCTTCATTTGGCCACTAGTCACTCTGAGCGCTTTGAGAATGCCCGCCCCGCCCCTCTCGCAGTCCTTTAGCTGAGAGCGCTTTCATCCCAGCTGTCAGCGAGGGGGCTGCAGGAGAGGCGGGGCAGGCGTTCTCACAGAGAGAGAGCAACAGACAGAGTGAGATAGAAAGGAGAGAGGGAGAGAGAGAATGAGAAAGAGAGAGAGAGAGAGCAAGAGGGGAGAGAGTGGAAGGTAGAGAGAGAGAGAAATGATAGAAAAAAGGGGAGAAAAAAAGAGAAATGAGAAAATGATTGAAGCTGAGAATGACAGGAAAGAGAGAGAGAAGTGACTCTTGGTGATGACGTATGACGTCATCGGGTGGGAAAAACCGTGGTATAGAAAAAAACCCGTGGAGTATTTTTTTAATTAATATTTTTTGAAAAACCATGGTATAGCCATTTCGAGAAGTTTGAACCCGTGAAAATCGAGAACCCTCCAGTTCTATATATTCTCTCTATATATATTATATAGAATACATAGAATATATATACTGCTCAAAAAAATAAAGGATACACTTAAACAACAGAATATAACTCCAAGTAAATCTGTGAAATCAAACTGTCCACTTAGGAAGCAACACCGATTAACAATCAATTTCATTTTGTTGTCAGCACATTTAACTTTGTCAGAACAAAGTATTCAGTGAGAATATTTCATTCATTCAGATCTAGGATGTGTTATTTGAGTGTTCCCTTTATTATTTTTAGTAGTGTAACACACACATATATAACTTGTTTTAGCTGAATTTGAAAATTAAGGGAGACTAGGATAGATCTATTTTGGCCTTGTTGTGGCCTCATCAGCTAGCCTACATGAATTACAGCAGACTTAGAATATTACTTACCATCTACCAACTACTTAACAACTTGAAAAGGACAATTCCCTCCCTAAGGAGGACTATTTTTGACAAAGAGACCTTTTTAGATCATTATTGCCCTCCTGGACCAGGAAATCCCCTGGTCGTGGTGGAGAGCTAACTTTTACATTAACTTTTACATCTTTGACCTTGTAGTTTAAACAACTGTTTTAAACTTTATAAGGGTTTTAAATTGGTGTGTATGATTGTTTTAATTAATTTATTATTTATTTATTTATTGGATTTGTATCTCCGAGGACTTTATGGTGTTTTGGGGTACATACATTTAGATAATTTTTAGATAATTTTAATTGGGCAGGGTTTCTAGGCCAGTTTTAACTAGAGGAGACTTTTAGCTTAATTGTTTAATTATTGCTGTTTTTAATTAATTATGGGGGGTTTAATTTAGGAATGGATGAATGAGAATGAATGGAGGGAGAGTAAGGTTGAGATGAATGAGATGAATAGAAGGGCCAGATTGTCTGGTGTTTTGGAGGTGGGAGGAGTGGGGGAGCCCATCTCTGGGGTGGCAGAGGGGTGAAATATACCAGTTTTTGCTGGGGAGAGGCAGATATGGTACGAGACATGGTGTAGGCCACTCTCAAGGAACAAGAGCTCATTCTTAAAAGCGATCCCTTGTTCCAGCACCATGAGCTCAGCCTGGGGGACAGGTGACAGGCGAAATCCAGACCCTGAGCTCAGGCTGTTGTTGCTCAAAGCCAGGTTGGTTGTAAATAAAGCTTCCCAGAACTTACTCTTGGATGAGGAGGCTGACCTGGCATATGTGACTGAGACCTGGCTGGGCCCAGAGGGAGGAATCCCTCTCTCTGAAATGTGCCCAGCTAGGTTTTAAGTGTGGCACCAACCATAATTCCAGGGAAGGGGGGCAGTGGCTATTATAGCCAGGAAGACCATTTATTTTTATTTATTATTAGAGTTGAAAGGGACCTTACAGGTCATCAATCCAACCCCCTGCTTGAGCAGGAAATCCTACAGCATCCCAGCCAAATGGTAGTCCAATCTCCTCTTGAAAATGTCCAAAGTTGGTGAGTTCACAACCTCCGCTGGCAGGCCATTCCACTGGTTGATCGCTCTCACCGTCAGGAAGTTCTTCCTTATCTCCAGGTTGAATCTTTCCTTGGTCAGCTTCCAACCGTTGTTCCTGGTCTGGCCCTCTAGTGCCCTGGAAAATAGTGTGAACCCCTCCCCTCTGTGGCAACCTCTTAAGTACCTGTATACAGCTATCATGTCCCCCCTAGCCCTTCTTTTTACTAGACTATCCATGCCCAATTCCAGCAACGTTTCCTCATATGGCCTGGTCTTTAGTCCTTTTATCATTTTAGTTGCTCTTTTCTGCACCCTTTCCAGAATCTCTATATCTCTTTTGAAGTGTGGTGACCAGAACTGGATGCAATACTCGAGGTGCGGTCTGACCAAGGCCTTATAGAGTGGTATTATTACCTCTCTGGTCTTGGCTCATGTTTAGCTGGTTATCCACCAAGACTCCAAGATCCCTTTCACAGTCACTTATGGTGAGTGTGGTTTCACCCAATTTGTATGCATATTGTGTGTGTGGGGGGGTTTGCCTAGGTGCAGGATTTTATTTATTTATTTATTGGATTTGTATGCCGCCCCTCTCCGGAGACTCGGGGCGGCTAACAGCAATAATAAAACAGCATATAATAATAATCCAATACTAACCAACCAAAAGGGACATGGATCCAGTAGACAGGTGGCGGAACTCACAGCTCCAATGGCCTTGTCCACTTCATCAGGTGTCACCAAGTCAAACTCCCCCCAGACAGATGGACAAAGACGTTTAGCCCCCGTCACTTCGACTGACTCGTTTTCAGTCGACTCTGTTTTACAATTGGAGTCAAGGTCCGCTCGGATCCGAGCGATTTTATCAGCGAAAAATGAGTTTAAATCCTCGGCACTACTCTGCAAGGGCTCCCCCACTCCCCCCTGATTAAGAAGGGAGCGGGTTACCCTAAACAGAGCGGCCGTGCGGGATTCCGCTGATGCAATCAAGGTGGCATGATACGCGCATCTTGCCGCCTTGAGCGCCACTTTGTAAGTCTTAATATGAGCTCTTACAAGTGTTCGATCGGATTCGGACTTATTCTTCCTCCATTGCTTTTCTAGACGTCTCTTTAGGCGTTTCAACTCCCGGAGCTCCTCGTTGAACCATGGAGCTCTAAGGGGTCTAGTGCCGCAGAGAGGTCGCAGCGGTGCAATTTGGTCAAGGGCCTCCGCTACAGCCTTGTTCCAGGCCTCAGCCAGAGACTCTGCCGAACTGTGGCAGAGTTTATCTGGAATAACCCCAAGTGCCTTCTGAAAGCCTTCTGGATCCATCAGGCGCCTGGGGCGGAACAACTTAATCGGTTCCGCCTCCCTGCGGGGGAGGATTGGAGCCAGAAAGTCAAGCCGCAGTAGAGTCTTCGGAGAGGGGCGGCATACAAGTCCAACAAATAAATAAATAAAATGATGTGACCATGACAAAGGCAACACTTCTAAGCCCCTTAGTCTCAGACCATTACTCAGTTGCCCAGAGAGGAATACCATGTTGGGTGCTTGCCCCCGCTCGTGAGTCGGACCCTGTACTACTTGGATCAGGTCCATGGCAGCCATGGTGGCCATGAACTCCTGTGCCAGTCCAGAGGATTTGCCGAGCGACGGCAGGTTGAAGTCCCCCAAGACAATAAGTCTAGGGAACCCCACCACCAGCCCGGCTACCTCTTCGAGTAGCACAGGCAGGGCTTCTGCCATGCAGCTGGGAGGCGGGTGCATGAGAAACAAGCCCACCTGAACCCCTAAGTCCAACTTCACCAGGAGGGACTCGCAACCCGCAATCTCTGGAGCAACGAGTCTACGCAGGCAAAGGCTCTCCCTGGCTATTATAGCCACTCATCCCCCCCCCTCCTTGGGGTCGAGGTTGATGCCATATCTGAAACCCGGCTGGGCAAATTTCAGAGAGAGGAACTCCTCCCTCCGGGCCCAGCCAGGTTTCAGTTACACATGCCAGGTCGGCCTCCTCATCCAGGATTAAATCCCAGATGAGGAGAGCTTTATTTACCACTGACCTGGCATTGAGTAGCAGCAACCTGAGCCTAGGGCCAGAATTACACTCATCACCAGTATTCTGGGTTGAGCTCACGGAGCCAGAACAAGGGAACATTATTAAGCAGCAAACCCTCCTTCCCCTGTACTTTTATCTACATTGAACTTCATTTTGTTCATTTCGGCCCCCTGTACAAATCTGTCTAGATCTTTCTGTATCCTGTGCCTATCCTCTGGGGTGTTGGCCACTCCTGCCAGCTTGGTGTCATCTGTGAATTTAATTAATTCCGCCTCTATTCCCTCATCTAGGTCGTTGATAAATATCTTAAAGAGTACTGGGCCTAGGACTGATCCCTGTGGTACCCCGCTGCCTTCCTCTTTCCATGTGGACTTAGTCCCATTGAGGGCTACTCGCTGGGTGTGATTGGTCAGCCAGTTTTCAATCCATCTTGTTGTTTTACTTGCCTTTTTTGTAAATAGGGACCACGTCGGCGCGTTTTCAATCATCTGGTAGGTCTCCTGTGGTCCAGGATTTTTGAAAGATGTGGTATAGAGGTTCAGTGATGACATCGGCAAGCTCCTTTAGGACTCTGGGGTGCAGTCCATCTGGTCCTGGCAATTTGTACTCATTGAGTTCCAATAGGTGGTCTCTTACTGTATTTTTATTAAAGTAGTGTTTTGTTCAAATTTTGATTTCTGCAGCTGTGATACAAGCTCGTTGTTTTGTTGCTTCTTTGTGCATGAAAACAGATGCAAAAAAGGTGTTGAGCAGCTTTCTCTTTATTGTCCGTTACTTCTGTGCCGCCTCCTCTTTCTAGTGGACCGATTGCTTCCTTGATTTTTTGGGGGGTGTTTATGTGTTGGAAGAAGCTTTTTTTTAATTGTCTTGGACCTTTGTTGCTAGGCTTAGTTCATACTGGGCTTTTGCTGTCCTGATTTTTTCTTTGAAGATTCTGGCTGTTTGTTGGTAATCTGCCTTGGTTATGTGCCCTTCTTTCTATTTTTTGTATTTGTCTTTTTTTTCCACTCAGTTTGTTTGTTAGGTCCTTGTGTAGCCAAACTGGTTTCTTTTTGGATTTTGGGTGTTTCTTTTTCATCGGGATAGCATTGTTTTGGGCTTTTGTGATCGTGGTTTTTAAGATTTCCCAAGCTTCTTGCATGGTTTTGCCTTTTAGGACTGTTGTCCAAGGGATCACTCTCAAGTTTTCTCTAAGTTTATTGAAGTCTGCTTTTCAAAATTTGGGATTTTGGTGTTGTTGGGTCTAGTTGATTGTGTTGATATTATATGAATTTGAGAATGTTGTGGTCACTTTCACCCAGCACTCCATCTGTTTCAACCCCAACAATAACATCTTCTCTGTTTGTGAGAATTAGGTCCAGTGTGGCTGCTCCTCTAGTTCCTTCCTCTATTTTTTGGACTATGAAGTTGTCTGCAAGGCATGTCAGAAATTTGTTTGATTTTTCGCTTGGTGCGGAATTATTTTTCCAATATCTGTCTGGGTAGTTAAAGTCTCCCATTATTACTGTGTTGTTGTTTTTTGCATATGTGTGTCAGTTGGTTGTTGAAAAGGCTGTCCATTGTTTCTGTTTGGTTTGGTGGTCTGTAGTACACACTGTTGTGGTTGGCTCTGGCCCAGCTCCTGCCCCAAGGAATGTGGAGGTGGATGCAGGGGAAACATCAACATGTCATAGGCCTGTTTTATTGCCAACAGAGTCAGGTAGTGCAGTTTCCTCAGACGAAGAAGAAGGTGGGGGTGACTTGGAAGAGGTGGGCTTGGCACACAGCCCAGGAAGCCAATCTCCATTATCTTCGGTTGATTCGGATGAAGAAGTGTTAGACTCACGCATGCGCAGAATTATGCATCGAAGAGACCAATTGAAGAAAGCAAAGTAAAGTATGTGTGTTTCACTTCATGGAAGAAGTGGGGCTGTGACGTTCCTTCACAGCTGCTGGCTAAGTACTTAAAGACTGATTAAGGGGATTGTACAGACTATCAGGTTGTTTTGGGACGAATGCTCTTTGCAATACAAAAAGGCTGCTTTGTTTCTTTGTTTCGGGAGACTCTTACCATAGAGCCAGGCAGAACAAGTTTGTATCCTTTAATCTGTATAAAAAAAAACCTACCATGTTTTCCGCTCTGACCGTGAATCCCACAGAGGAGGCAGAGTAGCTATATTCTACAAAAAATCGCTGAACTTAAAAATCCTCAAAGTTGCACAGGATCTATCGGTACCCGAAACTATTGTCTGTGATTTATCCCTAAAAATCACAATTCGCTTCTTACTCTGCTATAGAGCCCCGGATTACGACATCGAACATGCTAACAAATTATCCACATTACTAACGTGGGCAACCAACTGCTTATACCTCATTATCTTCCTCAGAGACCTCAACCTACCACACATTAACTGGCCCTTAAATGAATGCAGCATGGAACCTATCAATTCTACTATATATAATACTGTCACCTATCTGGGACTCGACCAACTAGTAACTAACAATACCAGACTTGATAACTGTCTGGATCTCATCTTCTGCAACAGCAAAAGTGCAATATATGGCTTACAAATAACAGAACCATTTTCCAATAGCGACCACAGCATGATAAACTTCAGTCTCAACCTAAGCCATACTATGATCCACCAAAATAATGCAACACCAAAATTCAATTTCAAAAAAGCGAACTACGAACTCATTGAAGCCCACCTCTCAACATTAAACTGGAAAACTCTATTCTCTGAATGCTACACTACCGATGATCACTACAACACATTCCTACTCGAAATGAAAATTATCATCAGACTTCATGTACCTCTAACATGTACCATAAACAAAAAAAATAACCTCACCATCTCAATAAGAAAATTACAAACAAGAAAAAAATATCTCTGGAGGAAAAACAAAAAAGGACAAGTTTCCAACTTCAAAAGCCTATATAAAAGCATTTGCAATCCAATAAAAGCAGAATGCCTGAACTACTACAGCAAACAAGAGGAAAACCTCCTATGCAACAAATCTAATAGCGCTTTCTACAACTTTGTCAACAATAAACTCAAAGACTCTAGACCTATCCCACCTCTCAAAGGACCCAATAACAAAGAATACCATGATGATTCATCCAAAGCTAACCTCCTCAACTCTTTCTTTGGCTCTGTCTTTGTTAACAGCAATGGCTCATCCCCCAATTTCATCAATCGCACTTCAAACTCCCTCAACGACCTAACCCAAGTAGACTTCACTGAAGACCGAGTTAAAAAAGCATTACGTGACCTTAAACCTTCTCTATCAGTCAGACCAGATGGTCTTTTTGCTTACTTCCTAAAAAAGCTCTCTTCTGCCATAGCTAAGCATAATTTGCGAAAAATCCTTCAGAACTAGCACACTTCCTAATCTATGGTTGAAAGGAATGGTCATCCCCATCTTCAAAAAAGGAGACCCCTCTCTTGCAGATAACTACAGACCAATTTCACTATGCTGCGTCCCATGCAAAGTCATGGAATCAATTATAAACCAATGAATTACTCTCCATCTAGAAACTAATAATTTGCTCTCTAACAAACAATTTGGTTTCAGAAAAAAACTATCCTGCAACCTGCAGCTCCTCCACTGCAAAAATATATGGACAACTCATCTAGATCAAGGGAAATCTATAGATGCAATTTATATCGACTTCTGCAAAGCCTTTGATTCAGTGGTCCATGACAAACTACTCCTAAAACTCAAATCCTATGGCATCTCAGGATCCCTCCACAGCTGGATTACAGCATTCCTATCAAACAGACAACAAGTGGTCAAAATAGGAAGCACCATATCCACCCCCGTCCCAGTTAAAAGCGGTGTTCCCCAAGGTAGTGTACTGGGACCAACACTCTTCATTCTCTACATCAATGACCTTTGCAATTACATCACAAGCAACTGTGTCCTCTTCGCCGACAATGTAAAACTCTTCAACACCACCGATAACACAACTACTCTCCTAAAAGACCTGAACTCTGTTTCTGAGTGGTCCAACCCATGGCAACTCCAAATCTCAACTAGCAAATGCTCTGTCCTACATATTGGGAAAAAGAATCTGAACTCCAAATACGAACTGAATAATCAAATTATCACAGATAATTCCCACTTGGTTAAAGACCTTGGTATACTAACAACAAAAGATTTAAGTGCCAAAGCCCACTGCAACAACATAGCCAAGAAGGCTTCAAGAGTTGTAAACCTAATCCTACGAAGCTTCTGCTCTGGCAATCTCACACTACTTACCAGAGCTTACAAAACTTTTGCCAGACCCATCCTCGGATACAGCTCATCTGTTTGGAACCCATATCGCATCTCAGACATCAACACCCTTGAAAAGATACTTCACCAGAAGAGCCCTTCACTCCTCCACTCAAAACAGAACACCCTACGAGACTAGACTTTCAATCCTGGGCCTAGAAAGCCTAGAACTAAGACCCCTTAAACAAGATCTAAGTATTGCCCACAAGATCATATGCTGCAACGTCCTGCCTGTCGGCGACTACTTCAGCTTCAACCACAAGAGCACACAACAGATTTAAACTTAATATTAACCGCTCCAAACTTGATTGTAAAAAATATGACTTCAGTAACCGAGTTGTTGAAGCGTGGAACTCATTACTGGACTCCATAGTGTCATCCCCAAACCCCCAACACTTTGCCCTTAGATTATCTACGGTTGACCTATCCAGATTCCTAAGAGGTCATTAAGGGGCGAGTACAAGTGCACTAGAGTGCCTTCCGTCCCCTGTCCTATTGCTCTCCTATATCTCCTATACCTTTCTTCTATTCCTATATCTCTCCTTCTATTCTTTTATTGATATGTTCTATTACTATATCTTCTTTTCTATTCTTTCTTAGATATATTTTACTATGAGTATCTCCTCTATAACCTTCATCATGTATTTTACTATGTGTGTATATAGTATACCCACTAAAACCTTCATTGTATATTGGACAAAATAAACAAACAAATCAACAAACAAACAAACAAATAAATAAATAAGTACTTAAGGACTGATTAAGGGGATTGTACAGACTACCAGGTTGTTTTGGGACGAGTGCTCTTTGCAATACAAAAAGGGTGCTTTGTTTCTTTTGAATTTTTGTGATAAAGAACATTGTTTTTGAACTTTCAAGTGTGTGTGTGTCTGAAATTTGTACCCTTGAATTTTCGGGAGACTCATACCATAGAGCCCGGCAGAACACACACCAATTGTGTTGCACTTTTTTTCTTCTTTGATGTTGACCCATAAGCTTTCTAGAAGGTTTTCTTCTTTTATAGCTTGTATCTCAGTGACGTTGTAGTGGTCTTTTATGTAGAGTGCAACTCCACCTCCTTTTTTGTGTGATCTGTTTTTTTTTTAATAGTTTGTGTTGTGGTTGGCTCTGGTCCAGCTCCTGCCCCCAGGAATGTGGAGGTAGATGCAGGGGAAACATCAACATGTCATAGGCCTGTTTTATTGCTGACAGAGGTAGGTAGTGCAGTTTCCTCGGACGAAGAAGAAGGTGGGGGTGACTTAGAAGAGGGGGGCTTGGCACACAGCCCAGGAAGCCAATCTCCATTATCTTTACTTTATCTCCATGGCTTTACTGAAGGCAAATCATGTCAGACTAATCTCATTGATTTCTGACTATGTCACAAAGGTGTTGG
The DNA here is from genome assembly GCF_031021105.1 of Erythrolamprus reginae. Classification (NCBI taxonomy): domain Eukaryota; kingdom Metazoa; phylum Chordata; class Lepidosauria; order Squamata; family Dipsadidae; genus Erythrolamprus; species Erythrolamprus reginae. The sequence continues at coordinate 72,769,351 of NC_091953.1, read as the reverse complement.
ATGAGGGTGGTGCCATGGATATTGCCTATCTGGACTTCAGCAAAGCCTTTGATACGGTTCCACATAAAGAGCTGATAGATAAATTAGTGAAGATTGGACTTAATCCCTGGATGGTTCAGTGGATTTCAAGCTGGCTGAAGCGTAGACATCAGAGAGTTATTGTTAATGGCGAGTATTCTGAGCAGAGACAGGTTACAAGCGGTGTGCCACAAGGGTCTGTTCTGGGTCCTATTCTTTTTAATATGTTTGTGAGTGACATAGGGGAAGGTTTGGTAGGGAAGGTTTGCCTATTTGCCGATGACTCTAAAGTGTGCAATAGGGGTGATATTCCTGGAGGCATCTGTAATATGGTAAATGATTTAGCTTTACTAGATAAATGGTCAAAGCAATGGAAACTGCAGTTTAATGTTTCCAAATGTAAAATAATGCACTTGGGGAAAAGGAATCCTCAATCTGAGTATTGCATTGGCAGTTCTGTGTTAGCAAAAACTTCAGAAGAGAAGGATTTAGGAGTAGTGATTTCTGACAGTCTCAAAATGGGTGAGCAGTGTGGTCGGGCAGTAGGAAAAGCAAGTAGGATGCTTGGCTGCATAGCTAGAGGTATAACAAGCAGGAAGAGGGAGATTGTGATCCCCTTATATAGAGCGCTGGTGAGACCACATTTGGAATACTGTGTTCAGTTCTGGAGACCTCACCTACAAAAAGATATTGACAAAATTGAACGGGTCCAAAGACAGGCTACAAGAATGGTGGAAGGTCTTAAGCATAAAACGGATCAGGAAAGACTTAATGAACTCAATCTGTATAGTCTGGAGGACAGAAGGAAAAGGGGGGACATGATTGAAACATTTAAATATGTTAAAGGGTTAAATAAGGTCCAGGAGGGAAGTGTTTTTAATAGGAAAGTGAACACAAGAACAAGGGGACACAATCTGAAGTTAGTTGGGGGAAAGATCAAAAGCAACATGAGAAAATATTATTTTACTGAAAGAGTAATAGATCCTTGGAACAAACTATTTGCCTTCGTGGATCAGAATTTCTAGTTCACCCTGTTTGTTCCCTAGGCTTTGTGTATTGGATTGCATTGGCTTTTTTGGCTGCCGCTGCACATTGCTGGCTCATATTTAATTGGTTGTCCACCAAGACTCCAAGTTACTGCTATTGAGTGTGGTTTCATCCAGTTTGTATGTATGTCTTTTGTTTTTCTTACCTAGCTGCAGGGTTTTACTTTTCTCTGCATTGAATTTCATTTTGTTAGATTGGACCCAGTGTTCAAGTCTGTCAAGATCCATTTGGATCCCGAGCTTGTCCTCTGGGGTATTAGCCACTCCCGCCAGCTTGATATCATCTGCAAATTTGGTTAGTTCCTGTTTTATTCCCTATTCTAGGTCATTTATGAAGATATTAAAGATTACTGGGCCTAGGACAGAACCTGTGATACCTCACTGCTTACTTCTCTCCATGTAGACTTAGACCCATTGAGGACTACTTGTTGGGTACGGTTAGTCAGCAGTTGTCAATGGATCTGGTTGTGTAGCTCTCTATCTCATTTTTTCTAGCTTACAGGGAAGTACCATGTTTCCCTGAAAATAAGACCCTCTCTTATACTTTTTTGAACCCTGAAATAAGTGTTTGGCCTTATTGCCATGCTCTCAAAAGCCCAATTGGGCTTATTATCAGAGAATGTCTTATTTTGGGGGAAACAGGGTAGTTGTTGTCAAATGTTTTGCTGAAGTTGAAGTATATTATGTATTTCATTGGTTCTATTAATTTGGTCACAGTGTTGAAGAATGAAATGAGATTGGTTTTTCTATTACTACATGTAGGGACGAATAACAGAAAAATAGACCTGATTATAGAGCGATTACAAGCAGCTAGGAAAGAAAGTTAAGGAGTTAGGTGCAAAAGTAGTTTTTCACCTGTACTGCCAACCAAAGGTCAACATCCATTAAGAGAACAATGGATTCTAGAAGTGAATCACTGGATAAAGAGTGATCCTAAAAATCACTGTTGCCAAAAGAACTTGAATTCCTGGACCATGGTCTACACTACCTTCACAATAAAAGGTGAGAAGCAGCGGGGAGAAAGCAGAGCTATTCAACATGTTTTTTTGCATCTGTCTTTACACAAAGGGAGAAAACCTATCAAAAATAGCACCACAAAAACCATATTAGGAATACAGTGGTACCTCATGATACGAACCCCTCGTGATACGAACTTTTCGAGATACGAACCCGGGGTTTAAGATTTCTTTGCCTCGTCATAAAAACACTTTCCGTCTTACGAATCTGAGCCTGGGTTCGTGGGCTCTCTTACTGTGCGTGCGCTCTTACTGACAGAGGGATTCCCCTGCCTTGTGACTGCCCCGATGGGATTTTCCATTACTTTCCCCACCCGCCGGGATTCCCCGCCAAAGCACCCGGTCCAGATGCCCCCCTTCCTCATCCATCTGCATGCGGGAGGTGAAGTGCTGGAGGGGGGGTGTCAGGCCGGCCCTCCTACCTCCCCCCCAGCCAAAAACCCAAAGCCTCGCTGCCGCAGCCGCCGCTGCAAGAGACTTAAGCCTCCCGATCCTCTCCGCCCCTCACCCATGGCCGGCAGAACTGCCTCCCGAGTGCTCTTGCCTGGTGGGAGGTGAAGTGCTGGAGGGGGGGTGTGTCAGGCCGGCCCTCCTGCCTCCCCCCCAGCCAAAAACCCAAAGCCTCGCTGCCGCCGCCTCTGCAGGAGACTTAAGCCTCCCAATCCTCCTCGCCCCTTGCCCATGGCCGGCAGAACTGCCTCCCAAGTGCTCTTGCCTGGTGGGAGGTGAAGTGCTGGAGGGGGGGTGTCAGGCCGGTCCTCCTGCCTCCCCCCCCAGCCAAAAACCCAAAGCCTTGCTGCCGCAGCCGCCGCTACAGGAGGCTTAAGCCTCCCGATCCTCCTCGCCCAAGGCCAGCAGAACTGCCTCCCGATTGCTCTTGCCTGGCAAGAGGTGAAGTGCTGGAGGGGGGGTGTCAGGCAGGCCCTCCTGCCTCCCCCCAGCCAAAAATCCAAAGCGTCGCTGCCGCAGCCGCCACTATAGGGGACTTAAGCCTCCCAATCCTCCCCGCCCCTCGCTCGTGGCCGGCAGAACTTCCTCCCGAGCACTCTTTCCCGGTGGGAGGTGAAGAGCTGGGGTGGGGGGTTGTCCTGACACCCACCACCCCAGCGCTTTGTCTCCCGTTGGGAAAGAGTGCTCTTCTGCGCTCTGCGGGCGAGGGGCAAGGAAGCCTCCTGCAGCAGCTGCTGCGGCGGAGACATTTGGGTTTTTGGCTGGGGGGAGAGGCAGGAGGTCTGGCCTAACACCCCCACCCCAGTGCTTCACCTTCCCCCTCAGCCAAAAACCCAAAGGTCCCCACCGCAACAGCCGCTGCAGACTTAACCTCCCGATCCTCCCCGCCCCTCACCCGTGGCCTCCTGAGCGCTTTTGCCCGATGGGAAGCAAAGCGCAGGGGGGAGGCAGGAGGGCTGGCCTGGCACCCCCCACCCCAACACTTCGCCTCCCACCAGGCAAGAGGGCTCGGGAGGCAGCTTTTCCCCCTTAGGTGGACCGCCTCGGCCCAAGGCAAACGGTGACTGCAGCTGCGAAAGTGACTCAGGCTGAAGCGAAGGCAGAAAGCTGGGTAAAAACAGCCAAAGTTCCAGAGCTGAGGAGGGGGGGAAAAATGGGATCCCAACTCTCGATGCTGCCTATTTTGCTCTCTCTCGCCTGGTTTACATGTGCGTTGGGCAGGCAGAACTCCCCTCCTCGACACTGCCGAAGTTAACTAATCCCTCCCACCCTTTACGCTGACTTCCACTGGCGGAGAGAGGGAGGAAGGGAGAGCGCAGGAACACAGGCGCTGGTGCATGACTCTCATCGCCAGTCCCGAGTGAACAGGAGGGGAAAGAGACAGAAACTGCCCTCTCCTACCCTTCCTCCCTCTGTCACCTCGGCTCTCCACAAAATTAAAAAGGGTGGGGAGGAAAGAGAGGCAATGGATCGATAAACGCCGAGAGAAGAGGAGGGAGGGAGAGAGAAAGAAAGATAGAGAGACAGAAGGAAATTAAAGAAGGAAAGGAAGGAAGGAAAAGGAAAGAAAGAAAGAAGTTAGGAAGGAAGGAAGGCAGAAAGATGGTAGGAAGGAAGGCAGGCAGACAGAGAAAGAAAGTGGGCAGAGAAGGAAGGAAGAAAGAATTAAGGAAGGAAAGAGACAGAAAGAAAATGCCAGACCATAAATTGCCTGCGATTTCTACGAGGGAAAGGAGAAGGCGAAAGTGGAGAGAGAATCAGGTCACCCGGGCTACTGACTTTGCATTGCAGAGCTTTGCATGGAGATAGAGAAGGGGGTCAGTTGTCAGTTGCAAAGACTGATTTGATGTCCTTGATTGTCATTCGAGGGAACTCCCTTCCCAGCCCCCACCCTCTCTGTCTTCCCGGAGCAGGAAGCTAACTCCCCTCCCTTTCACTTTCTCCTTTTCCCTCAGTGAAAACGCTAGCAATTTACGATCTGGCATTTTCAAAGCAACAACAGGAGAAACGAAAGGGGGAATCAGCAGCTTGTTGGGTGGCGTGTACGTGCGCCTGGCCAACGTGAGTGATTAAAACAAAAACACCAATTTGCAAAAGTTCTTTACAGTTGTGGTTGATTATGAGACCTCCCCCCTTTTTTCTCTGAAGCTGGAGAGCCATTTAGAGTTGCTTTTGAATTAACACCATGCATGATTCAGGGCAACAATTTGATTAGATTTTTTTTTTTTGTGCCTTGGAAATGTCAGATTCCTCTTCTACAAGCTTCCAACTCCGGAATCCCCCCTTTAGAAAAAATTAAACGCTAATTTCCTTATTTTGAATCTAAAATGAGCAGGATTTTTTTTTTGACAGTTCCCCTTCTAATGAAAACAGCCAAGCTCAAGGCACTGGAGTTTCTGCTCATTCAACCCAGGCTAGCGAGGCTTCGGATTCCCAGGGCGGGCTGCCTTGCCTGCCGATTGCCTATCCCAACGCTTTGCATTCTTAACGACTTCCTCCTTTCCTTACTGTGGATTCTAAGTGTTCTGGCATCTACCCCTTGGAATTGAATCCGTGTCCAATTTTTAAAAAACTGGAGATGATTAGGAGAAACAGGTTAATTCAATCCAGCCCAGCCCCCTGTCCCGAGTGCCGTAGGGACAAAGTGAATTGCTCGCTCAAGCCAGCACCTGAGAAGCTGACTGGAGCAGTGAGCCGGGGAAGCGGGCAGTCGGCAGGAGGCAAGCAAAGTGCCAGGGAAAGCAGGAGGCAGAGGCGTGTGGATTCCGACGAGAGATCATGGGAGCCTCCGCATCGAAAGCGGCCGCCAGGAGGGCTGGGTGCTGGCCAAGCCAAGCTTCCCAGCCGGCTGCTGTGGAGGTGAGGGGGGCGCAGCATCAGGAGCTTCTCCCCGAGCTTCTCCCCACCGATCGGGAGGGCAAGGACACCGTGGGGAGAAACTCCTGACACCCCCTTCGTCACCACAGCAGCTTCTGCTGGCTGGGAAGCTTGGCTTTGTATGAAGCTTGGTGGGGCCGGAGGGGCCTCCGGACCTGGAGAATTGACACTCCCCCAGCGCTTCGTCACAGAAAGCTTTCAAGAAGGGTGGGAGCGCCGCCGGTTGACAAGCTGCAAGGCAGCTTCCCTCACGTGTCAATGCACTCACGAGGCTCCCTCCAGGCAGCCTATGCTGTCTCTCCCTCCCCTCCACCCGCCCCCCCAACAAGGATCGGAATGCCGGCAGCAATGAGGCAAAAGGGGTGAATTTTTGGGCTTGCACGCATTAATCGCTTTTCCATTGATTCCTATGGGAAACATTGTTTCATCTTACGAACTTTTCACCTTACGAACCTCCTCCTGGAACCAATTAAGTTCGTAAGATGAGGTTTCACTGTACAAGTTAAAATAGGGAAGAAAATGGTAAAAGAACACCTATCCGCCCTAGACAAATTCAAATCACTAGGATCAGATGGATTATATCCCAAGGTTCTGAAGGAACTGACAGATGAGATCTCAAAACAATTGAACTATATCTTTCAAAGATCCTGGAGCACCGGGGAATTGTCAGGGGACTGGAAAAGAGCTGATGTAGTTCCCATCTTCAAGAAAGGAAAAAAAGAAAACCAGATCCAGGAAACTACAGACCTATCAGCCTGATGTCAATACCAGGGAAGATTTTGAAAAAGATAATCAAACAACAAGTCAATGAACACTTAGTAGCAAACAAAGTAATACCAAAAGCCAACATTAAAGTAATAACCAAAAGCCAACATTCATTATCCTCACTAGGATCGGATGAAGAGACATTCATTGACGTACACAGGCGCAGGGCAATGAATAGAAAAGAGCAGCTACATAGGTATTACAGGAGATAAGAGAGTTCACCTGTGGTTGGGTGTGGTTCAACTAATTAGGGCTGCTCTTGAATGGGCAGCGTGCCGGCCTCTGAGTGTGGAAGATTATCTATTCGGAGAAAGAGGAAGTGGCTTTCATCTCAAGGATTGTTTATTGCTTTTCACTGCCTTCAAGTCTGTTGCTTTGAAAGTGTGCCCTTTGACTGCAAAAAGGGTGTTTTGCTTTTCTTTTACGTTTGATAAAAAACTGTGTTCTTGACTTTTCAAGTGTGCATGTCTGACTTCATACCTTTGCACTTAATTGGGGCTCATGCTGTTGAGCCCGGCAGAACAGAATAATCTTCCACCCCCTCAGACACAGTGGAATGAGGCCGCATTGATGTAGGCGTTCCTGGATGGCTTGTCAGAGACACTGTTAGACAAGTTGGTGCATGAGGCCTTGCCGGGTACCCTGGATGGGCTGGAACAGCACTGCTTGGCCATTGAAGCCCGGCTGCTGGCTCGAGAGGTGTGTCGGGTTGGGCGGTTCTCCCCCTGAGTTTCTGGCGTCAGGCCTGTGCCTGCTCCGCGGTGGGGGGTGTCCACTGTGCCAGTTCAGACCCCGGTTCGTGTACCCTGTCGCTTCATGCCAGCCTTGCCTCCTCGCATGGCGGATTGTGCCCCTGCGGGGGAGCCCATGGATGTGAGTTTCGTTTGATCCCACGTGACCCTGGAGGAGAGGGTTCATCGACGTGCGTCAGGCCTGTGCTACTATTGTGGGGGGCAGGTCATTTTGCAAATGCCTTTTCTCGCAAACAGTGAAGCATGGCTGCTGCCGCTGTCTCAATACCTCCCGGCGTGACTGATCCCACCCCGACTCTTCCAGGACAGCTTCTAGAGTCTGCACCCCATGTTTTCCCCACAGTACCTGATTCACCAATGTCGGTTCCCATGCCCCTGGTTCCTCAGCCGGCAGTTCAGTCGGGAAACGAGGGGAGCCCGGTTTGGTGGCACCACAAATTTCTTGGATGAGGCTTTCGCGCAGAGACATTTGTTGCCCTTGTGTCCTGTGGAACCTCTGTTGACTGTGGAAATGATTGATGGGCGAGTGTTGTTGTCCAGGCCCATCCAAGTCCAGACCTTGACAGTGCAGATAGGCATCGGGACGCACGAGGAGTTTCTACAGTTCTACGTCACGTGGGGCCTCCATTTTCCTATCGTTCTGGGGTTGTCGTGGTTATGTGCGCACAATCCTCATGTAGTGTGGTCTCAGAACATCGTCATGTTTTCCAGTCTGCATATATTTCACTATTTTTATTTATTTCCCCCCATATATTCATGTATACATTTAATATATTTATCAAAATTAATACTGTACAAATACCAAAAACAAACTCAAGGATATATTTGTAAAATAACAAAGAAAAAAATATTTATAAAATAATCAAATTCCAATCAAACTTCTCAAACTCCCATTCTTCTTGTCTAAACTCAGCAACTTTATTTTCTTTTTGTACCACCTTTTTCCTGTATTTCCAAACTTTACCCCTTTATATTTCTTTCTTTTTTAATTTCAGTTATAATTTTAATTTGATTTTTGGTCTGCCAGATCCAGTGCCTCTGCTCACATCCTATACTATCCATTTCTTATAAGTGCTAATCTCAATATAATCATAATCTAACATGTGACCATTAGTCCTTTCATTAGCCAGACCATTTTCTTAATCTTATTTTATTTTGCCTCTATAAATTTCCATTTCTTCCCCATCACAAATTAACTCAGCACAATCAATATAATAAGTTAACATCCATTAATTTATCCATTTTCAGTTTCAACATTGCTTTTATCTCCATATCTTCCTGAAATTTCCTTAATCCGTTTGTCTTGTTCTGCATCATCTTCTTCAATATATTTATTTATTTATTTTTTAGGGAAAATATAATCTTTATTGAAGATAAATAGGGGAGGGGATACATAAACCAAAAGGACTATGCGAATATTGGTACAAGTGTATATGAATACAGAGTATACAGTTATAAATCAAAATACACGCTTACATATATAAGAGGAAATAAAGCTAAAGAAAGAAAAAGAGAAGGAAAGAAAAAGGGAAAGGAAGGAGAAGAGGAAAAATTAAAAATAAAATAAAGAAGAAGAAAGAAAGGAAGAGATAAATTGATATCTATAAATTTATCACATGTCATAAATAGTGTCAACTTATCTGTTGACCCGATTACTCTACAGTATAGATGAAAGTTTTGAGTTTCCAGATTTGAATTAGAGTTTAAATTTTGTTGTTTCGAATTTGTTCATCCTTTTATCAATGATTCATAATGATATTTTATAAGTTCGGGGCATAGTTGTTTGGGTGAGGGGTAAGAGGATCATGATGGAGTTGTATGTTGTACCATAAATGTACCATTTATTCCACGCTTTGTAGGACTCCGATTCCTCTTTATCCTTTAGTGCAAGGGTAATTTTCGTCAGTGCAGCACATTCATGAGTTTTGTTAATGAAATTTAGGGTAGATGGGATGTGATCCAATTTCCAAGTTTGGGCGAATGTTATTCTTGCAGTAGTTAAAATGTTTACCAGTAGATATCTATCACCTTTATTTAATGGCTGTCTAATTATTCTTAGGATGAATAATTCTGGTTTTAAGGGAATTGGTTTCTGTATAATTTGATCAAGATATTTTTTAATCTTTAGCCAAAAGGTTCTAACTTTGTGGCACATCCACCAAAGGTGGTAATAGGTCTCTGTTTTTTTGCTTGCATTTCAAACAGAAAGGAGTTGTAGTTTGATACATTTCAGATAGCTGGGCTGGAGGAAAGTGTCAGCGGTAGAACATCTTATAGATGTTCTCTCTAAAGTTAGTGGCTATAGTTAATTTGTAGTTCTGGGTCCAGATTTTATCCCCTTCTGATAGATTTATCGTATAACCAAAGTTTTGGGCCCAGACAACCATATTTCTTTTCACTTATTCTTCGAAAAGTTCATGTTGTAATAGAAATTTATAAAGGGTTGATATTATTTGTTTATCCAGATTGAGAATGATTTGGTCTAAGATATTCTGTTTTTGAAAGCCTAGCGTTGTCCTGTCTTTGTTGTATCTAGATTTGATTTGGAAGTATTGTAACCAGTCCAGATTAATACCTTTAAGGTGAAGGGCCTCTTTAGAGCTTAGTTGGTTTTTTTCATCCAATAGATCATCATAGTTTATCGCTTTGCCTGAGGGCAAAGCATTTGGATAAGTTTCTGCCTCTATAGGAATGAACCACTTAGGCATCTATACATAATGAGATTTTTTAATTTTAGATTTAAATATTTAGAATTAAATAAGCTAGTTCTAATGTAATGGTGTCTGAATACCAAGTGTTTTTTGTCCTTCTCTGCCATCAGGAATGCATGCCATCCTTGGTGTAAATCGAAGCCTTCTAAGACTAGTGTTCTTTTGTCTCTTAAAAGGATCCATTCTCTTATCCATGTTAGCGATGCAGTTCTATAGTAAATTTCCCAGTTTGGGAGACCACTACCACCTCGGGTTCTGTGGTCCTGTATTAACTTAAGTTTGATTCTTGCTTTTCTTTTAAGCCAGATGAATTTGTGTATTATTCTATTGAGGTTTGTAAAAAATGATTTGTCTAGTCTAATTGGAATTGTCTGGAAGAGAGAAAAGAATTTTGGCAAGATGTTCATTTTAATTGCGGATATTTTCCCCATGAACGATAGTTGCAATTTGGACCATGAATTGTTTTTTGAACTAGGTGGTCATAATTGTCCTTTTTAAATTGGCTAAGTCTTTGTGATATTATAATTCCTAGATATTTCACTTTGTGAGTTATACCAAGCAAGTCTTCTAATTTTGTGTTTTAAATGGGGGTCATGTTTTTGATTATTATCTTAGTTTTTCCTTTGTTTATTTTAAGGCCTGCAACTTCACTGAATTTCTCAATTTCTTTTATTAAAATATGGGCTGTAGTTAGGGGGTCCTCGATAATGAATGCCATATCATCTGCAAAGGCAAGAATTTTATATTCCTCCTTCCTGATCCTTGGTCCTCTAATTATTGGATTATTTCTTACATTTCTCAATAGTGTTTCTAATGGAAGGATATAAATTAGTGGGGCTAATGGGCATCCTTGTCTGACATCTTTTTTGATCATTATCTTGTCTGTAAGGTCCCTGTTTATAATAATTTTTGCAGTCTGGTGTGTATAAATATTTTTAATTATTCAGGTAAATTTATTTCCAAAGTCCATCACTTCTAATTGTTTAGTAAAAAAAAAAAGCCAATTAAGATTAAATTATTTATAGGCTACCTCTTTCTTGTTTTTATTCACGTATTGTGTTTCTCCTTTAGAGTCTATTAAAACATCTATGTTCCTATCTAACTGTTGTTTCACAATTTTGTGTGCCAACCAACTTCCTGGTTTGTTTGCTGATTCAAAATATGTCTGTTTCATTCCCTTTAAATTTTTCGCTAATTCTTCCTGTGTCAGCAAGTTTATTTTGTGTTTCAATTTATTTAGACTTTCTATTATTTTTTGTCTGAGGGATTTTCTTGTAATTTGATTTCTAATTTGCGTGGGTCCCGAATGAAATTGTCTATTTTTGTGTGTTTTTCTTTATTCCAGTTTGTAGAATAGGCAATTGATAGTCCTCTTATATATGCTTTTCTGGTGTTCCACATGTTTTGGGTGGTTGTTAAATCATTGTAGTTGTTTTGAAAGAATATTTCTAAGTCTTTTTTTATCATATTGATGAGGTTTTTTTCTTTAATCATTAATTAGTTAATTGACAATCTTTTGCAAATGATGGTCAATTAACTAATTAATGATTAAAGCCCATATATTGCATAAAATTTCAGCTTCTAAAAGTTGGGATTGGAAGTCAGGGTTGGCCATGCCATATCAATTCTTGAATAGGATTTTTGTGAATGTGAAAAAAAGTATAGGCTTTATTATTGGGATTTTGGATATGTCAGACATCCTTCAGTTGAAATTCATTCAACATTGCATTGAAAGATTCTGGTAGAAGTTTTCTCATTTTCCTTTTGTTTTGGCCCTTATAGTCTAGGTTTATTTCTGTAATTTAGTTAAAATCTCCAATTAGTAATAGTTTTTCACTTTTTGTATCTAATCTTGATTTATGAATTTTAGTAATCTAATTGATTCATATTTGGGGCGTAAATGTTTGCAATAATTGCAGATTTACATCCTATAGTAATTTGAGTTATAAGATATCTACCATCTTCATTGTTGTAAATTAGTTTAAGGTTGACCCACAATTTAATATAAGTCACTACCCCCCTTTTTTTGACTGGGGCTGAGCTGACGAAACATACACCCAAGTTTGGACATTGAATGAGAGGACTTTGATCTTTTTAAATATGAGTTTCTTGTAAGCATGTAATAACTGGGTTATGTTTAATAAGTTTTTGGAATATTTTTTCCTCTTCACTGGAGAGTTCAGTCCATTGATATTTACTGATATTAGTCTTGTTTCTTCAACTGGGTTTGTCTTGGAGTATTTTCCTTTTTATTTAGTTTCCTTTCTTTGCCCCAGTTTGGCATCTTGTTGTTGCACCTTGTCTTCCATCATCCTCAGGTCGTTTGGTCTCTTGAGTCTGGGCTTTCTCTGGTTGAGAGGGAAGTTCCTCTGAATTTAATTCATCATAGCTGGTTTCTTCTCTCTCTGGTTGTTCCTTTGAGTCTAGTTATTCTATTTCTTTGATGTGGAGGTTGAAAAATTCTCTAGCCTCCTGTAGAGAGTTGATCCTGTGCTTTTTTTCAAGGAATTTAATGAAAATTCCCTCCGATATTAACCAACGAAATAGTATTCTATGTTTATTCGGTATAGCTGTTAGGAATTGATAGGCTTTTCTTTTTCCCTTCACATGTCTCAGAATTTGTTTAAGGACCGTTATTTCTTTTTCTCTATATGATACCATGTTCTCTCTTGCCAGATTATATACTTTGTCTCTTGCTATCTTTTTAGTGAAGCGAATGTGCACTTCACTTGGAAGTTTACGTCTGTGGGCATAGCTTGTTGAGACTCGATACATTTCATTGATTTTCCTGTGTATGTTTTTTAAATTATGGGTTTTTAGATATTTTTAAGTATTAGATTTATACTGTACATTGTTCTTTATTGTTGTTGTGAGCCACCCCAAGTCTGCTGAGAGGGGTGGCATACAAATCTAAATAATAATAATAATAATAATAATAATAATAATAATAATAATAATAATAATAATGATGTGTGCTTCAGTGGCTAAAAAAGCCAACACAATCCTAAGCTGTATCAACAGGGGAATACACTCCAAGACCAGGGAGGTATTAATACCACTCTACTACGCCCTGGTCAGACCACATCTGGAATATTGCATTCAGTTCTGGTCACCACACTTCAAAAGATGCATAGAAACTCTGGAGAAGGTGCAAAAAAGAGCAACCAAAATGATTAGGGGACTAGAAACCTAGACTTATGAAGAAAGATTACTGGAATTGGGCATGGATAGCCTAGAGAAAAGAAGGGCCAGGGGGGACATGATTGCAGTCTACAGGTACTTGAGGGGTTGCCACAGAGATGAGGTGGTCACACTGTTTTCCTGGGCACCAGAGGGCAGATGAGGAATAACAGTTGGAAGATGACTAGGAAGAGATTCAACTTAGAAATAAGGAAGAACTTCCTGACAATCAGAGCAATCAACCAGTGGAATGGCCTGCCAGTGGAAGTTGTGAAGTCCTCAACTCTGGACATTTTCAAGAAGAGATTGGACTGTCATTTGGCCAGGGTGCTGTAGGATTTCCTGCTTAAGCAGGGGGTTGGATTTGATGGTCCCTTTCAACTCTATTAATAAATAAATTTGAGCCATAGTTTCAGGGAGAGTTTCTTCTAAGTTTTCTGGAACATTTTGGAAGCGTAAGATGAATGCAGATTTCTCGAGTTCTAGGTTAATAAGAGCTTCTTTGAGGTATTTATTGTTGCTTATATTTCTGTTTTCTGAAATATTAATTCTGGCTTCAATCTTATCAGTCTTTTCTTCTATTTCGTTTATTTTTTGTTCATTATTGGTTAGTGTGCCTTGAAATAGCTCAAACTTGTCATCCAGTTTGCCTACCCTTTCATCCATTCTATTTATGTCCTCTTTCATTTCCCCTAGATTTCTTGTTATCGCTTTGTAGTTTCTATCAATTAACTGCTGCATCTTGATCATCATATCTTGAAGTGATGCTAGTGGAATCTGTGGTGCTTGCTGGTTTGTGGTGTGTGCATGTCTCTGTCGTGCATTGGGTGGATAGTGTCACTTGCAAGGGGGTAGTTGGGGCTTTTTTAGTTACTTTTGTTAGAGTAGTTTGAGTAAAAGTTGACATCTTGTATATTTTCCAAGAGATATATCACTTGACTAGAATTATTTTGATTTACTTTTGGTAATATGATATATTTAATATAGTGATATAGCCTATTTCCTATTAAATAAATTCCTATTCCTATTGAATACATTTAGTTTACACTAATATATAAATAGGTTTTAGAAAGATTTAGAAAGTATTTGATCTGATTTGTTGGTCAGGAAAAGCAGAAGCAAATCACTAAAGTATATAATTCATTGAATAAATACTTTACCTTAATAGCTAATAAATAGTCAATGTTTCTATAAATAATCAATGTTTCTATAATCTATAATTAATAATTAATAGTTGGTAATCATATATTGTACACCTTAGCACATATATAAGAAAGTCAAACAGTTGAAAACATTTTCCTTGTACTAATTGTAAAAAAATAAGATAGAAATATTTTTTAAAAAAATATTTTTTACAAATAATCTTTATTAAATATGCATTAAAAAGATAAAAGAAAGGAAATGTTAATCAAAACAAAATGGAAAAATAATAACAGTACAAATGAAATAATAAAGAAAAGAGTACAATTTCCATAATGGTGAATAGTAAATAAATAATAAAAATATGAAAAGAAAAAGGTAGTTTAAAGCTTTTTCATTACATACATAGGGTTGATTCTTAATAGGTTAATCAATTATATCAATTTCATCTCTGAGTGAATCTTATATAGTCAGTAATCGTACTTTCCTGTTTTTTGGTTCAGTCTTAAAGATATCACATTATTAGAGATTTTTAGAGAAGAAAAAAAAGGGGGTAAAGGGTGGAGAAGAGAGGAAGAGGAAAGGGGAGGAAAGAATGGAAAAAAAGAAAGGAGAAGGTAAAGGAAGTATGAAAAAAAAAGAATGAAATGGTATGGTAAGAAAGAAAAAAGCAAAGTAAGATAGAGAAAAGGTAGGAGGGAACCAGCGAAAGGCTGGTATATCATTTACATACGACACTGAGTCCGCATTTATTGTTAGTACATTATTCCTTTTCTTAGAGTAGTTGAAGACTTCTAGGGTATGGGTGTGAATTCTTCCAATGTTACATATGAGTTGTATCTTATACCTTGTATTGATTAGGGTGTCTTTTAAAGGTTTATCATTCGATAATAAATTATTTTGTTGGGTTATTTTCTTTTTGGATTATTGAGTGAATTTTTTTTTCCTTAGCCATTCATACCATTTGCCCCAGACTTGGTAAAAGTCTTTGTTGATTTACTCCGTTCTACCTTCAGCATCTTGGAGGCATGTTTCTATTCTTTCATTGGCTTCTTCAATTTTTTGGATTTTTTGATAATTTTTCGTTAGAATTTCATGCACCATTTCCATCCTTCCACCGAGGCGTCCAACCGGTCATCAATTTTCTTTATATCCTCCTTCACTGTTCCCATAGTGCCTGTCATTGCTGCATAGTTCCTGTTGATAGACTCTTGCATCCTAAGTATCATCTCCTGCAAAGAGGTTAATGTTGTAACTGTGGCCTGATCGACCAGGTTTCTTTCATTTGGTGGGTTTGGCGGGTTGGGACGATTGTCAGAGCCGCATTGGTTAGAAGGTGTAAAGGGTTGAGCAGCCGTCTTTCTCCAGGCCTTCGTTATTGTATTGGTGCTTGAGGTAGACATTTTAAATTTAATCCAAAAGTATTTCCAGATATGTAGTAGGACAATGGTTATTGAAGTAGTTTATAGTTATGTAGCGGGGTAGGACTAGGTTTTCGTAAGTAGTGGGAAAGTGGTTACAGAACCACAGAATTGTTATAGAATATAGATATAGATAGGAAATGTATAGGCGTTGTATAGAATATAAAGATATTATTAACAATTATCTCTAAGTATGAAGGAGGAAAGTAGAAAATATAGAATAAGAGACAGAATCCTAGTCTTAAAGGGTATCAATAGTCTTAAAGGGTATCAATTCATTTATCAACAATTTGTTAGCAATCCAAAATCAAGTAATATAGTATACGTAAAGGAGTATAATAGATCTAATATCTCAAACTGTGGTAGTAAATTAGGTTTCAGTGCTTATTATTATTAAAAAATGATTCTAAAAGTAGATCAATATAAGGCCCTATCATTTACTAGATACTTCCTACTTTGTTTAATTTATATCTCAACTTTTCAAGTTTATAATTGTATACAAAATATGTAAAATAAGGGAAATATGTATATATCTATAGCTCAAAAAGAGAAAAAATCAGAAGAGTATCAAACACTGTAACACTAATAAGTACTAAAATGTTACTAACCAGCTATCATTAAACAGTAGTAATTAATAAGCAATAACTAATAATTAATCATAATAAATAATTAATATATCAGTGAAAGAGAGTTGGTTAACTATACATTAATTGAGTTATATCGAACAGAATAATAATAAGTACTAAACTATTACTAAACAACTTTCACTAAACAGTGATGATTACTAGGCAATAATTATTAGTCATTACTAACCAATAAATTAATGAGAGAAGATTAACTATGCATTGATTGAGTAATGTAAGACAAAATAATCAATTTTACTATTATTATAAATATATTATTATTATTATTATTATTATTGTTATTATTAAAGCAAACATTTATTGTTATTTTAAGAGTAGAATTACTATTGATTGACAAAGAACATATCCTCTAGTCGTTATCTGGAGATGGGCTGTTCCAAGTGGTGTTGTTGATACGTTTGTTACCAGAGTTCTAAAGGCAGACAGTTATTACAAAAAGTTACTGCCTATAATCTGAAGGTAAATAGTTAGTCTTTTCTGAGATGTCATTAGAACTTAGAAATATTCATAGAGAATGTCCGGTCCCTTGATAGTTAACAGAAATTTTATAGGTTTTATCAGCGTTCGGTAGACTGTCTGCAATTATCTGCAATTGTCTGCAATTATCAGAAAGGTCAAAGATTCACAAAGTTACAAAGTTCTTCTTCTAGAATCTTCTAGAGTCGCCAAGTGTTCACAATGTTCAGCGTTGTTTGTGAATTCTTCTTTTGGTATTCTCTCTTTTCCCTTTCCCAATTAAATGTTTCAACCATAGATAGACTCCGATGTTGTATCACAATAAATATTACTGGAAATCCTATATTAGTCCGTTTCAGTTTCACAAAGTTGAATTGGAGTCCTCAAAGTATAATAGGGAAAAGGAGTTAAGAAGCTTAAAGATTAACAAGACAGTCAAATAGGTAATTAAACTTCAAGTAGAATAAATATTATACAGGGTGAGTAGAAAAAAAGTTTTTAAAGTTGGCCTCCAGTTTGCTGAGTCACATACTGACTTTACCCAACTGTTTCTTCCTGTCCTACTTTCATGCTCCCTCCTCACATTCCACAGAACCTTCAAGCCCTCTGTCGCAGAATCCAGAACAAATCCACACTGATTGTTCTTTCTGTTCTTACGATCTACTTGTGTCGCTTTCCTTTAAAAACCTCCAATCTTAATGATCAATGTTGTTGGATCGTTCTTTCCACTCCTTCCGATCTCTCTTGATCTCGGAGCTTTAATGGTCACCTCTTTGTCTTTGGAGTCTCTGCTTTTCCACCACTGCAACTGGGAAACTTCTTTAATCCTTTTATCAATAACAAAATCAGTCCTACCAGGTCCTTCTTTAAAGCAAATGCACCTCATTCTCTGTCATGCTTGGCTTCCTCTCAAATGTCAGGCTGCCATGCTTCAGGACAGATAGCAGCCCCGGGAGATATCGGAGGCTGCCCTGCTTCAGCAAGACGTCAAACCGGAAGTCCTTATCTTCTTCAATTTTTATTTGATACCTTTATCACAATCTTTACTGAGATTTATGTCCAAGACTCCCTGTGTTTTTCTTCTCATTCCAGTTGTAAGCTCAATCAAATATCTCATTGCATCTTTACATTCCCTAAGGTTTTTTTTGAAGATAATTGTAGATATACATTAACTTCTGAAACTCCATCTTGATCTCCTCTTTATCTGAAGCAGCCACCTTTTCCAGCTGTCTACTAGTATCTTTCCAACAGCCTAAAAGATGTCACTTTAATCTATTCCATATGCAAGGATCATTTATAGTATTTAATATAGCTTTCTTTCTTTCCTTTTTTGAAGTTAGTTTAGAGTTCAAACTCAAAATTCAACAACAGCAACAATATCTACTTTCATTTCTCCTTAATCACATTTTGTAGAAAAGAAAAACATCAACACTCTGCTTAGCCCAGTGGTTCTTGCTTCAAGGTCACAGCTGAACAAACAAACAAAGACTGGTGTAAACCATATGCAATCTTTCATCAACAAATCTTCCACCTGCAGATGGCAGCACTGCACAATCCCCAAATCCCAAAGTCTCTTTTAACTTTCTTTTAAGTCCAAAATATTGAAACTTTAAGTTTTAAAGTTCTTTTTAAATCCAAATTTTAAGTCCGAAAAAAAAAATCCACCAACATAGGTTTTAGTTGTAGCTTTCCAAGTCTTCAATGTTAATTGAACACTTCCGATAGCTAATTAACTGCTTCCCCCACCTTTTCTATATCTTTTTTCATTAATCAATAGTGAAAAATTCTTTTAAAAATTTTCTTCAGCGAAATAGCTCACCATAACCATAGGCTCTAATCCTCTTCATCCTCCAGCACAGCACTTAGTTCTCATTTCTTCCAAGATGACATCCAACATTCCAATCCAATCATTCTGTAATGTAGTCTCCATGGCAAGGTGGCTAAAAAGCCAATTTCACACTGCTGTCAATGGAGGCTCCAAGACAGCTCTCTGTGGCATATGCTGACCCCAAACAGATTTCTGACCAAGTCCTCTTCTTCACCTCCCCTTCAGAGAAAATCTAGTCTGATTCCACTGGAATCAGCACCCCCAAACAACGGGGATAACAGAGAATGTGGAGCACAGAGAACTCTGTGTCACTGTGACAGTTGACCATGCCCCCTCCTCTAAATAAATAAATCTGAGGGCTGATGGATGGCCCACACTCCACCTCTGTCTCTGACAGCTCCATTCCCTTTTCTTCCTCAAAGCTCTCAGATTGCCTTGCCTCGGCTGCTTGAGAGGAGGGTGGCTGATAGGTCACAACAGATTGGTGGTACCTCACAAAAATTGTTTTTAGAAAATGACTGGCTCAATTTATCAGGAAGGCCTGAAACTAAAATTGTGGGGGAGGGTAACCAATCTTTAGGATCTCCAGGACCTAATGCCAAGCAAAAACTTCTAGAAAACAAATCAAATAAGGAGGGATGGGAAGGAAATGAAACTCAAACACTAATAGGAGATATAGGAAGCATACTCAGAGTCAGACAGACATTTCAAATGTCTATGTACAAATACATAAAGTGTAGGGAACAAACAGGGTGAACTTTAATTATTAATACATGAAGGTACATATGATATAGTTGGAGATGGGGAGGGAAGCCTCCACCACAGGTTGTGCTCATTGCTCTGTTGCCTATTTCCCATAAAAAAACCAGAGCCACAAAACTTCGGTAAGTGTGGCTGGGTAGAAGTGAGTGGGTAGAAGTGAGTGACATCGAGTTGGCCACACTCACCCAAGTTTTGTGGCTTCAGGTGTTTTCCCAGAGGAAACTGGCCCGAGTGGCTCTTTGACCATTTAAGTTTGCTGACCCTTGAACTAGCCTTTAAAAAATAATTTTCAGAGGTTTACATTTGTTACCTTAAGAATACTGGCTCTCTGCTGGGGGCTTTGAGTTTCAGATTCATCTAAGAGTATTTCTGTTTGATACATCCATGTGGTGATATTAGCAACATTTTGAACAAATGTTTCCATATGTTTCTGATATGCCTAGCAGTAGGTAAAGAGAAACCAACATGTTACTAAACAATTAGGATCAAAGGGAAACAGAAAAAATGCATTGCTACATAAATTATTATATTGTCCAAATACAAAAACTATGAAAGCAGTCTTATGACACTACTTTAGATCTGTAAAAATAAGGTCTAAATAATAGGTAAAATTAGAAAAAAATTAAAACTTAGTTCTAATTTTTCACAAAGTTATATATAAAGGGAGAGATGAAGCATAGAAACATAGAAGTCTGACGGCAGAAAAAGACCTCATGGTCCATCTGTCTGCCCTTATACTATTTTCTGTATTTTATCTTAGGATGGATATATCCCAGGCATGTTTAAATTCAGTTACTGTGGATTTATTTACCACGTCTGCTGGAAATTTGTTCCAAGGATCTATTACTCTTTCAGTAAAATAATATTTTCTCATGTTGCTTTTGATCTTTCCCCCAACTAACTTCAGATTGTGTCCCCTTGTTCTTGTGTTCACTTTCCTATTAAAAACACTTCCCTCCTGGACCTTATTTAACCCTTTAACATATTTAAATGTTTCAATCATATCCCCCCTTTTCCTTCTGTCCTCCAGACTATACAGATTGAGTTCATTAAGTCTTTCCTGATACATTTTATGCTTAAGACCTTCCACCATTCTTGTAGCCTGTCTTTGGACCTGTTCAATTTTGTCAATATCTTTTTGTAGGTGAGGTCTCCAGATCTGAACACAGTATTCCAAATGTGGTCTCACCAGCACTCTATATAGCGGGATCATAATCTCCCTCTTCCTGCTTGTTATACCTCTAGCTATGCAGCCAAGCATCCTACTTGCTTTTCCTACCGCCTGACTGCACTGTTCACCCATTTTGAGACTGTCACAAATCACTACCCCTAAATCCTTTTCTTCTGAAGTTTTTGCTAACACAGAACTGCCAATACAATACTCAGATTGAGGATTCCTTTTCCCCATGTGCATTATTTTACATTTGGAAACATTAAACTGCAGTTTCCATTGCTTTGACCGTTCATCTAGTAAAGCTAAATCATTTACCATATTACAGATGCCTCCAGGAATATCAGCCCTATTGCACACTTTAGAGTCATCGGCAAATAGGCAAACCTTCCCTACCAAACCTTCCCCTATGTCACTCACAAACATATTAAAAAGAATAGGACCCAGAACAGACCCTTGTGGTACACCACTTGTAACCTGTCCCTGCTCAGAATACTCGCCATTAACAATAACTCTCTGATGTCTACGCTTCAGCCAGCTGCAAATCCATTGAACTATCCAGGGATTAAGTCCAATCTTCACTAATTTATCTATCAGCTCTTTATGTGGAACCATATCAAAGGCTTTGCTGAAGTCCAGGTAGGCAATATCCACAGCACCACCTTGATCCAACACCTTTGTGACATAGTCAAAGAAATCAATGAGATTAGTCTGACATGATTTGCCTTCAGCAAAGCCATGCTGATTTGGGTCCAATAAGTTATTGTTTTTTAGATGCTGATTTATCCTCTTTTTGAGTAGAGTCTCCATCATTTTAACTACAACTGATGTCAAGCTAACTGGCCTGTAGCAAAGCGACCTGTCCATCTATTGTGATGATGGAGACATTAGGATCCAAAGTGAGCTAAAAAATCAATACATGTTATCTTGGTTGATGAGTGTTTCCTTAGCGAACATTTGAAGTTATCCAATTAGTTTTTCTGAACAAGGCCCAAAGCTACAAACCTTGCAGTACCACAGCAGTTGTTCATCCTTATGAACAACTGCAAAGCCTCTGGAACATTTGTGCTACATGATGTTCTGTCAGCTTGTCCCAACCGCCCATAATTACAGGGTAATTAGTCCAGAAAGACACACACCACACAATAGAAGGAAAACCAAAAGTCTTTATCAACAGAAAAACAGAAACAGCTCCCGTTTTAAATGTCAAAGGGATTTTCTGATACACACAAGGCACAGGTTAAATGCAATCCAATTTCTCACCCAATAACTGGGAAATTGAGTCCAATTCTAAAGTCCAGAAAGTCCACACACAAACCTGAACAGGGAAACAGCAAAAACCACAATCTTGACAAAACTATGAATCAGATAAAGTGCCACGAGGCTAAACCAGCATGCTGCTCTTTTATCTGTAGCACTAATTACAGCAGCCGCACCCAACCACAGGTGGCTTCACTTATCTCCTGTAATAATCCTTCAGTTGTTCTCTCCTATGCATCACTCTGCGCATGCGCGGATCTGTCATAAGTTCTTGTTCAGAATCCAGGGATGATAAGGATGATTGATCTCCTCCTGGGCTGTCTGCCAAACTCCCCCCTTCCCTGCTACCCACACTCCCTTCATCAGAGGAGCCTTTGTCAGGAGATTCTATCGGAAGCAAAACAGACCTGTGGCATGTGGATGTTTCCCCCATATCCACCTCCACATTCCTTGGGGCAGGAGCTGGGCCAGAGCCAACTACAACACATGATGCTGTCTGAAATGGAGCTTCTGAGGGGCAGATCTACTCCTCAAAAGCCCTGTTTGACTATCCAGATGCCTGTCCTGGCAACTCTCCAACCAAAATGGTGCCTTGATGGGGGGATCTGCCCCTCAGAAGCCCCATTTGACCTGCAATGGGCTAGGCTAGGTCTCTGGATAGCTGAATGGTGCTTCTAAGGGAAGTATTTACCCCTCAGGAGCTGTATTTGGCCATCCGGAGGTCTTACCCCGCACCTTGCTGGCTACTATGAAGGTTCTATGAGGCAGATTCACCCCTAAGAAGCCATGTTAAGCTTGCAAACAGGGCTTCTGAGACTCAGATCCAGTCCCCGGAGGCTTTGTTTCAGGTTGCAATGGGCTGCAGGAGGCCTATGGAGGTCCAAACAGCACCTCGGAGGGCCAGTTCCAACTCCTGGAGGCTCCATTTCAGCGTTCAATGGGCCAGGGGAGGCCTGTAGAGGGCTGAGTGGAGCACATGAGTAGACTGCTTTCTAGATCTTCACAAGATAAGTGACATGGTGTGGCAGGTGGGAGGGGACAATTTGGGCCACCATGAGGCATTTCAGTTAATCAGGGAGACCTTAGGTGATCTTAGGTAGGTGGCCTCTTCCATTGGTAGGCCCTTGATGGCCCTCCCCACCCTGAAATACCTCATGTGCATTAACGAGCTTCTCATTTGATTAGAAAATGGGTGAAAGGATGGAGTGATCTTGTTCAAGATATAGGATTCACTCCCACGAATCCTTGGGTTACGAATGGAATGGGCAGGCTCCATTACATTCATAACCCAAGGACTATCTATAGCCACTTTTATTTTAAAAATTATATTCCTGCAGTACAAGAAAAACAATTTCAAAATTATGCTACATCATTAATTTAGAAATCTTTGAACTTATTATATAATTATTAATATTATTTTTCTAGAATTAATAAACAAAAAATGTGCAGCAATTTGTAGATTTTTTAAAAAAAAACTGCATTGCAAACACAAAACTGATATCTATCATTGTGATTTCAAAGACAAGTCTTTATTATATAAAATAACATCACAAAGACTTAAATCACTTGGGAATTCTATCTAAAAAAACTAAGAAAATGATGTTCCATCTCTGTGATCATGAATATAGAGAAGTACTAATTGGTAATTCTTACCAGCAGCAAATTAAACCATTCCTCTGCTCGTGAAGTTACTGCAATCCAATTACCACTGAGAAGGCTGAGTTTATCATTCACCAGCCTTTCTTTCCCTTTAAGCACTATCTTCAATCCTTCTCCCAAGTCAGTGATAATCTTCAGCTGATGCTGTCGTTTTTCAGTTTCTAATTGCATTCCCTGTGGGAAGCACACATGGAATGAATAACAATAAATGTTAAGACTGTGAAATTTGCAGTATGCATAACAGTATTGCCATATATATATTGGGATACTTTGTGTATTAAAATAAATTAAAAGAGAAAAAAATCTGCATTAATCGTGAATACAACAATGCAGAACTCCATAGCACTACATCTAACCAAGCAGCTAATTATAGATATGTTAAGGATTTGTTGATCATGCCTTCACATCAACAACAGCAACAGCCTTTTTCCTCTTTTGTCAATGACCTGTTGTTTTTGCTGACAAAGCTGCTTCTCTCTCAGTGCTGCTGCCTGGATCTGAATGAGAGCTGTTAGGAATGACCCAAGATGATTTTCAAATGGCCGTGAATCTGCTTGGGAAGGCAGTTTTGAAGATTCCAGTTCTCTGTAGGAGCAGTCAGAAAGTAACTGGGCAAATCTATCTTTCTTTCTTTTTGACCATATTTTTAATTGATTTTTTAAATCAATCAGAGAGGGTCGGCATACAAATCCAATTAAATAAACAAACAAACAAACAAACAAACAAATAAATATTTACATTTAATATTTTCAGGTGGGTCAACATCCATATATTTACATTCATATCAATATACTGTATTGTATACATAATCATTTTTGATATTCTTTTCTTTTTCTGTCGATCTCTACTATTGTTTTGCATTTCTTTTTTGTGTCCATTTATACCATTTTGTCCCAGTAGAATAGTAGTATGAGTCATTTTGGTCGTTTAGTTCCATTGTTAATCGGTCCATTTCTGCACAGTCATATTTTTTTTAAATTATCTCATTTTCAACAGGTGTCTGTGGGTCTTTTCATCTTTGTGCATAGGCAATTCTTGTAACTATTACTATGTGTAATATTAAATATTTTTGGAATACAGTTTTCTAATAATGCCTAACAAAAAGAATTCCAGTGTGAATTCAATTATGGTGTCTATTATTTCCTATAGCTATTTTTTGAGTTTCCTCCAATACTTTTTAGCTTCTGGTCCTAGCCACCATAAATAAAAGAAGATGCCCTGCACTTCTTTACATTTCTAATATGCCTGATTACAATTTGTGTATACAGTATCTTCACCAATCATTTCGGGGCCAAGTGCCACCAATAAAACATTTTATATTGATTTTCTTTGTAAGCTGTTGATTTAGTTAATTTAATATTTCTAGTCCAAATTTGCTCCCAGTCTGTCAGATGTGCATTGTGGCTAAAATTTTTCACCCAAGCGATCATTGGCCCTTTTGCTACATCTTTATGTTTATCGTACTCAATCAAATATTAATAAATGTTAAATATTATTTTTTCCTCTGGGCCTGTAATTAATTTGTCTAGCTGCTGAGTTTGGCTGTCAATACCCGTCCCTTCTTAATCTTTTTTGTATCTTGTTTGGATTTGCAGGTAAGTCCACCAATTCTATATTAATATTTGGTGTCGCCAATTCTTCCCTGCTTTTTAATTTACCAAATGGGTCTAAAATTTCTTTATATTTGATTATATCAATTGCAGCCAGTTTGGGTTTTTCAGATAGTGTTTTCATTTAATTTCTTTCCAAGTGTTTAATAAAGAATTCCTAATTAAATGTCAGACCTAGTATCTAATTTGGACACATTCTAGACCTGGAGCACAGCTGTGGATTGCTTGCTTTTTGTTTTATCTCACCCTTAAGAAATATCTATTTGTTTTGAAATGAGAATAGGGAACTATATCTAAAACTCAATTGTTTTAGACAGTTCTAACATGGAATTAAAATAAATGATGCACACATTACTTGAAGAATTTAAAACAGATATTGTCGGCAAAATGGAAGAAAGGTTTTTGAATGAATTTATCCATATAGACAAAAATGAATTTCTTCCTAAAAGACAAATAAGAGATAATGTGCATATAATTTTGAATTATGAACAACCTGAACATTATGAACAACATCCTGAGAAACAAATGGCACTAATGTTCTTGGAAGGCATTTTATAATGTTCTTGGAAGGCATTTGATAATTTAAATTGGCAATTTCTGAATTGACAATTACAATATATGGACTTTGGGGCAAGATTTCTTTTTGTTATAAAGGCAATATATAATAAACAAACAGCAATAATAATAATAAATGGAGAAATGACTGACAAGGTAGATATTACTAAGGGAACAAGACAAGGCTGCCCATTATTGTTGTGAGTGATGCTTGTCAGAAATTTCTGATTCTGAAGAGGAAGAAACTGGTGCCTTAGTTTCTCCTGGGTCAGAGAGATTATCAGATGACAGGGGAGACAGCAGCAAAGGAAACAGTGATTTATAACATTCTCAGGGGGCTGAAGTTACTATGGAAAGTGATTCCCTGTCAAATAGTAATGGATTATCAAACAGTGAATGGTTAAATCCAAAATACAGGAGAATGAGTAAATGCAGGGAAGAAGTCCAGGGGAAAAGGTTTTGAATTTGCACTTAGTAGATCTGTGTATTGGAGATGTCATTTCTAGGAGAAACTGGAAATGAAACTGTATTTGAACAAACTACCTAAAAATATGGTGTGTTTGATTTAGCTTCTTGCAAAGAAAGCCTAGGTAAATCATGAAAGACTGTGCAAATGATGCAGGAGTATGTCTGCTGTGTGCTCCGTGGTGCTGTTAAGCTTTTTACTTAGAAGTAGAGATTTATAGCCCTGCCTTGTCCGTTAGCTTGGAATGAAATGTTAATTGGGTCCGGTTCCGGTGGGAGAAGGAGGGTGGAATCGTAGCTCCACCGGACTACGGTTTAAACATCGAAGAATATAAAAAATATAGAAAAACTCTTGTTGAGTCAGCAAACCTGTCTTAGAGGTGAAGTGTCCCTGCCTCCAGAGACCCTCGATTCGGCGGTGTTCGCGGTGGTGGTGAGCTGTTTGGTCGCGAACACGCCTGGAGTCGATAGGGGGAGACGCAGTAGAATGGGGGCTGCCATTTGCGGCTGAGCTGTGTTGTGCTGTCGGGAGTTGTCGGGAGTGAATTGGAAGCACCAGACAGCGCGTTTGCAACTCGTTTGCAGCCCGGAGGCCCGGAGGGTGAGCACTTGCTGCATGGGATGGTTGTTTTCCCATGGCTTTTTCTGCCTCCGTCGCTGCGAAGACTGTCGGACCGATCAGCTGGGAAGCGGTAATGGCGGCAGCTAATTAGAACACAGCTGCCTCCCACCTGCTGCATGTTGCCTTCCTCTGTTGCCACGCTCGAAAGGATGGGGAGATTTGGAGACCAGAAGTGAGCACCCCTCAATAAGATCCTGATGCCCTGTTGCCCTGGAATGTCTTTCGGGTGGTTTTTATTGGGGAAATATTATCGAGCAGACTGAGACTGAGACGGAGCAGACTGAGCACCAAGACTGAACAAGACTGGACCTTCAGTACTAAATCTGTTCCCAGGACATTGTGGCGCCAAATGGTGGGGACGTCCGTCGTTGGGGGGACTATTAAAACGGAGGCCATGGCGCAGGTCTGGAGCCGGAAAGACTATTGTGAGGGGAGAAGTCACCCAGGAAGAACAGCGGCCATTGGAAGGCGACTGAAGCAAACGACAGGAGTAAAGAAGAACATAAGGTTAAGGAAGTTGGGGGAAATAATAACTAAGCCATATGGACTTGGACTGGGGTTGCTGGTCAGGGGTCTGGGCCAGCATTTTGGTGATCCTTTCCCCCAGAAACCTGGACAATTACTAAGTGGACGATTATATCAAACCATTTACCTAGACCTTGGCACCTTCTCTTTCTGACTATTTAAGAACTGCTGACTGACTCTTTTTTCTATATTTTTCTATATTTTTCTATTTTTAATATATTCTATTCTTAACTATTTTTATATTTTTCTACATTTTATCCGTTTTAATATTTAACTAATTAATTAATTAATTGGGAACTGTATTTTATATATTTATAGTGTTTTAAACTGCTATCAATTTAATCTATTTTTATTATTGGGGGGTTTCTAAATTTAAATGGATGACTGGGATAGAGCTATCTGTGTGCATGAGTTGAATGGCTGGTATGATTGGAATGGCTGGGGTGGGTGGGGTTACGGTATGGATGAGATGAATGGTAATAGTATAAATGGCAGATTTGGCCCACCTGACGCTCGAGAGGCAGGAGGGGATGGGGCACCGATCTCTGGGGTGGCAGAGGGTCGGAATATTCCAGTGTTGCTGGGGAGAGGCAGATATGGCGGGGGCCACGGGGTTAGCCATTCCAGGGGAACGAGGGATCGTTGCTTAATAACGATCCCTTGTTCTGGCTCCGTGAGCCCAATCTTGGGTAATGGTGATGAGTGTAACTCTGGCCCTGGGCTCAGGTTGCTGCTACTTAATGCCAGGTCGGTGGTAAATAAAGCTCTCCTCATCCGGGATCTGATCCTGGATGAGGAGGCCGACCTGGCATGTATTAATGAAACCTGGCTGGGCCCAGAGGGAGGTGTTCCTCTCTCTGAAATTTGCCCAGCCGGGTTTCAGATATGGCATCAACCTCGACCCCAGGGAAGGGGGGGAGGAGTGGCTATTATAGCCAGGGAGAGCCTTTGCTTATGTAGACTCATTGCTCCGGAAATTGCGGGTTGCGAGTCACTCTTGGTAAAGTTGGACTTAGGGGTTCAGGTGGGCTTATTTCTCACGTACCTGCCTCCCAGCTGCATGTCAAAAGCCCTGCCTGTGCTACTCGAGGAGGTAGCCGGGTTGGCGGTGGAGTTCCCCGGACTTATTGTCCTGGGGGACTTCAACCTGCCGTCACTCGGCGAAACCTCTGCATTGGCACAGGAGTTCATGGCCACCATGACAGCCATGGACCTGACTCAAGTAGTACAGGGTCCGACTCACGAGGGAGGGCACGCACCTGACATGGTATTCCTTTCCGAGCAACTGAGTAATGGTCTGAGACTAAGGGGCTTAGATGCATTGCCTTTGTCATGGTCAGACCATTTCCTACTACGGCTTGACTTCCTGGCTCCAATCCTTCCCCGCAGGGAGGCGGAACCAATTAAGATGTTCCGCCCCAGACGCCTGATGGACCCAGAGGGCTTTCAGATGGCGCTTGGGGTTATACCAGAGGCACTTGTCCACAGTTCGGCAGACCCCATAGAGCTCCATGGTTCAACGAGGAGCTCCGGGAGTTGAAACGCCAGAAGAGATGTCTAGAGAAGCGATGGAGGAAGAGTAGGTCTGAATCCGACCGAACACTTGTAAGAGCTTTTATTAAGACTTACAAAGTGGCGCTCAAGGCGGCAAGATGCGCGTACCACCTTGATTGCATCAGCGGAATCCCGTTCGGCCGCTCTGTTCAGGGTGACCCACTCCCTTCTTAATCAGGGGGGAGTTGGGGAGCCCTTGCAAAGCAGTGCCGAGGATTTTAACACGTTTTTTGCTGATAAAATCGCTCGGATCTGGGCCGATCTCGACTCCAATTGGGAAACAGAGTTGACTGACAACGAGTCAGTCGAGGTGACTAGGGCACGTACTTGTCCACCTGTCTGGGAAGAGTTTGATCTGGTGACACCTGATGAAGTGGACAAGACCATTGGATCTGTCAGTTCCGCCACCTGTTTACTGGATCCGTGTCCCTCCTGGTTGGTCTCGGCCAGCAGGGAGGTGACACGGAGCTGGGTCCAGGAGATTACCAACGCTTCCTTGGGGAGGGGAGTCTTTCCAACTCTCTATAAAGAAGCTCTCATGCGCCCCCTCCTCAAGAAACCTTCCCTGGACCCAGCCGTACTTAATAACTATCGCCCAGTCTCCAGCCTTCCCTTTATGGGGAAGGTTGTTGAGAAGGTGGTGGCGCTCCAGCTCCAACGGTCCTTGGAAGAATCTAGGTCCCCAGCAGTCGGGTTTCAGACCCGGTTACAGCACGGAAACTGCTTTGGTCGCGTTGATGGATGATCTCTGGCGGGCCCGGGACAGGGGTTTATCCTCTGTCCTGGTGCTCCTTGACCTCTCAGCGGCTTTCGATACCATCGACCATGGTATCCTTCTGCACCTGCTGGAGGGGCTGGGAGTGGGTGGCACTGTTCTTCAGTGGTTCTCCTCCTACCTCTCTGGCCGGTCGCAGTCGGTGTTAGTGGGGGGTCAGAGGTCGACTCCGAGGTTTCTCCCTTGTGGGGTGCCTCAGGGGTTGGTCCTCTCCCCCCTGCTATTTAATATCTACATGAAACCAATGGGTGAGATCATCCAAGGGCATGGGGTGATGTATCATAAATATGCCGATGATACCCAGTTATACATCTCCACCCCATGTCCAGTCAACGAAGCAGCAGAAGTGATGTGCCAGTGTCTGGAGGCTGTTGGGGCCTGGATGGGTGTCAACAGACTCAAGCTCAACCCGGATAAGACGGAGTGGCTGTGGGTTCTGCCTCCCAAGGACAATTCCATCTGTCCGTCCATTACCCTGGGGGGGAACTATTGACCCCCTCGGAGAGGGTCCGCAACTTGGGCGTCCTCCTCGATCCACAGCTCACATTAGAGAACCATCTTTCAGTTGTGGCGAGGGGGGCGTTTGCCCAGGTCCGCCTGGTGCACCAGTTGCGGCCCTATCTTGACCGGGACTCATTGCTCACAGTCACTCATGCCCTCATCACCTCGAGGTTCGACTACTGTAACGCTCTCTACATGGGGCTACCTTTGAAAAATGTTCGGAAACTTCAGATCGTGCAGAATGCAGCTGGGAGAGCAGTCATGGGCTTACCTAGGTATGCCCATGTTTCGCCATCACTCCGCAGTCTGCATTGGTTGCCGATCAATTTCCGGTCACAATTCAAAGTGTTGGTTATGACCTTTAAAGCCCTTCATGGCATTGGACCAGAATATCTCCAAGAACGCCTCCTGCCGCACGAATCCCAGCGACCGATTAGGTCCCACAAAGTGGGCCTTCTCCGTGTCCCGTCAACTAAACAATGTCGGTTGGCGGGCCCCAGGGGAAGAGCCTTCTCTGTGGCGGCCCCGACTCTCTGGAATCAACTCCCCCCGGAGATTAGAACTGCCCCTACCCTCCCTGTCTTCCGTAAAGCTCTTAAAACCCACCTTTGCCGTCAGGCATGGGGGAACTGAAACATCTCCCCCCGGGCATGTACAATTTATGTATGGTATGTTTGTGTGTGTGTCTGTTAGTATATTGGGGTTCTTTTAAACTTTTTCTTTTTAAATATTTAAACTATTTGGATTTGTTATGATTGTTTATGCCATGTTGTGAGCCGCCCCGAGTTCGCAGAGAGGGGCGGCATACAAATCTGAATAATAAATAAATAAAATAACGCCATCAACTCCCTGATGCTAGAAGAACCCCAGTCCTGCATGCCGGATTGTCTGTTACTAGAATAAACCTGTGTGTATCTTGAATTGCTGAAAGAGAAAATAAAGAATTTATTGTTTGAATATCAAAGCCATGAGGAAGATTTGTGGATTTCAGTAGCCATGACCAGAACAATTATCACGATTGTTATTTATCTTGATTTGGAGGAATTCTGCCCATTATCATTAATGGGCAGAATTGCATTAATTAAAATGAATATATTAACATGCTTACCTTTTCCATTTTTAATGATAGCAATTAAAATTGCTAAAACATTTTTTAATGAGATTAATAAAATAATGAAATTTATTTGGCAAGGGAAAAGACTGAGGATTAGTTTAAAAATGCTTTCTTTAATAATCTCTATAAAAAAATTTGCAGATTCATTTGGTAAAAAAAAAAAGACGAGGATAAAAATCAAAAATTTGCAAGATCACAGATTAAGAGGTTGCTTTGGGCTGCCCAATATGGAATTGTATTACCAGGCCTCAATTCTTAATTTACTGAAAGATTGGATAATTTTAAAAAACCAAAGATTACTAACTCTTGAAGGCTACAACCTTCAAACAGGGTGGCATGCTTTATTTCAAACAGGGTGGCATGCAGATACTCACAAAATATCAATATATTTTAAAGAACGTTACATATGAAAGGCCCTAATCAATATTTGGCAGCACATAAAAAGAAATCACTACCTCGCTATCCCAAAATTGATATCCCCAATGGAAGCGATTATTTATCTGAATGCCCTTTCCCCAGATAAAATAATAACATGTGAGCAATTATTAGATAACAATAAAAAATTAATCACTAAGCATAAACTTTTAGAAAAAGGAATTAAACTTCACTGGCTACAATATTTACAAATTAAATCAAAATATAATGAACATAAAAACAGATTTGGCTTTCAAAGAACAACCTGCTTCACAAGATATTTTTCGGCCCACAAAAGAAAACAATATCTAAAATATATAATTTCCTTGTACAACATGATACGATAGAAAAAGTAGTCAAAGGGTCAATGGTAGCATGAGTTGTGGTTAGCTGTGGCCCAGCTCCTGCCCCAAGGAATGTGAATGTGGATGTGGGGGAACCATCCACGTCACAGGCCTGTTTTGCTCCCAACAGAGTCAGCTAGTGAATTATCTGATGACGAAGGAAGTGTGGGTGAGATGGAAGAGGGGGACTTGGCTGACAGCCCAGGAGGAGATCAATCTTCCTTATCTTTGTTGGATTCCAATGAGGAACTTATGACAGACCCACACATGCGAGGGGAGCCTCAGCAAAATTACAGCATTGCAAAAACACAGAAGTCCTCGAAACCCCACCTCTGAACTTCCATGTTGTTGTGATGCTGTGATTTCACTGAGGCTCCCCTCACTGGGAAACCCCACCTCTGGATTTTCTTTGCCAGCAAAGCACCCGTTTTTGCGCTGCTGGGATTCCCCTGCAGCATTGCAAAAACACGGAAGTCCGGAGGTGGTGTTTCCCATGGAGGGGAGCCTCAGGGGAATCCCAGCAGCACTAAAACGGATGCTTCGCTGGCAACAGAAATCTGGAGGCAGGGCATCCCAGTGGCAGCAGCTTGGATTTGTAAGGTGAAAATAGTTTGGAAGAAGAGGCAAAAAAATCTTAAACCCTGGGTTTCTATTTCGAAAAAGTTTGTATGACGAGGGGTTTGTAAGTATCACTGTATATAGATGGCAGGTCAATAATTTACTAGTTTTAAAAAATTGGAAGGGGGGGGACTGCTTTGTAAGGAATGGGAACCAATACTATAACAATGTACTAATCATTACTTAGGGGGTATAACATGTGCATATTGTTTTTTCCCTTGCACTTTTTAAAAGTCTTGATTGTTGATCACTTCTAGATTACTTAGATTTAAAATTTATTTAAAATATATTACGACCCCTTTCAGATTCTTGCTTTTAATGAATACAGTAATACCTCATGATACGAACTTAATTGGTGCAAGGAGGAGGTTCGTATGACGAAAGGTTCGTAAGACAAAACATTGTTTCCCATAGGAAACAATGTAAAGTCAATTAATCCGTGCAACCAAAAAAACCCCCGCAAAAAAACAGCTTTCGGCGACTGCTGGGAAGCGGCGCGGCTGTTTTAAAAGGTGACAGCCGGCCTGGGGGGCTTCCCAGCACCCCCCCCAACCCGGGGGTTCGGGGGGGGTGCTGGCAAGCCCCCCAGGCCGGCTGCGACCTTTTAAACCAGCCGCGCCGCTTCCCAGCTGTCTCCCGAAGCCGAACGCGGAAGTTCAGCTTTAGCATTGCAAAAACCGACGCTTTGCTGGCAACAGAAGTCCAGAGGTGGGGTTTCCCAACAAGGAGATCCCCAGCAAAATTGCAGCATCGCCAAAACATTAAAATCCTCGAAACCCCACCTCCGGACTTTGCCTCAGCCATTTCTTCTGAGGGTGGCCCACTGTCTTCTTTCCTCGCTGCCTCCTGTCTGCAGGGCTCTTTCCCGAGGGAAAGAACGAATCGAGGTCTCTCCCAGCCTTCCCTTCGATCCGGACAGCCTGAATCCAAGGGAGCATTTTCCATTCTCTGGACGCTGGAGGAAGAGAAGGAACTCTCTAATCCCTCAGAGAAAATGTAAAACGATCTCTTGGATTGAATCTGCCCGGATCAAAGGGAAAGATTCTTTTCTCTTGGGGTTTAGTGAGATCGTTCCCTTTCCCCAGCGTCATTTCTCTTGGTTTCTGAATCTAAGGGAGCGTTTGCCATTCTCTGCACGCTGGAGGAAGTGAAAAAACTGTCTAAGCGCTCAGAGAAAGGAATCCTTCCTTTTGATCCGGACAGCCTGGATCTAAGGGAGCATTTTCCATTCTCTGGACGCTGGAGGAAGAGAAGGAACTCTCTCAACCCTCAGAGAAAATGTAAAACGATCTCTTGGATTGAATCTGCCCGGATCAAAGGGAAAGATTCTTTTCTCTTGGGGTTTAGTGAGATCGTTCACTTTCCCCAGCGTCATTTCTCTTGGTTTCTGAATCTAAGGGAGCGTTTGCCATTCTCTGCACGCTGGGGGAAGAGAAGGAACTCTCTCAACCCTCAGAGAAAATGTAAAACGATCTCTTGGATTGAATCTGCCCGGATCAAAGGGAAAGATTCTTTTCTCTTGGGGTTTAGTGAGATCGTTCACTTTCCCCAGCGTCATTTCTCTTGGTTTCTGAATCTAAGGGAGCGTTTGCCATTCTCTGCACGCTGGGGGAAGAGAAGGAACTCTCTCAACCCTCAGAGAAAATGTAAAACGATCTCTTCGATTGAATCTGCCCGGATCAAAGGGAAAGATTCTTTTCTCTTGGGGCTTAGAGATCGTTCCCTTTCCCCAGCGTCATTTCTCTTGGTTTCTGAATCTAAGGGAGCGTTTGCCATTCTCTGCACGCTGGAGGAAGTGAAAAAACTGTCTAAGCACTCAGAGAAAGGAATCCTTCCTTTTGATCCGGACAGCCTGAATCCAAGGGAGCATTTTCCATTCTCTGGACGCTGGAGGAAGAGAAGGAACTCTCTAATCCCTCAGAGAAAATGTAAAACGATCTCTTGGATTGAATCTGCCCGGATCAAAGGGAAAGATTCTTTTCTCTTGGGGTTTAGTGAGATCGTTCACTTTCCCCAGCGTCATTTCTCTTGGTTTCTGAATCTAAGGGAGCGTTTGCCATTCTCTGCACGCTGGGGGAAGAGAAGGAACTCTCTCAACCCTCAGAGAAAATGTAAAACGATCTCTTGGATTGAATCTGCCCGGATCAAAGGGAAAGATTCTTTTCTCTTGGGGCTTAGAGATCGTTCCCTTTCCCCAGCGTCATTTCTCTTGGTTTCTGAATCCAAGGGAGCGTTTTCCACTCTCTGGACGCTGGGGGAAGGGATATGTCTCTTCTAGCCCCCAGAGAAAAAAGCCCAATGTCACTACTTTCTCCCATGGCGTCCTTGTAGCGGGCTGGAGAGCGAGTGAGTGAGCAAGAGAAACGAGCCTTCTCCGGCCAGGCATTGGAAGTTCCGTGGGGGAGGAACAGTAGCCCGGCTGGCGCACACAAGGATTCAGAACCAACTCTAGCTTTGTGAAGCTGGAGTCCTCCGTGCCTGCCTCCGCCTCCTCCTGCTGCTGCAGAAAGAAGCCGAGGGGTGCCCTTCCTCATTGCAGCCACGGAAAGCAGCCTTACTGAGGGGTCGCCTGCTTTTTTTTCTTCCTCTGCCGGCATTCAGGTTCGGTAGAAGGCTGAGAAGCGCCCGGCTGTTTCAGAAGGTGACAGCCGGGCGGATTTTTGCGATCAGCGGCAGCGGGTTCGTAAGGTGAAAAAAGTTCGTAAGAAGAGGCAAAAATTTCTGAACCCCGGGTTCATATCTCGAAAAGTTCGTATCACGGGGGGTTCGTATCATGAGGTACCACTGTACTAGGCAGTTTAAAGCCCAAGTTGATACAAAATGTTTACTTCACTTAAGAAAAGTAAAATACAGTGATACCTTGTCTTACGAACGTAATTGGTTCTGGGAGGAGATTCGTAAGGCGAAAAGTTTGTAAGACGAAACAATGTTTCCCGTAGGAAACAATGTAAAATGGATTAATGTGTGCAAGGAAAAAAAATCGCAAAAACAGCGCTCTGCTGGGCGGCAGCGCCCGGCTGTCACCTTTTGGAACAGCTGGGTGCTTCTCGGAGTTGTCCCAAACGCTGAACCTGAAAAGTTTGGCAAAAGTTCGGGTTTGGGTTTGGGAGGCCATGGAGAAGCGCCGCTGCCCAGCTGTCACCTTCAGAAACAGCCAGGGGCTTCTCGGCATTCTCCCGAATGCCGAACCCGGAAGTTCGGCAAAAGTTCAGGTTCGGCGTTCTGGTTCGGGGGTGGAGCTTTGACATCACGAAGATGTCATTCCTGGAGTCCACGTTTCGGCCAGCCAGGAAGGATGTCTCCGTGATGTCAAAGCTCCGCCCATGGAATTCCCTATTGGGATTCCCCACCTCTGTTTGAGCCTCCTGACCGGCCAACAGCTCCG
This sequence comes from Erythrolamprus reginae, assembly GCF_031021105.1. Lineage (NCBI taxonomy): Eukaryota > Metazoa > Chordata > Lepidosauria > Squamata > Dipsadidae > Erythrolamprus > Erythrolamprus reginae. The sequence goes on along the minus strand of NC_091953.1, from coordinate 72,733,713 downwards.
TGGCTCTTCTGCAAAGGTGACAGCTGGGCAGCGGTGCTTCTCAGCGGCCCGCCGAACCCAAACACCAAACCTGAACTTTTGCTGAACTTACGGGTTCGGCGTTCAGGAGAATGCCGAGAAGCCTCCTGGCTATTTCAAAAGGTGACAGCCCGGCAGAGGTGCTTCTCGGCGGCCTCCCGAACCCAAACCCGAACATTTGCCGAACCTCTGGGTTAGGCGTTCGGGAGAATGCCGAGAAGCCCTCCGGCTGTTTCAAAAGGTGACAGCTGGGCGGCAGTGCTTCTCGGCCGAACCCGAACGCTGAACCCAAACTTTTGCCGAACGTCTGGGTTCAGTGTTCGTGGCGGCAGGTTCGTAAGATGAAAAAAAGTTCTTAAGAAGAGGCACAAAAATCCTGAACCCCGGGTTCGTACGTAAAATGTAGGAAAAAAACCTTTTTTCCTTAACAATATGTATTTGGTAATGAAATGCAGCTGAAAAGGGAAAAAAAGGTAATGAAACTATACTTTGTATAAGTATAGTTAAAAACCATGCCAAGTCATTTGTTTATGAACTAATGACATAATTAATTCACATAATATAAATCATAAAATAATTCATCATTAATGAATTCACATAAAATAGTAATAGTATTTTTTTTAAGCAAAGATATATTTACTTTAATAAAAAACAGAAAAGGCCACAAAATGACTTCTGCATTTGCATTTCCTATCCCAATAGCTGTTGCAAACTGAGTACTACCTGTACTGGGGAAAACTGCATATTGTAATTCTATTTATAAAGGAAAGCCTTGAAAAAATGAAAATGTATGATTTAAAACAAATAAAGTCTAAATATTTTCTTTTATTCTTGTTTTTGGTTTGACAAATTCTTATAAATAAATTGTAGCATAGCCTTAATTTAAAATGAACAAAAATGAAAATAAGGACATACTGTAATTGAATAAGTTTCAGAAAGTATGCTCAATTATTTTTGCTATGAAATTCTTTTGTTTGCCTAGAGCAGTACCTCACTAAACAATATGACACCTGAAACCTACCACGACATATAGTTTTATGTTCTTTTTTTTGTTTGTCCAGTTTGGTACACAACATAAAACATTCAAAATTTGTGATAGAAAAAGACGAAAGCCTAAGTATTTATGGATCAAATAATATGCAGTTTATAACACTGAAGGAAAACTGTTTTGAGAAAAGGTGATGACTGCAGGGGAAAAAAATATGTGAGTTTAAAGATAAGACAAAAATGTTTACCTTGCTCCAGGCAAGTTCAGCATCTAAATTGATAGACACTCCTTCTACTACTGATCTCTTTGTCAGTTCTGAATCTATCATTGCCAGCCATTCTGTCAGAGCATTTATTTCCTTTCTGAGTTTCCGAAATAATTTCAAACATTTCTCTAGTTCTTGCTTTTTCTCTGTTACCTGTTTTAAAAAGGAGGAAAATTTAAAAAACCAATCCACAAATGTCTATCACCGAAACTGCTACTATTACTCAAGTCTACATGCTTGGTAGAACTACGCCCTAGTCCGACCACACTTGAAGTACTGTATTCAGTTCTGGTCACCACACTTCAAAAGAGATATTGAAACTCTGCAGAAGGTGCAAAAAAGAGCAACCAAGATGATTAAGGGATTGGAAAACCAAGACTTACGAAGAGAGACTGAGGGAACTGGGCATAGCTTAGAGAAAAGGAGGGCCAGAGAGGACATGATAGCAGTCTACAAGTATACGAGGGGATGTCACAGAGCGGATAGCAGTCTACAAGTATACGAGGGGATGTCACAGAGCGGAGGGGATCACTTTATTCTTCAGGGCACCAGAGGGCCGGACGAGGAACAACGGCTGGAAGCTGACCAAGGAGAGATTCAACATGGAGATAAGGAGGAACTTCCTGACGGTCAGAGCGATCAACCAATGGAACAACCTACCAGCGGACATTGTGAACTCCAACACTCTGGACATTTTAAAGAGAAGATTGAACTGCCACTTGACTGGTGTACTATAGGGTTCCTGCTTGGGCAGGGGGTTGAACTCGATGGCCGTCATGGTCCCTTTCAACTCTAACAATAAATAAATAAATAAATAAACATTCCCCCCCCCCCCCTGTTAACCACCAACTGACTACAATTGTTTGAGAACTGTGCCTCTTGAAATATTACTTTGTTAATTAATAATTCTATATTTTATTCTTTTAGGATTTTTATGTTTCAAGAACATAGTATATAAAACACAGAGCGGCACATTCTTTCTTACTAGTATTATTACTTTAATAATAATAATAATAATAATAATAATAATAATAATAATAATATATTAGATTTGTATGCCGCCCCTCTCCGAAGACTTGGAGCGGCTCACAACAATAATAAAAACAATGTTACAGTGGAACAAATCTAATATTAAAGGATAAAAAGACATATAAAACCATTTAAAACCAAACAACACATACATACCAAACATAAAGTATAAAAGCCTGTGGAAGGTGTCTCAGTTTATTTATTTATTTATTTATTTATTCAATTTTTATGCCGCCCTTCTCCTTAGACTCAGGCCCCCCGGCTTACAACATGTTAGCAATAGCACTTTTTAACAGAGCCAGCCTATTGCCCCCACAATCCGGGTCCTCATTTTACCCACCTTGGAAGGATGGAAGGCTGAGTCAACCTTGTTCCCCCATGCCTGGCGATATAGGTGGGTCTTGAGTAGCTTACGAAAGACAAGGAGGGTGGGGGCAGTTCTAATCTCCAGGGGGAGTTGATTCCAGAGGACCGGGACGGCCAGAGAGAAGGCTCTTCCCCTGGGGCCACCAAATGACATTGTTTAGTCAACGGGACCCGGAGAAGGCCAACTCTGTGGGACCTTATTGGTCGCTGGGATTCGTGCGGTAGCAGGCGGTTCTTGAGGTACTCTGGTCCAGTGCCATGTAGGGCTTTAAAGGTCATAACCAACACTTTGAATTGTGACCAGAAACTGATCGGCAACCAGTGCAGGCCACGGAGTGTTGTAGAAATGTGGGCGAATCTGGGAAGCCCCACGATGGCTCTCGCAGCCGCATTCTGCACGATCTGAAGTTTCCGAACACTTTTCAAAGGTACCCCCATGTAGAGAGCATAGCAGTAATCGAATCTCGAGGTAATAAGGGCATGAGCGACTGTGAGCAATGACTCCCTATTCAAATAGGGCCGCAACTGGTGCACCAGGTGAACCTGGGCAAACGCCCCCCTCGCCACAGCCGAAAGATGGTGTTCCAATGTTAGCTGTGGATCGAGGAGGATGCCCAAGTTGCGAACCCTCTCTGAGGGGGTCAATAATCCCCCCCCCCGGGTAATGGATGGCCAGATGGAGGCAAAACCCACAGCCACTCCATCTTGTCTGGGTTGAGTTTGAGCTTGTTGACATCCATCCAGACCCCAACAGCCTCCGGGCACCAGCACATAACTTCCACTGCTTCGTTGACTGGACATGGGGTGGAGATGTATAACTGGGTATCATCGGCATATTTATGATACCTCACCCCATGCCCTTGGATGATCTCACCCATTGGTTTCATGTAGATATTAAATAGCAGGGGGGAGAGGACCAACCCCTTAGGCACCCCACAAGGGAGAGACCTAGAGGTCGACCTCTGACCCCCCACTAACACCGACTGCGACCGATCGGAGAGGTAGGAGGAGAACCACTGGAGAACAGTGCCTCCCATTCCCAACCCCTCCAGCCGGCGCAGAAGGATACCATGGTCAGTGGTATTGAAAGCCACTGAGAGGTCAAGAAGCACCAGGACAGAGGACAAGCAGTTTCCGTGCTGTAGCCAGGCCTGAATCCAGACTGCTGAGGGCCTAGATAATCAGCTTATTATAAGGACCGCTGGCGTTGGAGCGCCACCAACTTCTCAATGGTCTTCCCCATAAAGGAAAGGTTGGAGACTGGCTGGTAGTTATTAAGCACGGCTGGGTCCAGGGAATGCTTCTTGAGGAGGGGGCGCACAAGTGCCTCCTTATAAGGAGCTGGGAAGGACCCCCCTCCCCAAGGAGTCGTTGACAATCTCCTGGACCCAGCTCCGTGTCACCTCTCGGCTGGCCGAAACCAACCAAGAAGGACACGGATCCAGTAAACAGGTGGCGGAACTCACAGCTCCAATGGCCGTCACCAAGACGAACTCCTCCCAGACAGATGGACAAAGACGTTTAGCCCCAGTTACCTCGACTGACTCGTTGTCAGCCGATACTGCTATACAATTGGAGTCGAGGTCCACCTGGATCCGAGTGACTTTATCAGTGAAAAATGAGTTAAATTCCTCGGCACTGCCCTGCAAGGGCTCCCCAACTCTCCCCTGATTTAGAAGGGAGCGGGTCACCGTAAACAGAGTGGCCAGGCGGGATTCTGCTGATGCAATTAAGGTGGCATGGTACGCGTATCTTGCCGCCTTGAGCGCCACTTTGTAGGTCTTAATAAAAGCGCTTACAAGTGTTCGATCAGATTCAGACTTACTCTTTCTCCATCGCTTCTCTAGACGTGTCTTCTGGCGTTTCAACTCCCGGAGCTCCTCGTTGAACCATGGAGCTCCATGGGGTCTAGTGCCACAGAGAGGTTGCAATGGCGCAATTTGGTCAAGAGCCTCCGCTGCAGCCTTGTTCCAGGCCTCAGCAAGAGACTCCGCCAAGCTGTGGACGAGTGAATCTGGTAAAACCCCAAGCACCCTCTGAAAGCCCTCTGGGTCCATCAGGTGTCTGGGTTCCGCCTCCCTGCGGTTGAGGATTGGAGCCAGGAAATCAATCCGCAGTAGGAAATGGTCTGACCATGACAAAGGCAATGCTTCTAAGCCCCTTAGTCCCAGACCATTACTCAATTGCTCCAATAGGAATACCATGTCGGGTGTGTGTCCCCCCTCGTGAGTCGGAACCTGAACTACTTGAGTCAGGTCCATGGTTGTCATGGTGGCTATGAACTCCTGTGCCAGTCCAGAGGAACCGCCGAGTGATGGTAGATTGAAGTCCCCCAGGACAATAAGTATGGGGAACTCCACCGCCAGCCCAGCCACCTCCTCGAGTAGCACAGGCAGGTCTGTTGACACGCAGCTGGGAGGCAGGTAGGTGAGTAACAAGCCCACCTGAACCCCTAAGTCCAACTTCACAAGGAGGGACTCACAACCCGCAATCTCAGGGGCAACGAGTCTACGCAGGCAAAGGTTCTCCTTGGCTACAATAGCCACTCCTCCCCCCCTTCCCTGGGGTCGAGGCTGATGCCATACCTGAAAACCAGCTGGACATATTTTTGAGAGAGGATCTCCTCCCTCCAGGCCCAGCCAGGTTTCAGTCACACATGCCAGATCGGCCTCCTCATCCACGATCAAATCCCGGATGAGGAGAGCTTTGTTTACTACCGATCTGGCATTGAGCAGCAGTAGCTTGAGCCCAGGGCCCAGATTACACTCATCACCAGGACCCCGGGTTGAGCTCATGGGACTGGAACAAGGGATCACTTTTAAGTAGCGATCTCTTTTTCCTCCAGAACGGCTAGCCTCATGACTCCCGCCATATCTACCTCTCCCCAGCAGGACCGGAATATTCTGGCCCTCTGTCACCCTGGAGATAGATACCCCCAACCCTCTTGTCTCTCTACCGCCAGGTAGGCTAAATTCTACATTCATACTATCCCCATTGGTCCCATACATACCATCCCATCCACCCCACTCATTCATATCATAAAAATTACACCACCAATCATTCATTCCATTCATTTCATACATACCTTCCATCTGATCCCAAACATCCATCACTAAAATTACCCCCCAATAAATTAGTTAAAAAGTATATAAAAATTATAAAAAATTAATTTTAAAAAATCAACTGGTCAATACGAATCAAACTGAGACAATCATATAATTAAAACCAATTAGTATGAAAATCAGTTCTTAAATCAATATTTCAAAATTCATCAGTCAATCAATCAATCCAGTTCAAGATGATAATAGTGTCTTCTATAAATCCTTCTTTAAGTCTATTGTGTTATAGGATCTTCCACTAGGGGCGCAGTTCTCCAATGGTATTCAATAGGGAATAGGGAGTAAGGAAGATGGAAGTGGGGGGGGGGAGGAGGAGGAGGGGAAGATGACAAAGCAAAGATCTTAACATTAGCCGATACCCCCAATTTGGCTGGCCTTGATGGTCTTCGGCAATTCAGTTTCCATAGTTCACTCTCCCCCAATTCTGGCCATTCTGTTCTTTCAGTCCAATCCCAGCCAACGCTCCACTCCACAGGGCAGCTCCAACTCGCCTCAGCCTCCTTCCTGCATGTTCCAGCCATCTGTCTCCCACGTCCCCCTCAGTACCAGTAGCTCCCACTCACTTGCGTCGTACAGGGGACTGGGCCGCCGTTCCTTGCCCACCAGCTGGCATCCCCAACTCCTCCGTTCTCCGCAAACGACCTCTGGTGCCAAGAGCCAACCGCTCCAACCGGCCTGCACCCTCGGCGTCCTGAGTCTCACAAAGTAGGTAGATTCGTCCCGGCCTCGGTGCTGGCCTCCGCTCCGTCATCACAGCACCTATGTCGCTTCGGTACCAGTCACTCTCACTTCCTGGTGCCTCGCTAAGAGGGTCAGTTTCTTCCCCGGGTTGTTCTCTGCTCACTTCTCCCCAGCTCACCTCTCTCCACATCAGTGTTTGGCATCCGGGAGCGGCTGCCATCTTCCGCTGCCCTGCTGATCACCCAGGCAATTTCTCGGGGCTATTGTCCACGGTGCCACACAAAGCAGCAGCATTCAATTTTAATCTCCCAAACACAGGGGGTTGCAAAGCCAGAAGGAATCAGACAATGTCTGATCTGGATTGACTCATTTCCAACGAACTTTGCCATTGTCTTTGAGCAGTGGCAAATCCTCCATCTCCTCACCGCTCGCACCTGAACTTTAGGATTGGAGGACTGCGATCTGATAGACATGGAGTTTACTATTATAATTTTATAATTAGTAAAGTAATAATACTACTAAATTTATTTTACTAATAATTAGTATAATTATTTATTGTTTGACATACTGTCAATATATGAACTATGTCTTGCCTATGATTTAGTCTTCCTGTTCAGTATTATGATGTATAAGTATATTTTTATTATTTGAAATGCAGTTTATATAATAGCTTTTACTTTATTTTTGACAGCAGAATCTATTGCTCTTCTCCATAAGTAAATATTGATTATATAAAAATTTAGTTCACAACTTATTTTGTTCAGCAGAGAAATTAATAACAAAATGATTGTGATTCTTAGAAGTTTAAACATTCATTCATTACTTACTTACTTTCAACAATTGCATCATTTAAGACCATACAGAACTTGCATAATCAGTTCATGTAAATAATGCAGATAGATGTTTGAGTTTACATACTCTGATCCATCTATTACATTTGCGTGCGTCTGCATGCACGCATGTGCCTTCATATAAGTATTGACTCATGGCAACTGCCTAAACTAATCTCTGCAGTTTTGGTGCAAGATTTAAGAAGTGGTTTGCCATTTTCTTCTTCCTATGTCTGGAAGTGTGATTGGCCCAAGCTACCCTGCTCATTTTAAATGTAGCTAAATATGGACTGAAGCCATTGTGTTATTTTCATTGTAATTTCAGTATTATATAAAAAATAGAAAATACTGCCATGTTAACACCTTTATTTTTATATAGTTGCTGTATTTGCCATTTACCAATATTCTGTTATTTTCATTAAATAGTTCATATTGTTAAAATAGATTTATGTACTATGTACTGTGTACCATAGTTCCCTCTAAGCTGAGCAGTGAGCAATCGCTCACTTAAAAATCATCATCAACTCAGAGTTTTCCAAACCTGCCCAGAAGCCGAGAGGGAAAGAGTGAGAGGGAAGGAGAGAGAGAGGAAGAGAGAGAAACAGATAGAAAAAAGAGAGGAAGGAAGAGAGAAAGAAAATCAAAATCTAGTTTGAAACTAGCTCAATTATTTAAGTGGCATTTTGATATTGATAGAGTTGCCCTATTATGAGCTCACTGTTATAGACACACAGTACAGTATTTTATTTTGAAATTCTCTGAGGCAAAACAGGGTGGGTTTTTTATTTGTTTGTTTGTTTGTTTGTTTGTTTATTTATTATTTCTGTGCCGCCCAGTCCCGAAGGGACTGCCGCTCAGAGACTATACTTTTCCGCCCCCCCCCAAAAAAAAATTAGAGGGAACACTGCTGTGTACTATTATAGATTCATGTGCCCCATGATTTTTAATGTAAGTTCAGGTTGGATATCCTAAAGGTTTTTTTAAAAAAGAGGCAACTGGCCTTTTTGGATTTCTTTGAAGACATTTCACTTCTCATCCTCAGCTCTGACAGCTCAGGAGGATCTTCAGCTGACATAACATAAGTGCACACTTCAAACCCAAGAATACACTAAGGTAGAACCTTGTTCACCTCAAAGATAAAAAACCCAGACATAAACTGAGCAACATAGTATATTTATTTTTATTTATTTATTTGTCCAATACACAATACATATTGAAGAGAATAGACATGTAGTAATATATATAAAGAAAAGGATAGAAGAAAAGATACAAAAATAGAGGAGAAGATATATGAAAGGAAGAAAAGATATATGAGATAAAGGAGAGACAATTGCACAGGGGACGAAAGGCACACTGGTGCACTTATGTATGCCCCTTACTGACTTCTTAGGAACCTGAAGAAGTCAATCGTGGATAGTCTAAGGGGAAAATGTTGCTGATGATAGGCGAAATCCAGACCCTGGGCTCAGGCTTTTGCTGCTAAATGCCAGATCAGTTGTTAGTAAAGCTTTCTTCACCCGGGATTTATTCCTGGAGAAGGAGGCTGACCTGGTGTGTGTTACTGAAACCTGGCTCACCCCTACAGAATCTTGCCAAATTTCTTGCCAAACAACTCCAGCCCTATGCAGAATCCATCGTGTCTCATGTACAAAACTCATTCCACTTCATAGAAATCATAAAGGAACAAAACCTACAACCCAGTGACCTTCTTGTAAGCTTAGATGTCATATCTCTCTTCACCCAAATGCCTATCAAAGAAGCCCTGACAGCCATCCAAAACAAATACAAACCCCCGAAGCACATCTTAGATCTGACCAGCCACTGCCTGATGAATACATACTTCATCCACAATGGACAAAGATACAAACAGATAGAAGGAGCCCCCATGGGATCACCCCTGTCACCCGTCATCGCAAACTTATACATGGAATATTTTGAAAGCAACGCCTTGGACAAATCTGAATACAAACCCAAACTCTGGCTTAGATATGTAGATGACACCTTCGTAATTTGGCCACATGGGAAAGAAAAACCGGACAGATTTCTCACACATCTCAACAGCCTACACCCCAAAATACAATTCACCATGGAAATAGAAACCAACAACAAACTTCCCTTCCTGGATGTCCTAATCTACAAAAAACCCGATGGCTCCCTAGGACATACCGTCTACCAGAAGAAGACACACACCAACTGCTACTTGAACGCAAAATCCCACCACCACCCTGCACAGATCAATTCCGTAGCCAAGACCCTCATTTCCAGAACCAAACGCCTAGCCAACAAAGACCACCTGGAACCTGAATTACACAGTCTCACAAATGTATTAATTTCCAATGGATTCCAAAGAGAGGCAATCAACAACTTAATCCAAAAAGAGACACCCCCCAAGAACCAAGATACAGAACAGGACAATGGCATCGTCCTCCTCCCTTACATCAAAGGCACCACAGATAAAATCAGCAAAATTCTCCGCAAACACAACACCAAGACAGCCTTTGGTACAGATAAAAAAATAGCCAACATCCTAAGAAACCCGAAAGACAATATCCAACTAGAAAACCAGGGAGTTTATCAAATACCGTGTAAAATCTGCCCAGCCACATATATTGGACAAACTAATAGGAGAGTAAATGCACGTGTTGCAGAACATAAGAATGCATTAAAGAAAAAAGAAAAAACCTCCTCCCTTTTCCAACACTTCAAAACTACAGGACATGAAATTGATTTTGACAGTACCAAATTAATTTCCAAAACAGAACACTACAGCAAAAGAATAATCATGGAAGCCATCGAGATAGAAAAACATCCCCAAAATATGAACAAGCGGGATGATACCTCCTGCTTACCAGACATCTGGAAACCAGCCCTCAAACGTATCCCAGCCATAGAAACCAGACTCAGAACACACATTGTAAAACAATCAAGTAGCCTGCAAGTTCTAACTACTCAGGATATCATGCCTAATCTACAACCATTAACTAATCAGCATACCTCAGCTACATCAACGACCCCAGATGTTACCCCACTGACTCACCAGGAAGTTTCTACACAGCAGGCAATTGCTGAGCCATCAAACCACACCCAGTCACCAGTATTTATAGAAGGAAGGCAGCTCAGGTGTCGCAGTGTACGCCTTAGAACAAGGACAGAAACACCAGCCTGAAGATGACAAGAAACCCGAATATACCAAGACCGTCATACCTGTACCCGTGAAAATCTTCAAATATATATATATATTCAAAAATCTACAAATATATATATATATTCAATATATATACAAATATATATACAAATATATATATATATTCAATATACCAGGGTGATTCGACACAAAATGTAACCCTTCCCTGGTACAGAGCTGAAGAGATTGGATACTGTAGCCTAGAGGAAAATTCTCTGCCTTACAAGGCAAAGGTTGCAGGTTCAAGTCCCAGTGGGTATGGCTAGCTGATGAGGCCAAAATAAGGCCGAAATAGATCTATCCTAGTCTCCCTTAATTTTCAAATTCAGCTTAAACATGTGACACACACACACACACACACATATATATATATATATTTATATATTTTTTTTCCGTAGGTTTTCATGGGTATATGTATGTAGATTGTTCTGAGTTTGGGTTTTGCCCCGTGTAATATTTTGAGTGTCTATGCGACGTTTCGGTGAAATCACATTCACCATCATCAGGCTGAAGTTTTAAGCTTCGTGCTGTTGTAAATATGGAAAATTAGTAAAATTCTGCACAAACACAACATCAAAACTTCATTTTTCACTAACCAAAAAATATCAAATATCCTAAGGAACCCAAAAGATAAAATCCAATTAGAACACCAAGGAATCTATGAAATCCCTTGCAAAACATGTGCAGTCACATACATTGGACAAACCAATCGAAGAGTAAGTGCACGCATTGCAGAACATAAGAATGCAGTTAAAAAAGAAGAAAAGACTTCCTCCCTTGTCCAACACATTAAAAAAGCAGGGCACGAAATTGACTTTGAAAAAACCAAATTACTTTCCAAAACAGAAAATTTATATAGAAGAATTACTTTAGAAGCTATAGAGATTGAGAAACACCCCCTCTGCATGAATAAAAGGGATGATACGTCCCGCCTACCAGAGATTTGGAAACCAGCCTTAAACAAAAAAACACTTCATAATAATCACCATGTCAATCCTTCTAGTAATTATGATTCCACCAACCAATCAGATCACTAAAACATAGTCACCCAATCTATTTGCTACATTCAAACCAAATCTCCACCCCACATTCCATATTTACAACAGCACAAAGCTTGAAACTTCAGCCTGATGATGGTGAATGTGATTTCACCGAAACGTCGCATAGACACTCAAAATATTACACGGGGCAAAACCTAAACTCAGAACAATCTACATATATATATATATATATATATATATATATATATATATATATATATACACACACACACACACACACACACACACACATATATGTACATACATACATACATACATACATACATACATACATACATACATATGTGAATGATGAGGCAGCAGCCATCTCGATCACCGGAACATAGAAACTTTAATAAAACCACTTAGCTTTCGTTAGCGTGCTGCTAACTTCGTCAGAGTATTAAAATGCCGTGGGAGACAAACATCTTTATAAAGCATTACTCAGTCTGCTCATTGCCCGCGTCACGGGGCCACACCCTTCCCTCCCCCCTGCGGTAAGCCTAATTGTGGGCTTAATCCTGCTGGCTGAAGGGAGATCTACCGCTTTTGCTCGTGTTTGTTGCCTTTTTCCCTCCCCAAGGGAGGGGGTGGAATTGTGAGGCTTAATCCTGCTGGCTGTAGGGAGATCTACCGCTTTTACTCGTGTCTGTTGCCTTTTTCCCTCCCCAAGGGAGGGGGTGGAGTTGTGAGGCAATGCTTCGGAGGTGTTTGGTATTCCTTTCTTCCCCCCATTGTCGTTGTTACTTTCTATAGTGGTACATGTCTGCTCTTGCAATTTTTTTACCCATGTCCTCGTCCTAGGTCTACACTGTTCTAATCCCCCCTTGTCCTCTATGTTAGACTTAAATTGTGCCCCTCCACCTCTACCTCCGTATTGCTCCAGTATGTTCCCTTGTTTCTCGTGGGGGGTTATCCCACCCTCATTTGGCTGGTTTCTATGTCTGGCCTGGGGAATTCTGCTGGGGGCTGTGTCCAATCTTAATGACCCATCTCCTTTAAGTCGTTGTTGGTGCCTTAAAGCCTGGTATGCCGATGGCATATCGATGTGTCTATTTAAAGAATTTTCATTCGAGAACCAGGCTTCTTTTAGGAGGCGACCTCCCTTGGTTTCATCCCGTGCCAGAATCTCAGTTCCCTGGAAATCGAAGCCATGATCTTGCTCCTCCATGTGTATCCAAATCTGGGAGCGCTGTTCCTGACGCCGGACCGCTAATTTGTGTTCGTGTACACGAGTTCTCAACCTTTTAGCTGTTTCACCCACATAGTGGTGTGTACAATTACTGCAGTTTATACGGTAAGTTACCGAGGAAGACTCCTCCTTCACTAGGGTTTCCTTCGGGCGCATTACTGATTTTCTCAAAGTTTGATCAGGCCTATGCGCTACTTTGACCCCGTGGGGTGCCAGTATGCGTGCAGCTGTTTCGGATACCCCTTGTATGTACGGGAGTACCCTCCACGCTGATGTTTCGTTTGTGCTTTCAGTAGGCTGCCGGAGTCTAGGTGTAACGCACCGTTGGATAAAATCCCTCGAGTAACCATGACGTATACAAGTTTGGTAAAGATACGCTCGTTCTTTTTGTTTGGCTGCCTAAAAACATACTTCACATTCAACGGCCAGATATACGAACAAGCAAAGGGCACGCCGATGGGATCCCCAATTTCGGGCGTGATTGCAGAAGCAGTTCTCCAGCAATTGGAAAGAGAAGCCATGGAAATATACAAACCTAAGTTCTGGACACGCTATGTCAATGACACGTTTACCATCATCAAACAACGGGATAAAATCAAGTTCATGGGAATTCTTAATTCCATATATCCGGATATTCAGGAGGCCAATGGCAAACTGGCCTTTCTAGATGTACAGATTAACCGGAACCCGGATGGAAGCATCGACACGGAGGTGTACCGCAAGACCACCAGCACGGACCGCATGTTACACAACGAAAGCAACCACCCCAACGCACATAAAGTCAGCTGCATACGGACATTATTCAACAGGATAAATACCCATTGTAGTACACGGGCAGCCAAACAAAAAGAACGAGCGTATCTTTACCAAACTTGTATACAGTGGAACCCCGACATAAGAGCTGCTCTACTTAAGAGCAACTCGAGATAAGAGCTGGGAGGGGAGAGATATTTTTGTTCTACTTACAAGCCCAAATTCGAGATACAAGCGCCAAGGAGCTGTCTCCTGAAGCCAAACGCTAACTTCCGCGTTCGGCTTCAGGAGACAGCTGCGAAGCGGCGCGCGTGTTTTAAAAGGTTGCAGCCGGCCTGGGGGGCTCGGGGGGGTGCTTGCAGCTTTCTTTCTTGCTCTTTTTCTTTCTCTCTTTTATCTTCCCTTCCTCTATTTCTTCTTTTCTTTCTCCTTCCCACCTTCTTCCCTCCCTCCTTCCCTTCACTCATTCCTCTCTTACTCTCCCCTTTCATAAGTTTCCTTGCTTCCTTCCTCTGTTCCTGTCCCTTCCCCCTTTCTTTCTTTCTTTCTTGCTCTTTTTCTTTCTCTCTTTTACCTTCCCTTCCTCTATTTCTTCTTTTCTTTCTCCTTCCCACCTTCTTCCCTCCCTCCCTCCCTTCACTCATTCCTCTCTTACTCTCCCCTTTCATAAGTTTCCTTCCTTCCTCTGTTCCTGTCCCTTCCCTCTTTCCTTCCTTCCTTCCCACCCTCCGTCCATTCATTCACCCATTCCTCTCTTGATCGCTTAAAGCCGGTCCCTGGTGCAAAAAGGGTTGGGGACCTCTGTCCTACAGGATTGGGTGGCAGAGAAGTTGAACATATGTAAATTTAAAAGTTTAAGAAAGTTTACAAGTTAAGTGAAAGAAACTTCATTATTCATTTATATGTACATGTACATTTCTTCATTAAAAACATGTCTTTCTGCATAATTTAGACTAACTTTGTGAGTTTTTTGAGGGCTGGAACCAATTAAAATTATTTACATTAATTCCTATGGGGAAAAGTCGTTCGAGATAAGAGCTGCTCGACTTAAGAGCCCAGGTCCGGAACGAATTAAACTCGTATCTCGAGGTACCACTGTACGTCATTCACGTATGTACCTGGAACTCGCATTTTTAGGACTATTCTTGATACATACATACATACATACATACATACATACATATATATAAACACTTCATAAAAATCACCATGTCAATCCTTCTAATAATTATGATTTTGGAATTTTGAAATTTGAAAACCAGCCTTAAACAAAAAACACTTCATAAAAATCACCATGTCAATCCTTCTAATAATTATGATTACACCAACCAATCAGATCACTAAAACATAATCACCCAATCTATTTGCTACATTCAAACCAAATCTCCACCCCCACACTATATACTAGGAAGAAATGACAGTTGCAAACATTCCATTTTACAACAGCACGAAGCTTGGAGCTTCAGCCTGATGATGGTGAATGTGATTTCACCGAAACGTCGCATAGACATGCAAAATATTACACAGGGCAAAACCCGAACTCAGAACAATCTACATACATATACCCGTGAAAATTTACGAAAACAAATATATATATATATATATATATATATATATATATATATATATATATATATCAAGAATAGTCCTAAAAATGCGAGTTCCAGGTATGTGTGTGAATGATGAGGCAGCAGCCATCTCGATCACCGGAACATAGAAACTTTAATAAAACCACTTAGCTTTCGTTAGCGTGCTGCTAACTTCGTCAGAGTATTAAAATGCCATGGGAGACAATCACCTTTATAAAGCATTATTCAGTCTGCTCATTGCCCGCGTCATAGGGCCACACCCTTCCCTCCCCTCTGCGATCATGGTGCTACCAGCAGATAAAGGTAGGGCAACTGTAATTATGGATAGGGTAGATTATATAGAAAGTAACAACGATAATGGGGGGGGAAAAGTAATACCAAACACCTCCGAAGTATTGCCTCATAACTCCACCTCCTCCCTTGGGGAGGGAAAGAGGCAACAGACACGAGTAAAAGCGGTAGATCCCCCTTTAGCCAGCATGAGCAAGCCCACAATTAGGCTTGCCGCAGAGGGGAGGGAAGGGTGTGGCCCTATGACGCGGGCAATGAGCAGACTGAATAATGCTTTATAAAGGTGATTGTCTCCCATGGCATTTTAATACTCTGACGAAGTTAGCAGCACGCTAACGAAAGCTAAGTGGTTTTATTAAAGTTTCTATGTTCCGGTGATCGAGATGGCTGCTGCCTCATCATTCATATATATATATATACATACACACACACACACACACACACACACACAATATATCAATACACCAGGGTGATTTGACACAAAAATATGTAACCCTTCCCTGGTGCAGAGCTGAAGGGATTGGATACTGTAGCCTAGAGGATAATTCTCTGCCTTACAAGGCAAAGGTTGCAGGTTCAAGTCCCAGTGGGTATGGCTAGCTGATGAGGCCAAAATAAGGCCGAAATAGATCTATCCTAGTCTCCCTTAATTTTCAAATTCAGCAAAAGAACATGTGACACATACAGATAGAATTGTCGGCTATCAATAACATTAACTGCCTTGGAAATAGCCCTGGGTTGGGCCGAGAGGCAAATAAGGAGCTATGATGTTCCTTCAATACACCAGGGTGATTCGACACAAAAATATGTAACCCTTCCCTATTGCAGAGTTGAAGGGATTGGATACTGTAACCTAGAGGATAATTCTCTGCCTTACAAGGCAAAGGTTGCAGGCTCAAGTCCCAGTGGGTATGGCTAGCTGATGAGGCCAAAATAAGGCCAAAATAGATCTATCCTAGTCTCCCTTAATTTTCAAATTCAGCAAAAAAAAAAATGACACACACACACACACACAAACACACACATATATGTATCACATATTTTTGCTGACTATTTAAAATTAAGGGAGACTAGGATAGCGCTATTTTGGCCTTGTTCTGGCCTCACCAGCTAGCCATACCCTTACTGGGATTTGATCCTGGGGCCTCTGCCTTGTAAGGCAGAGAATTAACCTCTAGGCCACCAGATCTGATCCCTTCAGCTTTGTACCAGTGAGGGGCTATACATTTTTTTCTGTAATGGCCCTGGGTTGGGCCTAGAGGCAAAAAGGAGCTGTGACATTCCTTCAATATACCAGGGTGATCCAACAGAAAAACACACACACACACACACACACACACACATACATACATACATACATATGTTTTCATAGATTTTCACGGATACAGGTATGAAGGTCTTGGCATATTCAGTTTTCTTCCTGTGTCTCTGAAACTTACACGGGAAGAAACCTGAATATGCCCTTCCTATATACAGTGGCCCCTCGACTTTCACGGGTTCGACTTTCGCAGAAAGCCTATACCACGGGTTTTCAAAAAATAAATAAATAATTATTTTTTTTTGAAAACCCATGGTATTTTTTTATTTTTAAAATGTATTTAAAGAAGTCGTCTTTAAATAAAAGCTCCGCTTCCGCCCCAGCCTCCCGATCCTTCCCCTTTAATTCTTGCTGGACCCATCCTCTTTCGGCACCAGCGCCACTTGGGGAGGAGCCCTCAGTGGCCATGGGCGAACTGCCGGATCCGGAGGCACAAGACAGCCTGAGGGATGGGTGGCTACTTGCCTGCAGCAGCAAAGGGGGCCGACAGTTTAGGCTGGTCAGCTCCTCCACTTTCGGAATGCCACCGCCAATTTTGCTGTTGCTGATTTTACTGCTGCCAGGCCTCTCAGCTGTTTGCTGCCCAGATTGCGCCTCCTGCTGCCGCCGCGATCGACAGAAGACACGTGGGCCACCAGAGAGCTGAGAGGCCCGGCGATGGCAAGATCTGCGGCAGCAGCGGCAGCAGAGGTCCCGTGAGCTGCCAAACAGCTAAAGGGCCCGGCAGCAGCAAAATCGGTGGCGGCAGCAGCAGCAGTAGCAGGTATGTGCGGGCCACCGAGCAGCTGAGATGCGCAGCCTCCACTCCAGCCTCTGCAGCCACCACCTGCGTCCTAGAGCGCATCAAAGCCCCCAGATTGCCACCCCATTGCTCCTGCGGGTTCTGGGATTAAGTAAAACCAGGAATGGAGGAGGGAGAGGGAGGAAGAAAGGAAGCATCTCTACTTCGCGGAAATGTGACTTTCGCAGGCGGTCTCGGAACGCATCCTCTGCAAAAATCGAGGGAACACTGTATATATATGATTTTTTTTGTCGAATTATATGGCAGAAGCCCAGGGTTCAAATCCCAGTAAAAAGGGTGTGGCTACCTGATAAAGGCAAATAAGCCCAAAATAGATCTATAGTAGTCTCCCTTCCTTTTCATTATCAGCAAAATGTGTTGCATATATATATATTCATAAAAATAATTGTGAAAAATTGATAGTTTGTTCAATGCTTATATATTGTAAGCATCAAGGATAAGAAAATATGTGAGCATGTACATTTAGCCAATCCTTGCATAAAAAATAATGTTCTCTTTCATACTTAACATAAATATGATATGTATGAATAAGAGATCAGGGAGAAATAAAACATGCAATAATTTGTTCCTTCAAGGGCATGGATTACATTGTGTTAACAGATTTAACAGATTCTGTTAGAAGGGACCTTGCAGGTCATCTAGTGTAACCCCCTGCCCAAGCAGGAGACCCTACATCTGCCTCTACCTAGGATCAAACTCACAGCCTGCTCTAGGCCACCACAGAGGAACCATTAGTTAAACACTTTATATTCAGTAATGAAAGTTATATGTTTTTTAATAAAAAATAAACAAATAAATGCAAAGTTTACTTATCTTTTACATCAACAGTATCAGAAAATAAGCTGGAAACCATACCTTGGCACCCAAATCATTATACTGTAATTTCAAAGCTGTCAGCTTTTCATCTAGTTCTTTGGGATTTTCAGTTTGTTGCTTCTGCACAATCTGACGTCCAGTTTTTATTACTGTTTCCACTTCAGATTTCACTTCACTAAGAGTTTTATATAATTTCTAGTGAACAAAAGAAAAGAGGAATTGTATTTTTATTTAAACAAAACATAACTCATGTTTGCAATTTGCCTGAAAGATAATAAAATGCATGGCATTGGAAGAGATAACTTCCTCTGAAGTACTCACCATACAATTATCCAGCTGTGACTGCATTGCTTCCTGCTCAATACTTCTCCATTCCAACTTTGGCACTTGCAATTTTACTTCATCTAAAATTCTTTTACTTTCTTTGAATCGCTGCTCAAAATTGGCTGGCTTTTGGAACAAACGAAATTTCCTAAAGATGTCTTGTAATTTTTTCTGAAAAAATAAAAAGAAGGAAAGATATGAGCACAAAACTTTAACTTCAGTAATAAATCTAATTCAATAGACTTATAACTGGGGGGGGGGGGGGCTGCTGCCCAGATTGGGAGAAATGCAGTGGGGTAGCGAAAATTGAGATCCATCCCCAGAGCACCCAATTTGCACTGAAAGATGGAAGAAAATGCAGGACATCCTGCATAAGCCACACTCACAGTGTGGTAATAAAAATTTTGGTAGCCCTTCACTGCTTATAAACTCTCCTTAGACTCTTAAAGTAGGGTACAATATATCTTGGATCACTATACTTTACTATTCTTTTGAAAGTATATAAAAATTAGACCAAAACCTATTTTAAAGAAATAAAATGTGACTGTTAGCCAAAATCAATAGAAAATCTACATAGAAATGACTGAAAACAACTGTAGAGTTCTCCTTCTCCTATGGATTAATTTATATTAACTTTTTTTTTCAAATGTTGATACAATATATCATTTCACTCAAATAAGAAATAGTTATGATCTCATATTTAGAATTCACTCTCACCATGGAAATAGCAGCTAATTTTATGTATTCAGTTTAGAAAATATGTTAATTCATGGATTTCTTTAAGAAATATTATTCCTCAAATACATTCAATCAGCCTCTGGTGGCTGGTAGTTGGTGCATAATATGTGACTATGAAAGAAAAAGAGTTATCTATCCCAAAATGTAATTTGAAAGCAAAATTCTACCAATAGCTACTATATAAATAATATTTCTAGAAAAGAAGGAGACATATATGTTTATCTTTGCATAAAGTGTTTCAACAGAGTTTGGAAATTCTGCATGATAAACCATGTCATATTTTTCATTTTGTTGCTACCCACCATGAGCTGATAACTCCATATCTAAGAAAAAATTCCCTAGCCATTTGATCAATTTAATTAACATACCATAATTTTGGATTCAACTTTACTTTAAGTGTGGTCAGGTTTTGTCATGTAATAAATAGAATGTGCAGGGGCTAATTAACATGCTAAATTAATATTAGTTTTATAATTTTCATGTCCTTTATGTAGTGATCATTATGAACTTTAAATATTTTTGAATCAGACCCAAAGCTTTGCACAATCTTAGTTGTTGTTTTTCAGGTCACGGCATGGTTAACTCATAATTAAACTTTATTTTGAATATTTGAAAATTAGATTTTAAATTAATCTAAAAAAGCAAATTAAATTCACAAACCTCTACAGTATCAATTTGACAGAACATCTTTTTGGCAGAATCTCTATCTGGGTTATGTTCCTTCATTTCATCCAAGGTAATCTCATGGCTTGTCAATTCTGATTGAATTTTCTGGATGGATGCAAAGGTGGTGGTAGTGGAGAGAAAGCATGTTTGAATCAAATTATATTATTTTTACAATATTAATATGACTGAATTTATACAAAGACATTGGAATAAATTAAATTATTAAAGCTGAATTCCAATAGTATCAGTACACTAATATATTATACATTGTCAACAAATGGATTTTAACTTCATCTATATTCATTTCTTTTCTTTTCTTTTAAATAGTTTTTATTAAATTTACAAAAATGTATATACAAAGGAAGGAAGAGTAGCTACATCTTGTTTTACATCATTATATTGACATATAATCACATGGTCTTATTATATTTGTAAAATATAATTGTTCTGTTTAAATAAACTTTGTCCGTTCAATATACATATCAAAATCAAACAGATTACCCATTTATTAATTAGATTTTTAGAATGTTCTATCTCCGTAATTTGTTATCATTTAGCTCTTCTGACTCTTCCTTCCCTCGCCCTCCCCCCCCAGTGAACTGTTGCTAACAGTTCTAAAAAGTCTTAAGATTGCTGATTGGGCGGCATATGGTTGCCGCGGTTTTTTCAATGACTTTTTAGTCTACACTTAAGAGTTAAGGTCTGATTGAATTGAGAAAGATGTTGATAACAGTCCAGTAAAACTATTCAGAGTTTTATATTTTGTCAGTGTGAAAACTTCTCCTCTGTCAATTACCCTATATTTGATCTACAGTTTATCTTGTTCCTTTTTCTTTCTTTTCTTTTTCCTTTTTTTTATTTTTTACCCAATCATAAAATTTTTGCCAAGTCTTGTAATATCTTGAATCCTCTTTATTTTTAAGTTTTTGGGTGAGCCTGTCCATTTCTGCACAATCGTATACTTTCTTAATAATCTCTCTTTCGCTTGGTGTGTTCTCTTTTTTCCAATTCTGCGCAACTGTGATTCTCGTAGCTGTGATTATGTGTTGTATTAAATAGAGGTCCTCTTTTTTACCTTTCAAATCTATTATGCCCAAAAGAAAAATTTCTGGCCTAAATTTTAATGTGATTGCCGTAATCTGTTGAATCCATATTTGAATTTTTTCCCACAACTTTTTTATGTGTGGACATGTCCACCATAAGTGGTAAAAGGATCCAATTTTGTTGTTACATCTCCAACAATTTGGTTTCAGACTGGGATAGATCTTGGCCAACCTAGTTGGAGCTAGATGCCACCTATAGAACATTTTTTGTAAGTTTTCTTTGTACGGTACTGATTTGGTTAGTTTCAAATTTTTCCACATTTGTTCCCACTGATCTATATAAATATTGTAGCCTATGTTTTTAGCCCAGCTTATCATATTTTCTTTTTTCGTGTGCTAATAGTATTTTATCAATTAAACTATCTTTTTCTTGAATTCCTTCTTTGTTTTTATCCTTGTTCCATTTTGTCGAAATTTGGGAATAAGACCACCAATCAATATTGATGTTTTGGTTTTGTAATTGTTGCCTGGTTTTTATAATTCCCTTCTCATCCAGTATTTGATTGTAACTCAGCAATTTTTGTGTTTGAAATAAATTAGGATGTCTAAGGCTTCAAGGCTGGAATACCACCTTGGGATTTTGGAGTAGTGCTCTTTTTTAATTTTTAACCATGTGTTTATTAGGGAGTCTCTAATCATGTGGTTTTTAAAATATACTGAAATCTTCTCTTTTTCATTCCATAAAAAACTGTGCCATCCCTGTAGAATATTGTGCCCTTCTAATGCCAATAGTCTCTGGTTTTGGAGGGTTGTCCACTCTTTTACCCATAGGAGGACCGCTGATTGGTAATAGGTTTGAAAATTTGGTAAGCCAAATCCACCTTGTGTTACTTTGTCTTGTAGGAATTTAAATCTCACCCTTGGTTTTTTTCCCTCCCAGATAAATTTAGAAATAGTTGTGTTTATTTTAGTAAAAAAAAAATGTTCAATTTTATTGGAATAGTCTGAAATAGATATAAAAATTTAGGTAGGATAGACATTTTGATTGTAGCTATCCTCCCTGATAGCGAAATATGAATTTTATTCCATCTAATTAGCTGTTGCTCTGTTTTTTTGATAAGTGAGTCATAGTTATCTTTTTGAATTGTGCCACACCTTTTAGTTAGTATTATGCCCAAATATTTTACTTTTTTGACAATTTGGATTCCTAGAATTCTTTCTAATTCCTGTTCTTGTTTAATATCCATATTTTTAGTTATGATTTTAGTTTTTTGTTTATTGATTTTTAGGCCTGCTACCTCTTTCAGTAGTTCTTTCAATAAATGTTCTCCTGCTTCTGTTGGATCATCCAAAATAAATGCCAGATCATCTGCATAGGCCTGGACCTTAAATTCCTGTTTTTTAACCTTGAGGCCTGTGATTCTTACATTGGTTCTTATTTCATTTAATAATGTTTCTACTGCTAAAATATATAAAAGCGGGGATAGGGGGCATCCTTGACGGACTCCTTTTGAGATTTGAAAGGGCTTTGTTAATTCACCATTAAGTATAATTTGGGCTGATTGAGTGTTATATATAGTTTGAATCATTTTTATCATTTTTGGACCAAATTGCATTTTTTTAATTAATTCAAGGGTGAATTCCCATCTCAAATTATCGAAGGCCTTTTGGGCATCTAAAAATATTAGCGCTAATTGTTTTTCTGAATGTGCCTCGTAGTATTCTAAAATATTCAGTATTGTTCTTGTGTTGTTTCGTATGTATCTACCTGGGAGGAATCCATTTTGATCTTCTTTTATTATTTTGTTCAAGATTGGTTTAAGTCTTTCTGCCATTATTGTCATAAAGATTTTGTAGTCAACATTGAGAAGGGATATTGGCCTATAATTTTGTATATGTTTTTTCCCCCCCGGGTCTTTTGGGATTATGCTTATTAAGGCTTGTGTCCAAGATGCCGGTAACAAACCTTTTTCTAATACTTCATTAAATATTATTACTAAAATTTCAAGTAAAGACTCCTTTAATTCTTTATAAAATTCGGCCAGTATCCCATCTGGGCCTGGGGTTTTGTTATTCTTTTGTTTAGTTATCGCGTATTCAACTTCTGATAAGGTTCTTTCTTCATTTAGTGTAAATTTGTCTGATTCTGCTGTCTTTTGTACTTTCGCTTCTTCTAAGTATTTATTTAATTGATCTTGATTTGTTTCTTCCTTTTGATACAAATGGGCGTAATATTCAACTACTATGTTCTTCCCCCCCCCCCCCATTATATGTTGTATTTCTCCGTTTTTATCCTCTAAGACTTGTATGTATCGCTCTTCTTCCTGCTTTTTTAATTTGTAAGCAAGCCATCTGCCTATTTTATTCACATTTTCGAATTGGTATTGGTTAGTCTTCCTTAATTTTGTAACAATTTCGTCTTGTATTATTAGGTTAATGTTATGTTTTATTATATCTATCTCTTCTCTTATTTTTTCATTTTGGAGGTCTTTTTGGGTTTCTATTTCTAGATATTTTAGTTTACTTTTGTATTCATCTAGTTTTTTATCTTTATGTTTCTTCTTTTTTGCTAGATAAGTTATTGTTATCCCCCTCATTAATGCTTTTATTGTGTCCCAGATGTTCTGAATAGTAGTGTCAGTATTCCAGTTATCCCGTAAAAATAGCTTAAGTTCTTGTTTAATATGTTTAATATAATCCTGGTCTTGGAATAACATTTGGTTTATGGACCAGCGGTGCTGTCCTGGGGTCGGCATTTTAATTTTCATCAATATTGGGTGGTGATCTGCCCATATATTTGGGCCTATTTCAATCTCATGGATTAATTTTCCAATATTTTGGTCTGCCCAGATCATGTCTATTCGGGACCACGATTTCTGGGGGGGTGAATAAAAAGTGTATTCCCGGGCAGATGGGTGTCTTTCTCTCCAAATATCTACTAATCTATATTCTCTCGCTATTTCCTGGAATTCTGATGGCAATGTTTTCCTGTCTTTCGATTTTTTCCTTAGTTTTAAAATCTTTTTTAATGTCTTTCACCGCATTATAATCCCCAATAATACAGATGTCACCTTTTTGTATGTGACCTAACTGTTCTGCTAATTTTTTGTAAAATTGTTTCTGTTTTGTGTTTGTAGCGTAAATCGCGATTATCACTATTTCTCTATGTCCTATTTTAATTCTTACAATCAATATTCTTCCTTCTTCATCCGAATAAATTTTTTCCGGTTGAAGTGTATCCCTGATATATAAAGCAATCGCTCTCTTTTTTGAGTCTGTTAAAGCTTTGAATAATTTACCTAGCTTTTTATTTTCTAACAATTTACGATCCTGATTTCTTATATGTACTTCTTGAAGGCATAATATATCTGAATTTTGTTTTAATAATTTTATCATTATCTGTTTTCTCTTTATCGGTGAATTCAATCCATTGATGTTTACAGAGATTAAATCAAGTGTTTTTAACGTCATTTTCTTCCCTTCTTTTCCGGGTTACTTTCCTTTTCTTTATTGACGTTTAGACGCCGCTCTTGTTGTAACTCTTGGTTCTTTTTGTTGTTCTCCTTTGTCCTGTTCCTCCTCTCTTCTTTCCTCCTCCCGTCTCTCCTCTTGTGATAATTCTTCTACAGCTTGGCAGCCCTCTAAGTCCTGTTCTAGATGTTTTTGTATGAAGTAATCTGCTTTCTCGAATGAATCTATTTTGATTTTTTTTCCATTCCAAGTTACCAGGAGACCGTCCGGGATTAGCCATTGGAATGGGATTCCCCTTCTCAATAACTTCGCCGTAAAGTAGTGGAACTCTCTCCTTTTCTCCCTTATTCTTTTCGGAATCTGTTTGAGGATTATTATTTCTTTTTCTTGATACATGATTTTTTCATTTCTTGTTGATTTGTATATTTCGTCCCTAATGGATTTTTTTGTAAATTTTACATGGACTTCTCTCGGTAATCTATGATTCTTTGCATAATTTGTTTGAATTCTGTAAATTTCATCGATGTGATTTTTAACCTCGTCTAGATCAATTTGTGTATTCTCGCTGATTAACTGAGCTAATTTGTTGAATAAATCTTCATCTGCATTTTCGGGGATATTTTGAAAGCGGAGAAAGTAGGCTGATTTCTCCATCTCCAGGATTGCGATAGAATTTTCGAGCTCGTTATTGGCCGCTATTAATCTTCCTTCCGCTTCAATTCTTGTCTCATCTATTCTTTTTGTGTCTGTTTCAATTTTTTGTATCCTCTGTTCATGGTTAATTATAATTTCCTGTATGCCTTCCATTCGATTTTCCAAACCTTCAATTTTTCCGGACATTTTTTTGAAATTTTGATTTGTTTCCGCATGATTTTGCCTTATGGTTTCTTGGGTAGCTGTAGATGCCTCCTGACTGCGGACCATGAACTCTTGAATTAAGTTTAGAGAGGCCTGAATTGATTGCAGAGAAGTTTTGTCAGTTGTTGCCATTTCTGTATTTGATTTTGTACTTTGCGTCGTCGGTGTTCCTGGTGTATTTTTTTTCTGATATTTTGAAAAGTTGGTTGTCATACTCTCTTTCCAGTTAGAAGTAGCTACAGGGTTGTCCAAGATAGTATCCGTTCCACGTATTCAGTTAATTAATAAGGGAGAAATTGTCATTTAAATCACAGTTCAAAGCTAATCTCACTTGGCAAGTTAGAGTAATTAAATTCGTTCTAATACAACTGGGTTCTCCAATATTCGGTAAAAGAAGAGTCAAGTATAAAATTTCTAATTTCTAATTTCTAAATAACTATATATATATATATTTCTTAACTAGTCACTTACTATCAATTGATCAATTAAATAAATAGCAAATAACAGGATTCAATAAATATATAAATAAGGTATAAATAGAAATAGAATCTAAATAGACAATTGAGGTGAATAATTAATCCTTAGTAATGATATAATCTAATAGTAGTAATAGTCAAAAAATATTGAATAATTAAATGGGTTAATTAATTAAATAATTAATACTTAACAATACTTAAGAATTGTCAACGATAATAAATAGTAATAAATAGCTTAACTAATATAAATCTAACTTAAGTTTCTTCTATAATAGTCCTAAAATCCTTAAAACACTCTATAAGCACTATTATAAACACTATAATTAATAGTTAATCTTAAATAGTTTTGATTGATATCAGTTGTCAATTATCAATTGGTTTAAAAATCTTAATATAATGATTAGTATAACAGTTAATCAATTAATCAATTAATCACTTTTGATCCTACAAAAAAAAAAGAGAGAAAGAATAAGTAAAGTAGAAAGATATATTTGCAGGGGGTTTCTTAATCTTAATTAGAAAAGGGAAGAGGGAGAGAGAGGGGGGGAGGAGGGGAGAGAGGGGATTAATAATGTAGGGAGAACAATGATTTTAACCTTAAACTCACATAAAAGTAGAAAATAAAAAATAAACAATTAGCTTTTACTATTGCAACACGTTCCAATCAGCTCAAAATTTGCAGCGGCCACTTTAAATAAGGGTCAGCAGTTCAGTCAATATTATTCACTAATGATAGAGGTATCCTGGTTTATCGTGAATGTCAGTAACGGTTTCTAAGATCTCCTTACAGGCAGACAAAAGAAAAAGGCGTCTTCTCTCCTTCAGCTCTTCTTTCTTCTCTCCTTTGGTCACATTAAATTACAAAACCCCCACAGACCATTCTCAAAGCAACAAACCTTTAACCCTCCTTCGCTTCCTCTCCTACCGTCTCCCAGCCGGGCTTTTCTTCTCCGTCATGCAATTACTGGTTTCGATGGAGGAGGGGGGAGGGAATACAAAAAGACGAAAAACAGGCGACGGTTGTCTCAAATCTTCCACTTTCAATCTTCCTCTGCTGGTCTTACTTTGTCTCCTCCAAGTAGGTGTTCGACTGCAGGGTACTCTCCACAACTCGACTCCGCTGAGTTCCGACCGGTCTGGGCCTCCTGTCTCCGCTCACTCCACTCACACCGCTCCCCGGTCTCCGCTCTCCGTTCCAAACATTCACAATATAATGTTCACTGTACCCACTTTTCGCCTCTGTTCTTTCTTCTTCTCTCTCTTTGTCACCAACCACACCAGCCACACAGCTCCAAGTCCTCCGTCAGGCTATCGTCTTTTCTCCACACAGAACTTCCTCTTTTAACCTTCCAACCGGCTGCGACTACTTCCGCTCACCATCAGCAACTTACTTTTTCCTTTAAAAAAAAAAAAGCTCCGCTCTCTTCAATCGCCGCACGTTAGTCACAGGAGACTATACGAATTCTCACAAAGCCGTTTTTTTCCACCTCTAGATCTTTCTGGGTAAGTAGATAGTATTTTACAAAACCGCTGCTTCCGCTCTTTTTTTGGCTTCCTTGATGACAGCTCAGTGAACCAGGCCTTCGGACCGAGGACAAACCCCGGCTTTCCCCCCCGCTCAAATACGGGATTTTACCACCCGCTAAGGGAGGGGTTGCGATCCCCCCGCAGCAGAGTGCTTCCCCTAACTATAAATCTTCTCACCGGGAAGAATTAACACCACAAAAGTGGTCTTTTAAATGAGAAATCTCGAGTACAAACCAGGAGCTACTAGTTTGCACGTCGCTTCAGCCTGGCCCCACCCCGGAAACCTCCATCTATATTCATTTCTACTTCAAAATTTTGCCCTGGAAGTTGGCTGATAATCTAGATCAAATTTGATATATATTTTCACAGATTTCACAAAAACAGAAATAGACATTGTGCAAGTGAAGATTTGTAAAATATAGATGGAATTTATAAGAGTCACTCCAAAACCTAGATCCAAACAGAGATATGGGTGGTATATAAATTTAATAATAAAAAGGATAAATGGCTAATTAACATGCTAAATTAATCAATATTAGTTTTACAAATTTCATGCCCTTTATGTAGTGATCATTATAAACTTTAGACTAAACAAGAATCTATCTGCTACAAAGCATATTTTTGAATCAGATCCAAAGCTTAGCACAAATTTGAGGTGTGTTCAAAATATAACTGTGTTCCAATATTAACTTTGTGTAACCTATTCAGAGTTTATTTATTTAATTTAATTTAATTTATTTGACTTCTATGCCATCCACTCCCAGTGGGACTCATGGCAGCTGACTATGAAAATAATACATACAATAAACAAGTCAAATAATTAGTATTAAGAACATTTAAAAAAACCATAGTAAACCAAAAAAGAATTAACCAGCTGAGCCAATCTTGCAAGGTATGCACATACATGCCTCTTGCTTGCTCTTTCTCTATTCTGGCCAAAAGAGTGCCCACCAGAGAAAGAGTGGCTCCTGGCTGGGAGAGCAAGAGCAAGTGAGAGGCAGGTGCACACCTTCCCCACGGGATTAGCATGGCTCCTCTAGACTCTGCTTACGGCAACTTGAAAGACACAGTGCCTTGGAATGCAATGGAGCTACAAGTGTCAGGGAGAACACGTGTCTTGCAGCCCAACATGTTCAACCTGCCAGAAATGAGTCTCTGAGACTTATCACAACACTGCCGCTCCCTTGTGGGAGCAGGACTCTGCAAGTTTTGTGCTGTTGCATGCATGAATGGCAGCAGGACCCAGTTGTGCCAGTATAATGATCAAGAACTCCTTTGTGAGTCATAGTGTACTCATCCCACACAATAAGTTTGGCTTCTCAAAGCACCTTGACCCTGTCACTCTGCTTAGAGATGTTACAAAGTGCAGACTCAGAATGATTGAGGTTGAGAGGTAACTTGAAGGCAGAGTGATCCGTCTTGCCTCGGTTGACCAAGGTAGCTGCAATTCCTGAGGAAGCAATGGCTAGGATGATATTCCTTCTGCTTCTAATTTTGGCCAGCAAGAGGTTAATCAAGAATGTTTTGCCAGTTCCACCATGAGTGTCAAAAAAGAACAAATGTCCATAATCAAAAGCAATGCATGATTTCATCGTAAGCTTTCCTCTGTTCTTGGTTTAGTTTTGGAACATTATAAGCAACTGCTTATGTCAGCTGAATGGTATTGTAAGACAGTTCACTCAGGTATTGATGGTTGCTGACAGTGGCTCCTTGCCCTCATGAAGATGGTGGAAATCTGAACTGTAGGAGTGTTTTACCTGACATGGATATGACAATATTCTTAAGAAGAATAAGGCATTGGTTGTAAACAATTTGGAGGACCAGTTGGGCATCTCCACACTCTCTCCATTAGCCTTCTAACATTTATTTATTTATTTGATTTTTATGCCGCCCTTTTCCTTAGACTCAGGGCAGCTTACAACATGTTAGCAATAGCACTTTTTAACAGAGCCAGCATCTTCCACAAGAGCGTCTTTATAATTCTCCCACAATTTTAGGGGGTCTACAAGTTGGCAGAAAGCCAATATGATGGCAAACAGCTGATGGAGTTTGTTAGGAAAGTCAACGAGGGAGGCTTCTTCCAAAGTGCGGTCCCAGTGAACATCGTCCACCAGCAAGCCAAGTACACTGCACGTTGCTTGAAATGTTGGTTGAATTACCTCTGCCACAGTTTTTAGGGTGATAAATGACATTGGACCACGGATCTCATGCAAGAGGAGGCGTAGGTAGTAGCACCCAGCATTACTGAGATGGACTGTGTACACTCTACTCAAAACCTGATCTTTTGTCACTCTCAGATAATCTGGTACAGGCTTCCCTTGTTTCCTCCTGCAGAACTGGTTGCTTTTCCATTCATAGTAAGTTGGAACTTCACAATATAAAAGGGTCCTTGCAAAAGCATTAACTTTGCAGAGCTCAAAAAGAGCCATTATTCACCCTCTCAACAACATTGTCCTCAGTAAAATAAACTATCTGGCCATTTATGAGATGTACAGCAAGGTGCATAACAAGAGGAAACCTTTCATGAATAGGGAAGCAGAGAATGCACCAGGCTGCCTCAGAGCTGCTGATGTATCGTCCTGCTTTGTACCTCGTCACCTCATTCACATAATAGAATAGAATAGAATTAGAACAGAATAGAATAGAATTTTTATTGGCCAAGTATGATTGGACACACAAGGAATTTGTCTTTGGTGCATATTTATTTTTGTTTTTATTTTATTTATTGGATTTGTATGCCGCCCCTCTCCGTAGACTCGGGGCAGCTAACAACAGTAATAAAAAACAGCATGTAAATCCAATACTAAAACAACTAAAAAACCCTTATTGTAAAACCAAACATACATACAAACAAACAAACAAACATACCATGCATAAATTGTAAAGGCCTAGGGGGAAAGAATATCTCAGTTCCCCCATGCCTGACGGCAGAGGTGGGTTTTAAGGAGTTTACGAAAGGCGAGGAGGGTGGGGGCAATTCTAATCTCCGGGGGGGAGTTGGTTCCAGAGGGCCGGGGCCGCCACAGAGAAGGCTCTTCCCCTGGGCCCTGCCAAACGACATTGTTTTGTTGACGGGACCCGGAGAAGGCCCACTCTCTGGGACCTAACCGGTCGCTGGGATTCGTGCGGCAGAAGGCGGTCTCGTAGATACCCTGGTCTGGTGCCATGAAGAGCTTTATAGGTGATGACCAACACTTTGAATTGTGACAGGAAACTGATCAGCAACCAATGCAGACTGCGGAGTGTTGGTGTTACATGGGCATTTTTGGGAAAGCCCATGATTGCTCTCGTAGCTGCATTCAGCTGCATTCTGCACGATCTCAAGTTTCCGAACACTTTTCAAAGGTAGCCCCACGTAGAGAGCATTACAGTAGTCAAGCCTCAAGGTGATGAGGGCATGAGTGACTGTGAGCAGTGACTCCCAGTCCAAATAGGGCCGCAACTGGTGCACCAGGCGAACCTGGGCAAACACCCCCCTCGCCACAGCTGAAAGATGTTTCTCTAATGTGAGCTGTGGATCAAGGAGGACGGCCAAGTTGCGAACCCTCTCCGAGGGGGTCAATAATCCCAGATGTGCCAATATGGGTCTGCTAATAAATTGGAACTTTGAGGAATACTTTGCCTCAGACTCTGATTTAGTATTGGAAGCTACAACAGTCTTCTTGAGAGGCACCTTGGTGTTTAGGTCACACTGAGGTATATTGATGTAATAGGCATCTTCTCCATGCAGAACATCAGAGGGTACTGGAGATAATCATAGGCACGGTGCGTCTCAATGATTAGTAACAACCTGTTGTATCTGCTGACAACAAAATCCTGGCCGACAATGAGAACAACCAATTCTTTATTATGGGGGCATTGAAATGGCCTTGGTGCTGTCCAGAAGGTTTCCTAGCAATGAATCACCACTTGGAAGTCCTTGTGGCCCTTAGGAACAGAATCAATGGCCGCCTTAATTTCCAGAATATACTTGTTGGGTTCACACAGCAACTTCTGCAGTTGGCTAACCAGTTGTGGATTATTGCTTGGCTCAGTAGCTGAGGGCGGTGTGACCATATTGAGACTTAGCCCATGCAAAAGAGGATGCGGGACCACCAAGAGCTTCTAAGATTTATTGTGGCCCTGGGGATGGAATGATCCCTAATACTGGGGTTACCCTGGCTACAAAAATTGAAAGTGATGTAAATTGGTGAATGGAGCTGTTGCGTATTCACTATGACCTGCAGGGAGAATCCATCCATGAACTGGGGGCCTCTGAAGAACAAGCAAAAATAGGAGCTGAGCACATAGCAGGGAAAGAGAAAATACTTAAGGAATATTGGGACCGGGGGGGAGGGGCTTTTAGCAAGAGGGCATCAGATGTTCTTCCACCCCTAGATGGACTGCAGTAAAAAGATTCTGCCGGGGTGAAACTCCCCTAACCTAAGATTTACTCCATGGCCCCTTGTGAGCTAGATGAACTGTGAAACTTCATTGACAGAAATCTGAAACAGGTTCATCTAGCCTGCTAGAGCAGCTGCCCCCATGGTCTTCCAAGAAAACAAGGATGGCTCTCTTCACTTGTGTATTGACTATAAGAACCCACACGTCATTTGAGTTGAAAACGTGTACCCCCTGCCCCTGATGAAAGACATGCTACCCCATCTAGCCAAGGGGAAGATTTTTACTAAACTGGACTTAAGGGAGGCCTACTATTGAAGAGGATGATGACTGGAAAACCATTTTCAACTGCTTCCTGGACTTTTTCCAATTTTGGGTGCTCCCTTTTGGCCTACAGGGGGTGCCAGCATTATTTATGCAAATGAGGTGCTCCATGAGCATCTTAAAAGGGTGTTTTATTTTGTCTTGATGATATTCTAATTTACTCGGAGACAGTGGATTAACAAATGAAATTTGTGCAAACAGCTTTGAAGAAACCCATGGCTCTTGAACTGTATGCCAAACTGTCAAAATGTGAGATCCACCAAAGCAAAAGTGACTATTTGGGCTACTGCATATTGCAGAAGGGTATTAAAATGGATCCTGAGAAGGTGCAGGCAGTCCTGGAGTGAGCAGCTTTAAGCAATTAGGGAGTTTCCTAGGCTTTGTCAATATTTATCTGCAGTTCAACCCCTGTTTTGCCCAGATTGCAGCCAGTTACAAACCTCCTTAAAATGAAAGGAGAAGCCAAGACTAAACCTAGCCAGCCCCTAGATTGGCCCATGGAATGCCAAGCAGCTTTTGAGAAGCTCAAGCGACTATTTGCAGCTAAGCCAGTCCTCAAACATCTCAACATGAATGCCCTTTTTGTGGTTCAAGCCAACACCAGTAATGTGGCAGTTGGAGCAGTACTACTGTGAATGGAGTCTTACAACACTGTGCTTCCACCTCCCAGAAATTGACTGAAACTGAGAGAAGTGTCATTTGGGAGAAAAAGCTTTTGCTGTCCAGTGGGCCCTACTGATCTGGAGGCATTTCCTCGAAGATGTCAAGCATCCTTTTGAAGTGTGGACAGATCATTAAAACCTAGAGGCTTTGAATACCCATAGGCAACTATCACCTAAGCAGGCCAATGTGCACAGCATTTAAACTGATTTAATTTCTCCTTGTGCCACCTACCAGGGGCAAGAACTTTATGGCTGATGCCTTGTCCAGCCGGCAGGAAATATTCTGACCTGTGATCTCCTCTAAGCAATTGGCAGTTACAGAGGTCACCTAAGCCCAAAAGAGGATCGGTTTGGATCTTTCAGCTGACCTAAACTCTCAACTTGTGGAAGCATTGAAAACAGATGAATGATTTCTGTCTTGCTAAAATGAGTGCACCATTCATGATAGCCTAGCCTGGGTGATATCTAAGCTTTATGTCCCAGCATTCACTAGGGAGCTGGTGCTGCATAAAGCCCATGATTCAAAGGCTGCAGGTGTAATTCTTTATTAATATTTATTAATATTTAATATTTTGTCTTGTTTAATTAGTTGTAAGCCACCTAAAGTCACCCCTTGATGAAATATGAGGCATACAAATTTAATAAACAAACAAACAAACAAACAAACAAATATTGGGCAGGTTCTTGGCCAAATCACTTATGAAAAAACCTGGCCAAGAAAACTTTAGGGACTTGCCCTAGCAGTATCCAAGAATCAAAATGACTGAATGGGGAATACACACACACACACACACACACCGCAGAAGTGAGTTTCTCCTGGTTCAGACTGCTTCGCCTGTATCAGTAACAATCCGCTGTTTGTTTGTTTGTTTGTTTATTGATTGATTGATTGATTGATTGATTGTTAGAGTTGGAAGGGACCATCCTGGTCATCAAGTCCAACCCCCTGCCTAAGCAGGAACCCTATAGCATCCCAGCCAAATGGCAGTTCAATTTCCTCTTTAAAATGTCCATAATATTGGAGTTCACAACATCCGCTGGTAGGTTGTTCCACTGGTTGATTGTTCGGTTCTGTTGCTGCCAGTCCGTGGATGCCATCATCTTTTTTAAAAAAAATTCTGGATTTTTACTTCTGTGCATGTGCAGAAACTGAGTTTTCATGTTGTTTTTGGCTTTTTTTTAAAAATGGGGGATTGTTTGGCACTGTACAAGCACAAACCAGCAGTGAGTTAAGTTAAAATCCATCCCTGCTTTGGTCATAGCTGCTGGTCCCTTCTCATGAGATTCTCCCTTTTCTCGGAGATGTGCATCATCCTTGGTCATGATTATGAAACTCCCACAGGGATCCCTCCCAAGTGAGCTCTCTGGCCATGTCGCGAGGATCTGCCTTGTCTCTTTCTCAATATAGAGAGAAGAAAGAAAGAGACAAATAAAGAAAGAGGAAGAAAAATAAAGAGAGAGAGAGAGAGGAAGGGAGAGAGGAAGAGGGAGAGAGAGAAATAAATAAATAAATAAATAAAGAGAGAGAGATAAGAAAGAAAGAAAGCCCCAGGATCCACCTCCTTGCACATTTGGCTCAGCAGGTGACTTTCTTGGCAGATTCTGCAGCAGGACTCTCCTGCCACCTCAGCACCACTGAGCATGAGTTAAATCAAGGACATGGACACAAAACATTTCCTCCCATTGGGCAACTTGCTGCTGCTGCTGCTGCTGCCATCTTTTGTTGCCCCTGAGCTGATGTGTGTGAGTGTGTGTGTGTGAGAGAGAGAGAGAGTGAGAGAGAGACAGAGACACAGAGAGAAAGGTAACGCAGATCCTCTTTCCATCCCCCACCCCCGCCTCCTTCCCGAAGACTGCAACTTTGTCCTGTGCACTGCACATAAACTTTCCCTATTGCAGATCTGGTTGTCCACTAGGACTCCAAGGTCTCTTTCAGAGTCACTGCTATTAAGCCTGGTTTCACCCAGTTTATATGTACAGTATACTTTTGGGTGGTTTTTTTTAATCTAGTGTAAGACTTTACTTTTCTCTACATTGAATTTCATTTTGTAAGATAGGGCATTACATTAAATACACTGCCCCCTTCTTTTGGGAAGTCCTTTAAAAGCCTGTTGCCTACCACACTCTTAGGCAAAACATGTGAGTCATTTCCTCTTTCAGTGGTCCATGAAAGTACATCTATAGTATGTAGATAATAAAATTGAAAAAAGGTGAAAAACGTTTTTACAGAACTATAGATATATTGAGGCTAGGTATTGTTGTGGTTCAGCCTGAGCAAGATCAAAGACCAGCTGCGTCTCTGCTGGCTCCATGCCCGGGGGAGGCTGAGAGCGAAGAGGAGAATTCTTGGCAGCCAGACAGGGGAGATAACAATCTGGAAAGTGACAAGGAAGAGGGGCCTGGGAGCCCTGGGGAGGGGCTCTCTCAAGCCAGTAGCTTGGAGTCTATGGAGTCATTGGATGATGAGGCACAAGCTATCATTATTATGCGACAGAGACGCATAGATCAAAGGAGGCAGCAATTGAATAGGTATTATCAGTGTTGAATGAGGAACACCAGGACTTGGGTGTGGTCCTCATTAGCAGGGAAGGGTTTATAAGGCATGAGAACCATTCCAGCAGCGTGGAGTGTTATCACAGTGGAGTTGGAGTTATCTGCCTTTTCTCTCAGCGTTTTGTTCCTGGCTTGTGGCCCAGCAGTCTTGAAGACCCGTGGGAGGTTTGTGCCTGTTAGCAACAGCCTTGTTTGTTATCAAGGATCCTGTGTTTTTGTATGAACAATTGCCTTCGTGTATCTTTTTGGTGTTCCAGTGTTTTCCTGATTTGTAAGGACATTTTCTGTTGGCTTCTTTTCTCTTTACCATTATAAAACTGTGTTTGGATTCAACCGGTGTGTCTGGCTTATCTTTTGGGGTTGGTCATAGCTTCTGGAGTGACCCAGACAGAACAGGTATGACAAGGAATGGCTGGGAGGGGAGGGGCCAGGAGAGGCACCCTTGACGTGAGTGACATTGAGTTGGCCAAATCCACCCAGTATCATGACCATGAAGCCATGCCACCACCACATGACCATCAAGCCACACCTACAACATAAGCCACACTCACAGAACTGGTAGTACAAAATGTTAGAACCCACCCCTAACACATACATACGCACAAACATACCTACATACCTACAGTACATACACTGCCTCTCCTATAGCTGAGAAAAAATGATTAACCCAAGGTAACTGAGCTGGCCTTGAGTATAAGGCAGGATGATGGTCTCGTGGTTTCTAGTCTGATGTCTTAACTACAACAAAAAATTGGCTTTCATCTATCTCTTTCATCTGCTCTTTTATATAAGACAATAGACATAAAATTGTCCAAATAATTAAATGCAGCTATCTGTATGTAATTCAATAAGAGTTCACTGGGATGTAAATATAAGTTAATTGAAAATACCAATCACAATGAATCACTTATGGCATAGTAAAATTAGCATTTCAAAAAGTTATACTATTCAGTTTGCTTCTTTAATTTTACAAAAATAAACATTTGCAAACTTTTAATTTGGTGTGATAAAATAATGTTACATTAGCATTAGGAAAGATAAAATAAACATAAAAGATTATTTTACTTGAAAATATATGTATTTTTTATTTTATTTTATGCAGTTTTATGCAGTATTAGATCAATGATAATTCTAGAATCATTGTAATTTTAGAACAATCCAATAAAATAAATTCTTACTGTCTCCTTGAAAGACAGAATAATTTAATGCAATTACATGTTATATGGCTCACCTGTGCTTCTTGAGGTACATGTGCTGCATCAATTCGGTCTGTAATATATCCTGTTAATTGTTGATCAATGAAGGCCAGAGACTTTTGAATTAATTGAAGGGTTTTTTCAATTTCCTGACCAGAGTGGATACTTTGTTCAAGAAATTTCTGACTTCTCACAGCCTAGAAAATAATACAAAGAAATATACCTCAATATTTTCAAAATATCATTTACAATATAGCTTGCAGTATATACTAGAATTTCCAATTAATATACGACTACCTTTTTGTAAGATAAATTTCTTTGCTTCTTGCCAGCCATTTTATTTTTTAAAGAAATAACTGAGAAATAGCCACTGTGTAAAAAAAGATGGATATTGAAGAATTTGATGATGAATAGAGTATTACAAATTGAAGTTCAATATTCTGCTTAGATAGTTTTTATTCTGAGGCCACAGATACAGTATACCTGAACTTGTTATTTTACCTAGGAGATCTCCTTTGGGTAGAACAGAATTGCAGTCACCACAATCCATTTAAGATAATCCACTGTAATGAATGACAGGGATAAACATGCTGTTTATAAAGCAACTGGAACATAAGATATAAATAGTTTCTTAGAGCATGGATTAATCACGGGAATGGTTAGTTCCTTATTATTTGCTTTTCACTGCATGGTTCATTACTAAGCCTATCTATACAAATTCTTAACAAAGTAGCATTCAACTTCAAATTACAAAAACTAAAGCATGCAGTAATCAGACTAACTTTAATGTCATTAAAACATGTCTGGTAATATCACTTTAAACTTGTCTCAAAATGTAAATCTAATGAATATATTCACTAGTTTACAAATGTCACTTTTTGCAAGTTGTTCAATTATTTTTCCTATGCTGTATATTCATTAATTATAAAGTACTGTACTGTATTTTTCGCAGTATAGGACGTACCAGAGTATAAGACACATGTTAGTTTTGGGGGAGGAAAACAAGGAAAAAAGGCCTCTGCCTCCCAGCAATTTGCCAAACAGCAAACAGCACAGGAGATATAAACTGCTGTGTATTTCTGTGCATGTGTGCCTGACCCATGGAAATAGCAAAGAATTGGAGAAATGTACATTATGGCAGTATATTAATGTCAGAAAGTTTTCTTAAATGTAATCACGCTAATTCCTCCCAATTATTTAAATAAATCTACTCCAAACATAAACAAGTCAGGATTTAACTCAGATGCCTTATCTTAATATTAAACAGAACACTGCTACATTTCAGATTATACTTGTACAGATCTTTAAAATTAATGTTGCTTTCTGGAAGTATAGTTATTCTCTATTATTTAAAAGAAGATACAATAACACTGGGCCTCTTCAGATTAAACCTTTATTTTAAAAAGCTTCTTCCTTTTGTTAAATTTTGTAGAACAGTTATGCCGAACCTATGGCATGGGTGCCACAGGTGGCATGCGGAGCCATATCTACTGGAAGGACCGTTGAACTTACCTGAACGGTCTTCTCGCTGCACTGCGAGGAGAGTCCAATGTGGGTTATTCTTCAGCCTCATTGGCAGGGACTGAGTTAAAAATTAACATATTTTTTATGTCCCACCCACCACTGCCCCTCTTAGGCCAGTCAATAAAAATGAAGGAATAGTGAAAGGAATCAAATTTTATTAACTTAAAACCTTAACTATGAAATGCAAAAATGCAACTGCGCCCCTGGGCCAAGTAAGCCGGGCGGATTTGGACTCTCCTCTCAGTGCAGCGAGAAGACCGTTCAGGTAAGTTCAACGGTCCTTCTCCACTGCACTGCTTGGAGAGTCCAATGTGGGATATACCCAAGCAACAATATTTAGGGTGGGACAGGCTGGACCAGGGGTGCCGAAGCACAAACTCTCTGCAAAGACTGCCTCTGCTGAGGCAAAGGAGTCCAGGCGATAGTGTCTTATGAAAGTTGTGGGGGCAGACCAAGTCGCAGCTCTACAAATGTCCTCGATTGGGGCCTGTGTGGTCCAAGCAGTGGTAGTAGCTGCACTCCTAGTGGAGTGGGCTGTGATCCGGGCCAGTAAGGGTGTAGATTTTGCTTTGTAAGCTTCGATAATGCAGGAGCAAATCCACCTGCTAATTGTCTTAGCCGATAACTTTTGTCCCATGGATGCTGGGAGAAATGATACAAAAAATGCCTCTGATCTCCTGAAGGTGTGTGTACGATGTACATATATCTTCACAGCTCTATGGACATCTACCTTATGCCATCGGAGCTCCGACAGATAGGAGCCGTGAGTACAAAAATCAGGCAGAACTATGTCCTGGGACCTATGGAATCTAGTATTGACTTTGGTCAAGAAACTTGGGTCTAAACGTAGAGTGACCCTGTCAGGGTGAAAGACACAGAGGTCCGGACGGACTGATAGAGCTGACAACTCTGATACTCTGCGAGCCGATGTTATGGCCACCAGGAAGGCCACCTTAACTGACAGGATGCGAAGGGGAACCTCCCTCAATGGTTCGAAGGGAGGGCCTGTAAGAGCTTGCAGGACCAAGGGCAAATCCCAGGATGGGAAGCGATGGATGACTGGTGGAGATAGGTTTGATGCCCCCCGGAGAAAGTCTCTTATCCACGGATCCTGTGAAACTGGGTAGAGGGGGTCTGGTCGTAGAACCATGGCTACTGCTGCCACTTGTCTGCGTAAAGTGTTGGGAGTTAAGCCTTCGTCAAGACCTTTCTGAAGGAAGTCTTGCAGATGGAGATGAGCTAGGTGGAACTCCCTGAGTCCTACAGAATCTGCAGTAAGCTGCCCAGGTTGCCTGGTATATGGATGGATATAGTTTCCCAGAATTCTGTGAAGAACTGCAGGCATCCACCAATGGGTGTCTCGAGGGGGGAGTCACTTCTGTTTGAGAAATCCCCCTCTGTTACCACCCCTGAAAGATCTGCAAGGTTGTTGGAATTGGCAGTTCCTGTCCCCGTAGTTGGTTCGTTCTGACCTGTAAGATGGTTGGGTGTAGGCCCCTTGCCCATAGGTCCTGGCGACTGGGGGCGCAGTCGTGGAGGGATCTGACCGAAATGTCTGTCTTCGGAAGTATGGAGTCCCTCATCTGTCCTGTCTCCTTGCCGTCCTTGGTAGCACTTTCTTCTTATCTCTGCCCTCAATTAGAACAGAGTCCAATGACTCCCCAAAAAGCTTAGAGCCCTGGTAAGGAGTAGTGGCCAGGCGCCACTTTGATTTTGCGTCTGCCTGCCACGAACAAAGCCACACTAGACGCTGTGCCAAGAGATTGGTAGCCATTGCTCGGGATGAAAATCTTGCTGCTGCTAAGGTGGCATCCGTAGAAAACTCAGTGGTGGCGATGAGCTTATTGATGTCCTGGCGAAGCCGCATGTCCTCTGGGCCCAGTCTAGGAAGGATATCCTGTAACCACAGGATTGAGGCCCTATTAAAAAAGGAAGCCGCTGATGCTGCCCTTAAGGACCAGGCGGATAGTTGATGGATCCTTCTAATCAAGTTTTCCGCCTTTCTGTCATCAGGTCTCAGGCCATCCGCCATGTCTGATGGTACCACAGCGTTAGATATTAGTGCTGTGACTGGAGTATCCACCGAGGGGTACTGAAGTAGGTCCTCTACATCTGGATCAAAGGAGTAGAATTTTTTATCTAATGCCGAGGGACCCAGGGCTGCTGCTGGTTGCTGCCAGGGTCTCTTTATATTTTCTGCAAAAATAGGAACAGAAGGGAGGTGCTCAGATTCCTTCTGAGGCTCATTAATAAGTCTGGCCGCCAGCATAATGCCCACCTGTTGTCCTGCCGGTTTTTCTGCATTGTCTAAGATCAACATGGGCTTGGCCTTGTTCAAAAGGACTCTAAAGAGAGATGGTTTGAATAGGCCAGGGAGGGAGGGTTGGTCAGGTATGTTGGCCTCATCCTCAGAGAGTTCATTCTCTGGGTCAGTGGGCATCTCTCTTGGGCCCCTTTCCTCCTGAAAGGAATCATGTAAGGACGGGGTGGGTGTAGGAGCCGCCCAAAGGTCCTGTGTACTTGCACGAGGTAGTAATGGGGATGGGCGCTGCTGAGCACCCACCGCGATGCCTTGTGAGTATGCAGACACTATCATATCTTGCAATGATGGTGACATAGTCTGCCAATTGTCCATGGGGCCCCTGAGGCCTGCTGCAGTTGGAGTAAAGGTAGCAGCTGCAGGCTGGGAAGGTTGAGACCATGGTTGGCAAGCTGGTCTGGTCCACTCTGCCCTTTGTATCCCCTCAGATGGCCGGGGGGGCACTCACTGGGTGGTCAGGGGACAGATCTCCCATTCCAGCTAGGGGAGGACCCTCAAAGGCAACTGTTATAATTAAGGGGCCTTGGTGGAGGGGTGGAATAGTGCTGGTTGATGGGCTAGGCCCTTGTCTTGGCCTGGCCATTTCCAGCTGAGCCTCATGGGCCTTAATTTTCTTCTCTGCCTCCTTTAAGGCTGCTGAGATTTGAGAACTCTTCCCCTTAGGCTTGGAGCTATGGCCTTTATCCTTCCCTTTGACTACTGAGGAGAGAGCAGGGTCACTGGGATTGCTTTGTTGTTGAGACATATTGGGGTGAAATAACACTCACGGTACTCTTTGCTATGAACGGCAGTTCTAGCCCTTGGAGAGAGAGACAATGTCAAAATGAGCGAAAAACTTGTCCCCTGAGGAATGTGTCTTCGATCTGACTGGTAGTGGTTAAGGCCCTAGTAATGCCCCCTTTTTAAAATGGCAGCCGTCGGGTGAGTGGAATTAGCTTACTCATTCCCAATTGCCGAAACTGCCTCCTAAATGACGTCCTGAGGCAGGGCGGGAAATTCAAGCTCCAAGATGTCGGAGGTATTGCCAAGAGACCTTGTTATCACCCTCAAAA
The DNA here is from genome assembly GCF_031021105.1 of Erythrolamprus reginae. Lineage (NCBI taxonomy): Eukaryota > Metazoa > Chordata > Lepidosauria > Squamata > Dipsadidae > Erythrolamprus > Erythrolamprus reginae. Next base: position 72,692,318 of record NC_091953.1, on the reverse strand, counting down.
TGGCGGGCGGAACCTCAGGCGGCAAAGAATTCCTGCAGAGGCTTTTTGCCTCAATCGCTGTGGCAGCCGCTCCTTTCAGCTGTTAGCCACTTCCCCAGTGGAGCTTGACAAGCGGTAAATTGAGCCGCTTCACAGCTGATCCCCTCACTTCAGGGATTGCCTGTTAGCCCCCTGCTGTGAGTCCTTGTAATGCTTTCAGGATTGGAGGTTTGATCGGATGGCCGATAACGGTGAGGGCGGCGGCAGGGGGGGCGGGGGGGGGGTATGATTGCGGATGTCAGGGACCCCAGTCCAGCAATCTCTGTCTACAAGGCAATACTCCGGAGAGCAGTGGCCTCTCAGGGATTGTAGAGTTGGAGAGCAATACCCCGGAGGGCAGTGGCTCTCAATCTTCTTGGAATATTTCCTCTTCCTCCTATAAAAAAAGAAAGAAGAGATTATTAAGGAAGGAAAAATCTTTATTCTCTCTGGAGAAGAAACTCATAGTCCCTACACTATGACTGAGTTTTTAAGACTGGCGTAAGAGGGGCAGTGGTGGGCGGGAAATAAAAAAATATGTTAATTTTTAACTCAGTTCCTGCCAATGAGGCTGAAGAATAACCCACATTGGACTCTCCAAGCAGTGCAGTGGAGAACATGAGCCGTTGCCCTAGCTCAGCTTCAACATGCATGTGTGTGCCAGCGAGCTGATTTTTGGCTTGCGGGGAGGCTATGAGAGGGCATTTTTGGCTTCCAGAGAGCCTCCAGGGGGATGAGGAAGGTGGTTTTTACCCTCCCCCTGGTTCTGGGAAGCCTTTGGAGCCTGGGGCAAGTGAAATATGAATCTACTGGGCCCATTTCTGGCCTCCGAGGGGCAGGGGAAGGTGTTTTCGCCATCCCCAGGCATTGAATTATGGGTGTGGGCACTCGGTATACACAATAATTCACTCCCACACTCTTTTGGCACCCAAGGAAAAAAAGTTTTGCCATCACTGGAAATGTTTCCTCTAATTTTTTTTCAGTGTGGGCAGAAAAGTATAATGTCTGAGTGGCACATTTTCATGCCTGGGCATGGATTGGTTAGAAGGTCTTCTGCGAAAGTCGCAAGTGTGAAAAAGGGGCAGGGCCGTTGTGACTTTGAACAGTCAGTAAATGAACTGTTGTAAGATGAGGACAACCTGCCTTCCCCCCTAGATATTTTCTGTGGAGCTTCAAAATGGACTCCTGATCTGCTGATCTGCTTCTAAAAGAGTGCACTGGTCAAACAGATAATCCTCAACTTCTGTTTTGACCCCAATGGTGGCCAACGTTTCTATCTCCTGAGTAAGACAGTTAAGTGAGTTCTGCCTCACTTTACCACCTTTCTTGCCACAATCATTAAGTGAATCCCTGCAGTTGCTTGTCAGAAGATCCCAAAAGATGTTCACATAACCCTGGGACATTGCCACTATCATAACTACAGACCAGTTCTCAAGTGTCCAAAGTTTGATCCAATAACCCCTTTATTTTTCTAACAAACCCCTTCCTTCCTAGAAGGAAGAATAGCAAGAATAAAATGGAAAGGGGGATTAAAAGGGGATAGAAAAAAATTAAAAAGAAAAGGGCTCAGATTAAAGATTGGAGTTTGAGAAGGGTTGATTAAGCTTGGAGTATTGTTTTGTTTGCTCCTTTTCAACTTTAATTATTTTTTCTATTTAGATATATGAATTTAGGAATTGCTGATCTGTTTTAATAAAGTTAGAAGTATTGATTATAATAAGATATGTAGTAGGTGATATTGATTTGAATTAATGCATAAATGGAAGTGAATTTAGAATTGTTGGGGAGATAAATGATGTTAATGATTTTTAATTGATTGAAAATAGAGAATATTTAGAATTTTTTTCCTTTTTTTTCTTTTCTCAAATTGACTGAAATTTAAGATTAATTAAGTAAGAAATGTAGATAAGTATTAATTGGCTGAAATAATTTTTAAATTTGGGATTAGGTAAAGGTGCTATTTAGAGGGGGGAAGAAGTCTGAAATTCGTATATGTTTATGTTTTGTTTTAAATTTTCTTTTGTTAACATCTGATTGGCTATACAAGGTTTTCTTGGTTTATAGAAAAATGTATAATGAAAGGAAGGAAGCACTTTGTCATAATGGTTAATAAGTTGGAAATATAATTGGTGTACTTTTTGAAGGAACATTAAGGAGGGAATTTAATTAAAAGAAAATGTATGTAACTGGATGACAAAATTAGAAAAAAAACTTTTGCAACTTTTTTGATGATTGATATTAGTTACTAACAAAATACGGTACTGCATTTTATACATGGAAAATTAGATGGTACACTGTATTGTTTGAATGTATGTTGAGAGAAAAAGTCCTTCCTTCCTCTGTCCCTCCATTTATTTCATTCTTCCTCCTTCCTTCCTTCCTTCCTTGTTCCCTCCATTTCTCCTGCCTTCCTGCCTTCCTTCTTCCCTCCATTTCTCCTTCCTTCCTTCTTTCCTTCCTTCCTTTCTTCTTCCCTCCATTTCTCCTTCCTTCCTTCTTTCCTTTTTTCCTTTCTTCCTTGTTACCTCCATTTCTCCTTCCTTCCTTCCTCTCCACTTTTATTTCCCTCCCCCTCTTTCCCTTTTCTTTCTTTCTCTCTTTCTTTTCCCTCTTTTCCCTCTCTCTCATTCTCTTCCTCCAGGACTACTCTCATTTCTGTGCAGCTACTGAAATGTATCTTACATGCGTTGCACTTGGAAAGCAATCAACTCAGCACAAGAATCTCCCCACAATCAAAACAGGTTGGCAGCAGTGGCCATTCATTCAGTTCCCCTGAACTCGACATAAGGGTCCCCCCACAATCAGAACAGGTTGTCCCCAAGCTCAGCCAACCTTTATATCTGCTTGTGTGTTTGACTCCACTTGCCGTTATGATGACCTCATCTCCCTTGGCCTCTCCTACCTCTTCCTCTACAAGGACCCTCACCAAGCTCAGCTGCTTTCTACCCAGATACTGGCGAGGCTGAAAGCCATGCTTCCAAACCCGAGCCATCCCCTGCCACCTGTAAGATGTGTGGCGCTCATTTCAAAGACAAGGCCTCCTCTTCCAAAAAGCAAGAGGCCCACTCCTCCTCTGAGTGGAAGAGAGGCCAGAGGAAGCTGCACCTGGAATTCGACAAGGCCAACAAAGATCTCTTGCTGAGAAGGATCCTGCCAGCTTCTCTCCCAGGAAGGGACCAATAACCGGCGGGACTCCACCTTGGCTTGCCTGTCCCTCCGAGGTGGAGCAGGGAGCTTGCGCACAAGTCAGGCACAATCCCCACCTCCTCCCTCAGTGCTGCCTCAGGGCAAAATTCTGCACCCCATCATGCGCCTCTGGGTGGGGGAGAGTGAGCACTCCACCACGAGCTTTAAAGAGAAAGGCAGAGAGAGGGCGGGGTGAGAGCTCCAGTTTGGGCAGCGCCATCAATGGAGCAAGAGGAACGACCATCGCTTTTTCCCCACAGGGCACACACACACACATTCCTGCGGTGCTGCCCAAACTAGAGCTCTTGCCTCACCCTCTCTCTGCCTTTCTCTTTAAAGCTCATGGCGGAGTGCTCAGCCTCACCCCCAGAGGCGCATGGTGAGCTGGTAGCAGAATGGGGAGCTCGCGCACGCGTGACATTCGAAGGAGAAAAACCTTCACTGGTGGAAGACTTCCCTACACTTTCCTTGCTGCCCCCCCCAACTCAAGTGCGCGGCTCCGCTGTGCAGCCTTGAAAAAGGCTGTGCGGTGGTTTGTGTTTGGGTGCGTGGCCGCACAGCTCCGCACCTCAGAGGGAATACTGATCACTGGTCTAGAACAATAATAAAGCAGTCTTTAAAAAATAAGTCTAGTAATTTGAACATTCTATAAATATTTATAGTTATTGACTTACCTCCTTGCATCCAGATTCGGCAACTGACTAGCACAAGAAAATAAAATTCTGCCTCTGCTCCCAATTTGCCTCCTTGCAGCTAAAGCTGCACTTTAGTTTCACTTTCATTTTAGCCATGGCTTGCCTTTCAGCCTCAGTCAGCTGAGAGTCGGGAAGCTGATAATGAGTTGCTTGGCTTAACAGCCTCTGTTCTATTTGTTGCAAGGAGGTAAATTACTAGGAATCAGAGGCCAAAGGGTGGGGGTGGATGGGGCTACATTTGGTATATAAGACGTACCTTCTTTTGGGGGGGGGGTGTAAAAAGGTACAACTTATACTCCAAAAATATAGTGTGCATTATTTTATAAAAACTTTATTTATTTTAGATTCTATTCCTCTCATCTATGACAACTATGGGCAATTTATAATTTATAGACAATATTACAGATTAATTGCTAGCAATTAACTTTTTTAAAAATAATATTTTTTTATTAAACACATGACAAAACCAACAGTAAACATTCAAAAGACAAAAGATATAACAACCTGGGGCATTTATAGCCCTCTATCTACCAAAAGTTATTATCAGATATAATCATAATATAACCATTTACTAAATATTTATGTCACTCTCTAGCTAAAAAAAAATCATATTTCAAATACTTCTATTTTTAATTATACAATATAAATTATGAAGTCTTTACATAGTTCCTTCAGAATACACCATTATACCTTTCTGTAATTTATTGCTTCTCTCTTTCAACCAATCATAGAATTTATTCCAGACTGATTACTATAGTCTCCTCTTTTTCTTTTAGTTATCTAGTTAACATATCCATTTCAGTGCACTCTATTATCTATTATACTTATGTCTTCCTCTTTGGTCATCTCCATATTTTTCCAAAACTGTCTGTATATAATTCTTGTTATATTTTATTATTTTATTGAATGCCCAAAGTTTTTTACCCAACTAATCATAGGTTCTTTCACTATCTCCTCTTCTGTTTTATATCTAATTAAAATTTGTAAATTTTGCCAGTTATTTTTTCCTCTGTACCTAGAAGTATCCTGTCAAAGTTGTTATGTTTGATCTGAAAGCCATACACTTTGTTATCCCTTTGAAATTTAATTTGGATCTGCGAATAGGTCAACCAATCCAATTCTATTTGGTTTTTGGCCAGTTCTTCCCTGCTTCTCAATTTTTGTTGTTGGTTTATGTTATTGGCACGTGGATTCTTCCTTTGTTCTGATCTGCATAGGTCAGAGTAGAACAGATTGGAACATCACCCACTCAATCCACTGTATAGGCTTCTTGATGTCATGGATCAACTACGAGTCAATAGCCACGCCCTATGCCAGGATGTCCAAAACCTAATGAATCAATTAGCAGTTTTACAAAATCAGATTCAGCAACCCGTTCCTCCCCCAGTTCTCCCCTCTCCCAGACCCAGATGTAATTTGGCCTTACCAGATAAATTTACCAGAGAACATATAAATTTCCAGCTTTCATAGACCAATGTAGAATGTATATAGACACCTCGTTGGCAGACATTCCTCAAGATACCATGAAAATTGCTTTTATCCTGAGTTTGTTATCTGACTGTGCTTCCATTTTAGTCAGGCAAGACCCACTCTTGAAAAATTATGCTGCTTTTTATAATCAGATGCAGCAAGAATTTGCTTACTCCCTATGCATTCAAAAAGCCACTAGACATTTAAGACAATTAAGACAAGATCCAAGATGCATGGCTAATTAAATCAATGATTTCTGTCAACTAAGTCAACAATTAAATTGGAATGAGGACACCCTAATGGAAATCTTTCAGGTTGGGCTGTCTGTTAAGCTACTGAATGAAATGACTCACAGTGCCATTCCTCCTACCCTGAATGAACTGTATCATAATTGTTTAGATATTGAAATAAGAATGCAGCCTAGGGATGATCGCCTTGCTAGGCAGTTTGGTCCAGTTTCTGATGGCCATATGCCAGTCCCTGCCCCTCATCATGGGGCCCCGATGACATCTGTTAAACCACCTATCCCTGCTCCCAAACATTTCTTTCAGATACCACATGCATACCCTGGGGTTTGTGCAGCGGCCGTCCAGAGAAGAACCTATGGATCTAAGGGCAGTCCCAGAACTTTGTTTCATTTACAGTGTGTGGACCACATAGGCCAAGTCTGTGCAGCACAGGTACCAGGGCCAACAAACTTCACATTGCTGGCCGACCTCTCAGACTTTGCAGATGTTTTTAGCAAGAAAGAGGTGTGCCATTTGCCCTCGCGTTGACCATATGATTGTACCATTGAACTGCTGCCAAACACCAACCTCCTGGGGGGATGCATTTGCTCAATGTCACAAGTTGATCGTGTTACAGGACTTTTTGTACAAAAAACCTGGCCAGGGGTTTCATCCAACCCTCATCATCGCCTTTGTCAGCCCCAGTCTTGTTTGTGAAAGGAAAACCAGATATTTACACCTATGCTGCGACAATCGGAAACTGAATGCCATTACTGTGCGCAACCGGTATCCTTTGCCTTTTATTCCTGAACTCATGGAAAGTCTTCGATCGGCAACCATCTTCACCAAGATCGAATGCGGGGTGCCTACAATCTGGTATGCATCTGAGAGGGGGATGAGTGGAAGAACATACTAGGACCTAGTATGGCCATTTCAAGGCCAGTTAGCTTGGCATCAGTTATAGTTAAAATGATGGAGACTCTACTCAAAAAGAGGATAAATCAGCACCTAAAAAACAATAACTTATTGAACCCAAATCAGCATGGCTTTACTGAAGGCAAATCATGTCACACTAATCTCATTGATTTCTTTGACTATGTCACAAAGGTGTTGGATGAAGGTGGTGCCGTGGATATTGCCTATCTGGACTTCAGCAAAGCCTTTGATACGGTTCCACATAAAGAGCTGATAGATAAATTAGTGAAGATTGGACTTAATCCCTGGATAGTTCAGTGGATTTGCAGCTGGCTGAAGCATAGACATCAGAGAGTTATTGTTAATGGCGAGTATTCTGAGCAGAGACAGGTTACAAGCGGTGTGCCACAAGGGTCTGTTCTGGGTCCTATTCTTTTTAATATGTTTGTGAGTGACATAGGGGAAGGTTTGGTAGGGAAGGTTTGCCTATTTGCCGATGACTCTAAAGTGTACAATAGGGTTGATATTCCTGGAGGCGTCTGCAATATGGTAAATGATTTAGCTTTACTAGATAAATGGTCAAAGCAATTGAAACTGCAGTTTAATGTTTCCAAATGTAAAATAATGCACTTGGGGAAAAGGAATTCTCAATCTGAGTATTGTATTGGCAGTTCTGTGTTAGCAAAAACTTCTGAAGAGAAGGATTTAGGGGTAGTGATTTCTGACAGTCTCAAAATGGGTGAGCAGTGTGGTTGGGCGGTAGGAAAAGCAAGTAGGATGCCTGGCTGCATAGCTAGAGGTATAACAAGCAGGAAGAGGGAGATTGTGATCCCGCTATATAGAGCACTGGTGAGACCACATTTGGAATACTGTGTTCAGTTCTGGAGACCTCACCTACAAAAAGATATTGACAAAATTGAACAGGTCCAAAGACGGGCTACAAGAATGGTGGAAGGTCTTAAGCATAAAACATATCAGGAAAGACTTAATGAATTCAATCTGTATAGTCTGGAGGACAGAAGGAAAAGGAGGGACATGATCGAAACATTTAAATATGTCAAAAGGTTAAATAAGGTTCAGGAGGGACGTGTTTTTAATTGGAAAGTGAACACAAGAACAAGGGGACACAATCTGAAGTTAGTTGGGGGAAAGATCAAAAGCAACATAAGAAAATATTATTTTACTGAAAGAGTAGTAGATCCCTGGAACAAACTTCCAGCAGACGTGGTTGGTAAATCCACAGTAACTGAATTTAAACATGCTTGGGATAAACATATATCCATCCTAAGATAAAAATACAGGAAATAGTATAAGGGCAGACTAGATGGATCATGAGGTCTTTTTCTGCTGTCAGTCTTCTATGTTTCTATGTTTCTAAGTATACGGTCATGCCCTTTGGACTAACAATGCTCTGGCTGTTTTCCAACACTTCATGAACGACATTTTCCAGGATTTATTAAACCAATCTGTTGTGATTTACCTCGATGACATCCTGATCTATTCCCTGGCACATGTGAGTCACCTCCAGCATCTCCGGCAAGTCCTGCAACATCTGAGATAACATCACTTATATGACAAGTTAGAGAAATGTCAGTTTTACTAGACCACCATTGAATTTCTGGGACATCTTATTTCTCCAGAAGGCATCACTATGGATCCTGGCAACGTAGAGGCCTTGCAAACATAGCAACCCCCATGTCTGGTGAAAGATGTGCAGAGATTCCTGGGGTTCGCAAACTATTACTGGGCATTCATCCCGTAGTTTGCCAACCTGATCTCACCCCTCACTTGGCTTCTACAAGAGAAAGTGGCATTCCAGTGAGGTGATGCTGAGCAGTGGGCTTTCATGAAGGAATCCATCCTCAAACATCCAGACTCTCATCATCCCTTTGTGGTGGAGGCTGACGCATCAGACATTGCTGTAGGAGCCATTCGTTTTCAGACATGCCAGGATGGCAGGCCCTTGTTCCTGTAGACACAGTAGATTTACGAAGACAGATTTGGGAAGCACAGCAACAGGATGACTTTGTGAAGCAACAGAAGCAAGAGATTGGCTCCGACTTGCCTTGGACAGTTTCCGAGGGCCTGCTATGCTTCCGAGACCAGTTGCATGTTTCCGCTGGGCCTCTCTGGGACATAATCATGAAACAGTGCCATGACAACCCTGCAGCTGGACATTTTGGTCTCTTCAAGACTCTACACCTAGTATCTTGGACTTTTTGGTGGCCTAGACTCTGGCATGATGTCCATTCCTACGTGAACTCTTGTGTTCATAACCGCCAAGCCAAGACAGCTATGGGAGCACCTCCTGGACTGTTAAAACCTCTGCCAATGCCAGAGAGACCTTGGAGAGCTATTTCCAGGGACTTCCTGACAAATCTACCTGTTTCTGCAAGTTTCATGACTGTACTCGTGATGGTGGACATGCTGACCAAGATGGCACATTTCATTCCCTGTTGAGGAGTGCCGATGGCTCAGGTCACAGCTTGTCTGTTTATTCAGCATATCATTCAGCTACACGGTCTGCCGGACAAAGTGGTGTTCAACAG